>NC_089503.1:37017104-37373909 GCF_036850995.1 Saccopteryx leptura
AAAGTATATTAGCCAACTACTTAGCTGGCCAGGAAAAATGTCTCTGAATCCTAAATACTGAGATAGATCCAACTGTTTGAAAAGCTTGGAAAATGATGTTCTCCTGGCACAGGGAACAGGAAACATGAAGGACCTGAATGGGAAATGAGTTTAGAGGGTTCAGTTATTAGAAAAAAGGGTAAAAGTGTTAGAATGCAGTAAGTTATGAGACAATGGAAGGCAGATAATGTTGTATATAGACAGGCAGGCAATAGACCACACAGTGTCTTAAATACCACAATGAGGGAGTTTTTATTTTATTCAGAAAGCAATTGCAGAAATGCTGAATTTTAAGCAGAGGAATGGTAATTTTTAAAAAATAAACGTTGTTACTTTAAGTGCCTCGTAGTGAGAGTTAAAAATCAAGTAGTCATCAACTCTGCTCACTGTTAATTACAAAGATGATTTAAGGGCATTTTTAAACAGATTAAAGGAATGTGAAGAAATAGTTACCCGAAGCATATATAAATTAGTATCCAAGACCCGTGGTGTGATGGAAAATACAGCTGACAATGGATTGGATTAGAAGATCCTAGATTTAAACCTGGTGTACCATTTTGTACTAGAGAAGCAGTACGTGCAACGATTAGGAGTGCCTGCTTGAACATTAAAAGATCTGTGCTTAAGTTTTTGCTTCACCATTTAGGGCAAATTACTTAACATTATTAAGCTTCACTTTCTTAGATTTTAAATGGAGATAATAATAACAGCTATTCCAGAATGTTTTATGAGCATTAAATTGAAGGAAAAATGAAAATTATTCTATGCTTAACACTGTAACCAACATGTCCAAATAATTCAAAAAATTTAAGCTATTATTTTTGAAACCCAGGCACTGAGGTTACTTGTATTGTAAACACTGGCCCACATCATGTAGGAAGCCAGTATCTGTCTACATCATTCTGAGGATGATTACAATGGCTTGAGTCTTTCCTTGTCAACTTGGATGCCAATGTGCCAATTTTACTGAGTTCAGTTTAATGGATGATTTAACTCTCTCATAGATACTTTGACTATTCTAAATGCATAATCTTCACTAGATGAGTCCTTATTCCCACCATTCCCCAATATATTTATAGCATTAATCAAGAAGGGCACGTTATGCTTCACACTTGTTTAACCCATGAAGACGTAAGCTATGCTCAAGCTTTTCTTCTTTTTCCTGCAGCAACACTGTCTGGAACATATGGCTTTCAATGTTACTGTGTAATTGGAAAAGATACCTGGAGGATAGTATAGCCTGTTTCAAAGAATTAGTCCTTATATCTTTACAACGTAAAATTGGATTTTGGCCTTCCAAATTCTTAAAATGGCCTTCCTTTTTCCATATTGAGATTCCCTGTATCTGTCTCACCCTTAGCTTCTGCCAGGATCTATGTACCTTCTCTTGTGTCTCCAAACATTCAAAAGTCCTTACATAATAATTTACACCTTGACCTGACCTGTGGTGGCGCAGTCTTTAAGTGTCAACATGGAATGCTGAGGTCTCTGGTTTGAAACCCTGGGCTTGCCTGGTCAAAGCGTATATGGGAGTTGATACTTCCTGCTCTTCCCTCCTTTCTCTCTCTCTCTCTCTTTCTCTTTATCTCTCTACCTCCTTTCTAAAAATGAATAAATAAAGTATTTAAAAAAATTCACTCCTCTGCCTGACTCCCATGCATTGACATCTGCATGTGTTTTTTGCTTAAAAAATAAAGTATATTTTCAAGACCATACATCATTGATTTCAGGGGTTGACTTTTTTTCAGATGGATTGTTTCTTTCCTCCTTCAAATGCATTAATACTTTAGAAACACTTTATTTCACTGATGTAGGAACAGAAAACTGAAATCAGTTATTAATTTAATAAATCAGGTTTCAACTATAATATTTTTTTCAGGAACACTGTGCAATTAAAATAATGGTTTTAAAAGAAAAATCTAATAAATTTTACATTTGAGGTTAATTCTGGTTTGTTCAGTAGCAAAAATATTTAAATATTTGTATATTTCACCCATTATAAATTTAAGACTAGTCACAGATTTAACTAAGATTATTTTGAATGTGTTAAAATAAGTACAACTGAATGGAAAAGACATAATTAAAAAGTAAAGTAAAATGAAAGAAGTAATTCTGAATTCTAATTATGTTAGTGTTTATATGTTACACATTGGTATCTAATATCTACATATACTTGGTTCTTCCCCCTACCTGACACCCATATTACTTTGTCAGAAAAAGCTAACATCGTAATTTTTTTAAAATTAGACTTTATTTTATAGAGCAGTTTTAGGTTTACAACCAAATTCCCAGGGATAGCACAGAGATTTTGCAGGCACGCCCTACTCCCATGCATGCATAACTTACTCCACATCAACATCCTTCACCAGAGTGATGGGTTACATTAGTGCATCAGTTACCAGAGGTAAACCTACACTGACACATCAAAATCACCTAAAGTTCATACTTTACACCACAGTGTGGGACTTACTATCTTAAAAACAATCATCTGTGCTCTGTTTATCCCTGTCCTTCACACCCTGCCCCCCACCTCTGGCAGTAAGTAGTGCTATTCCTGTCTCCATAGTTTTGTCTTTTCCAGAATGTCATATAGTTGGAATCATATAATATGTACCCTTTGACTTCTTTCAATTAGTACTAAGTATTTAAAGTTGTTCTGTGTTTTCTTGTTTTGTTTTGTTTTTTGTTTGTTTGTTTTTTTGCTTGATAGATCATTTCTTTTTAGTGCTGAGTAGTATTTCATTGTCTGGATGTACCACAGTTTATTTATCCGTTCATCTACCGAGGGTGTCTTGGTTGCTTCCATATTTTGGCAATTATGAATAAAGCTGGTATAAACACACATGTGAAGTTTCTGTTGTACATAGTTTTCAACTCTTTTGAGTTGACCTGTGATGGCGCAGCGGATAAAACATCAATCTGTAATGCTGAGGTCACCAGTTCAATCCCTTGGGCTTGCCTGGTCAAGGCACATATGGGAATTGATGCTTCCTGCTCATCCCCCCCTTCTCTCTATCTTTCTCTCTGTCCCCTCTCTAAAATGAATAAAAATAAAATCTTAAATATAAAAAGAAAAATATTGACAATATTATAAAAAGAAATTTAGAAACCCACATGATATGATTTAGGAGACTTATATGTACCTCTCTCAGTAATTGATGGATATAGTAGATCAAACATTTGTTAACTGAACAATCTAATTAACAAATCTTATGTACCACAGTCACACAAGAGTATTTCCCTCAAACATGCAATCAGTTTATCTTCTCCTTCATACAAAAAATAGGGGGAAAAAGAACCTTTGTTAAAGGCTTGTATACTTATACTATCCATTCATTCCTCAATTTTCATTTTCTCTTCAACTGAATAAGACTTTTCTAAAGTCCACTAAAATACACTTTACTGTCAAAAATGGACACCTGTGTTGTCAACATTAAAATACACCTTTTCTGTCCTTATCTAGCTGGACTTTAGAGCTGATAGTATTTTCCTTTTGATGTGCTCTCTGCTCATCGACTCGGTGACAGAACTTGATTCTCAGTCCTCTTTCCTTCTCTATCCAAGCTCTCTGCAAAGGAGAGCTCATTAATTTTTATGGCTTCAAAACCTGACCATATGACATCTATCTAAATAATTATATATAGAATTTAAAAAGAAAATATATAGAGCTGGATTGCCTATACTGAAATCTTCATTCTGTCACTTAAAACTGGTTTGAGCTTGGACAAGTTTTTTAACTTCTTAGTGTTTCAAGTTTTGTTGAAAATTATATTAACCATCTCATTGTATTGTTAAAGTGGTTAAATGTTTTAAATGGGAAGTGTTTAAAATAGGGCCCAATACATATTGAGGGCTTTTGTTAAAAGATTTTTTTTTTAAGTGAGAGGCTGGGAGATAGAGAGACAGACACCCACATAGGCCCTGACTAGTATCCACTCAGCAATCACCTTACCGGGGGATGCTTTGCCCATCTGGGGCCATTGCTCTGTTACTCAAAAACTGAGCTATTTTAGCACCTGAAGTCATGGTGCCATCCTCAGCGCCTACAGCCAACTTGTCTTTTTCAGAATGTCATATTGTTAGAATCATACACTAGGCACCCTTTGACTTCTTTCAATTAGTAATAAGTATTAATATTTAAAGTTGTTGTATGTATTTTTTTTGGCTTGAAAGATAATTTCTTTTTAGTGCTGAATAGTATTTCATTGTCTGAATGTACCATTGTATATTTATCCATTAATCTACCAAGAGTATCTTGGTTGCTTCCACATTTTGGCATTTATAAATAAAGCTATTATTAACATATGTGAGGGTTCTGTTGTATGTAGTTTTTAACTCCTTAGAGTTGGTACTTCCAAAGATCACAATTACTGGATAATTAGTATCTTTAATAGAGTTACAGAAAAGCAAATATTATATAATTCTACTTACATGAGGCACTCAAAATAGTCAAAATCATAGAAGCAAAAACAGTGGTCATCAGCGGTTGAGGGTAAGAAAAGATGGAGAATTGATCAATTGGTGCAAACATTCAGTCATGCAGGATGAATTAGTTCTAGAGAACCGTGATACTAGGGCCTATAGTCAGCAATACTTTATTATGTACTTAAACATTTGTACTTAAACATTTGAGACTATACTTCATGTTAGTATTCTTATCATAAAACAAAAAAAAAAAACAAAGATAAAAAAGAAGTAGAAAAAAGGAAATGTGACAGTGATGGATATGTCTGTTATTTTGATTATGGTAGTGGTATCACATAGGTTTGCATACACTCAAACTAATTAAATTGTATGCATTAAATATGTGCATCTCTTTTTCAATTATGTCTCAAAAATTGTTAGAAAGGAATCCATCAAATATTTATATAAAGACATCTGAACAATAAATATTTTTAAGCTAGGAGGTCAGGTATCCAATATTGCTCATCAGGATTTCTCCTTCTCTGAGGTCATAATTCTCATCTATAATACTCATTTGAATTTGCAGCTACAGACTTTTTTATATTGTTGATTGATATTTATATTTTAATTAATTTATAGCTTAGGTTCTCCAATCTAAATATGTTCTTTGATTGTAGGTACCTGGTCTTTTATATATTCATATTAGAAAGAGTAGAAAGAATTAATTGGTATTTAAATTGGGTTTAAATGTGTGTTCACAATTTATTTATTTTTTTAAAGCTCATGTCTAGGTACAAAATTTGTTTTACAATGAAAATTATTAGATTGTTTTATGGTACCTAGGTATTAAAGAGCTCTGTCTCTTGTTATAGACCAAACCCAAAAAGTGTATCAGAGACCTTCAACTCATTCAGAATATCAAAATTAATTAGAGAACAATTTCCTAAAGTAAAAACACCAGTAGAAAGCAACATTGCTAATGACATTCGACAGCACTTTTTTATGTACAGATATTATCTTCCTGACATATTTATTTCAAAACAAGCCATAAATATTTATGTTTTATTGTATTGCTTTTAAATTATCTATTGAAGCATTGCAAACATAACTTCTGTTCAAGCCATATTTATTTTGATACTTAACATATACAAATTTATTTGTTAATATAAATAGAGATTTATTGATTCACAAAGCAAAATTTTATGCTAGTCCCTAAGGCCAATTTTTTTAAAAAATTAAAAGTGCTGTGTCTCTGTCCAGAAAAGTTTAGTCTCATAGGCAATTCATCAAAATTCCTAAAATTGTGATATAAAAAATGTAATATAAAACATTACACAGATAGAAGGAGAGTAAATGTCCAAGCTATACCACACCTAATACTTTCTTAGAAGGAAAGAATGAGGAGACTCATATTTCTAGTTGCTGTTATTTTGGACTGAAAAATCTGTAAATACCGAGACAAAAACAAACAGTACAAAGCAGCATAATCTTCTTGCTCATAAGCCAAGGAAGGTAGATCTGGCTCAAATCATGAGAATTTAATTTAAAATCCACACTGTCTGTGGGAAAAGAAATAATTATATTAGATGATTTGGGTTAAGGAGCAGTAGAGAATCAGTACTCGTCATTGCCCCCAAGACAGACACATAGTGACAGATATGTGTCGATAAAACAAATGCTTATTGTCTCTTCATAAACATGTTTTCCATAAACTCATATGAATTTATGCATTCAATTATTGTATGCCTCAGAAAGGCCATAAACAGCATCTGGAGAACACGATGCCAAGAAATACGGCCTGCTCATTGCAGTAGCTGAACCTGAAACAGCGGTGGATTTGTGAAGAATAAGACACCTGTGGGCATACAGTGATTGGATTAGGAGGGCAGACAGGCCAGTGTCAAATTCTCTAGTGGAGCTGTTCATCTTCCAATACTGTGTTTCAATATCAACAGAGAGACTAAAAAATATTCTTTATATGCTTTATAAAAAAAAAACTGCATAATGTGCAAAGAAGTATAGAAATCATCCTCCCCAAAGAGAAAGAAACCGTAACAAAAAGGAACATACTTTCTTCCTATGGAAACACAGAGCAGGCCAATCCTCTGGAAATTTTGGACTTTTTGGTTAGTGATTTGCTGTAGAATTCATGTTTATCAAACTGCTATGATTAGCAATATTTTATTCTAGGAAATAAAGGCTTTAAGTAGATTACATAATAATAACTACAGTATTTATCAATGAAATGCAGCAAGCTCAAGGATGGAGAGGAAAGAGGGGGAGGGAGAGAGAGCAAAAGAGAGAGAGAGAGAGAAGGTGGAGATCAAGAAAGGTCCTGATTTAATAATGGAGGAAATAGATGATTGATCCATCTTGTCCAGAGAGTCCTAGGAAATTTAAAATAACATATGAAACAGGATTCTAAAGTTTTGACACTTAACTAATCATGTCTCATTATTTAGTAAATATTACTATCATCCTGAATACTGCTGTACAAGTATCCATATTTTTGTTTAATGTGTTATAGTTAGATGATGTAAGTAAGGACACATGTGTAGATAAACACATCAAGCACGATGAAGCCATCTTCATCAGGAAAAATTCACATCAACAACATCAGTAGTGTGTGTATGGGGAGGGGATACTCAGATATCTTAGCGGGACCAGATATCATGGTCTAGGAAGTGACTTTGACCCTTTGAGCTCTGAGTTTACTGGTGGAACATTAACTCCAGCTCTGCCTTACCAGCTCACATTCATAGTTGTTGTTAGCACCAGCTTCTCCCTTTGAGTGAAGGCAGGAGGTCTGAGGTTGAGGTCTTACAAGAGCACTACTGCCTTAAACACTGACTTCTACTGAGCTCTGGGGGAGATAGTTTCTGTATCTGGGAGGCCAAACTTCAGGGAATGAATATTAATAATTATAATACTTCTTAACCTGTGAAATTTTATAAACATAAAAAAGGTAATCTTTACTCATTCCTAACATTTTTGGGGCATATGACATAAATTTAAGATTTTCTTAATGTAAAAGACAATGTTTAGCAGTATCAATTCAATTGTTTCTATAATAGATAAAACTGTCAAGACTCCTACACTAGGCCATGAAGTTATCTTGCTTGATGACCTCCACATTCACTTCTTTATAATTGAGCCCAGGCCCTCCTTATACCTAATGTACCAACCACATATTCTTGATTACAATTTACTGGTCATTTTTTTTTATTGTTTTCTTATTTTCTCCCTACCCTCAATAGTATAAAGAATTCATATAAATTTTACAAATTTACTTACAGGGAAAATTGGAGGCATTACTTCTTTTCTCTATTTGGACCATTTTCTTTCTCCTTTCTCAGGTATCTTCTCCCTTGTAGCTTATAGGAAGGCAGAGTGGAACTTCCCCCTTCCTCAGCTTGACTCTGACACCCTGACACTTCTTACCAAGTGACCCAACTGACTCATGGATGTGTAAAGTTATGTCTCCACTAAAATATAGCAGATGAGATGGAGAAGGGCTAAATGGAAACTCGGAAATTCATTAGTTATGTGATCTTGAACAAATCCCTTCACTGTTCTGTAACAATTTTTTTCATATAAAATAGAGATCATAATACAGTGTGTTTGTAAAGTCATGGTGCACTTTTGGCCAGTCACAGGAAAGCAACAAAAGATGATAGAAATGCGAAATCTGCACCAAATAAAAGGAAAACCCTCCCAGTTTCTGTAGGATGATGTGGCAGCATGTGCGCATGCACAGGCGATGACGTAACACCGTGTATACAGCGGAGCAGCCCACGGCCATGCCAGTCGAGATGTGGACGGTACAGAGGAAAGTTCAGTGTGTCCTGTGGCTCTCTAAATTCGAATCCATGACCAAAGTGCAACGTGAATATCGGCACGTTTATATCGAAGTGCCACCACATAAGAGTATCATTACTCAGTGGGATAAGCAGTTGAAGGAAACTGGCAGTTTGGTGGAGAAACCCCATTCTGGTAGGCCATCAGTCAGTGATGAGTCTGTAGAGGCTATTCGGGATAGCTACCTAAGGAGCCCTAAAAATCTGTGCATGAATCCACATCGAACTGCACTGAATAGGTATGAAACTGGGAGAGTTTTCCTTTTATTTGGTGAAGATTTCACATTTCTATCGTCTTTTGTTGCTTTCCTGTGACCGGTCAAAAGTGCACCATGACTTTATGGACACACTGTATGTATTTCTTGGGATCACTGTGAAAGTTACATGAGATACATAATACACACATCTTTCCTACCACAGTGCCTAACCCATAGTGGATATTGAAAAAACATGAATTCTTTGTTCATGGCCACATTATAAAATCACCATAATAATTTTTCTTAAGTTTTCTGCAAAGTACACATAGAACAGGTAGAATATGGAGATCTAGCTGGATTGCCAAGAAATAATGAGAATTTTTATTTTATGCTTGTCAGAACTTCCCAGCAAGTCTTTGACAAATAGTAGTCTACATTCAAAATGTCCATTAAACCATAGTGCTAGAAAATGATTTAAAAGATTTCATTTGTAACACAATTTTCAAATATTTAAAAATAAAAGATGAATTTATTCTTATTTTCCTAAAAAGACTTATCTACACATATGGAGGTTCAAACTCTTCAAGAGCCAAGGCTATGTCATATTCACCATATTCACCCTTGTTCCCTGACTGCATATTTCTGAAAGAATATGACTCCCTACTGATGTCTTTTGTGTTCAGGAGCTACTAGACATATAAAGTAAAAGGTCCCCTGTCTCTATTACTGGCATTCCTGCAAATCATTATAACATATCTATTCTTCTTCAGTTTAAAAAAAAGCTAGGCATCTTAGGTGTTTTTTCAAATTGTTTGATCTCTTTTGAATCTTTTTTAGACTATTCATGCTATCAGTACACTAAAGAGTACCTCACTGGGAAAGAAGAAAGGAAGTTTAAATGATAATTTATCAACTTTTTGGGTTCTGACTTTTAATCAGTAGTTTTTTTGAGAAATAATAGTTGCTATTTAGAAACTTGACTCTGTTTATTGTGATCCCTTCATCATCTTCCATAATGCTGGCATAACTAATGTGCTTTGAGCCAAGAGTTAAATTTTTATTTTATACCTAGCTTCTCCTGCTAGTACCTTAAAGTAGAGAAACAGAACTTTCAGGAAAGACAGTCTATGATTTTGTTCCTAATGTGTGGATTGTCCTGATAGTATTAATGCAGAACATTTCACTTTTCCCTTTTATGGCAAAAGGCTTCATTTAAGAAATATTTAGGTCACTCCAACTGTGATAAAACCATATATGAATGTCCACAGAGATGGCACTAGTGTGAGGTCAACGAGACATTCATCTCAGACATAGATCTAAGCGGTGCCAAAGAACAGTAATTGAGATCTCTCAATATAGCCTTCTCTCAACTAAAAATGCAGGTGAATACTCCACAGTAGAAATTAGTTTTGCTGATTTTTCCTTTTGTCTCAAGGCATAGTGTAGCACTTTAAGTTATATTTTTGTTTCTCATGGAGTTTTTGCATTCAGTTTTATCTTTAAAATGAATGCATTAAACTAGTCTGTCCTGACTTAGTGCTTTGGCGCCCCCTACCCTTTTATGCTGGAGGTGAGTGCCTCACTGGCTTCACCTTGTTCACAGCCCTCCGACCTACTACAACCCTCAGAGACAATCTGAAGCTGTAAACAGAATAAACATCGCGTGAAGCACAGAGGAACAAAGTTACATGCACAGAGCAGCGCAGAAGTGTAAAGTAGCAGGAAATTGCTAGAGCTTACACAGTAAAATATGAGAGTATGAGCTAGGTTAAGTTTAAATCTAAGCGCTCAACATTGAAACTGATCAGAATTAATATTTAATAATTAAGCATGCATTTTTGACTGCCAGAACTATTTTCCTACTGTACATAATAATAATCTCACTAGTACTATCACACTTTCTGAAATTCATCTTTAAACTTGTGTAACCTACATAATTGGGATCCTGATCCAGAGAAAGGTGACTTACAGAAAATCTGTCAGAAGAGAGAACTCATTCAAACTTGCCACTCTTTGAAAACATTTTTTTCTTCAATGATTAAATATCAGCCAGAAAAGAAAATGTCGAAATTCAATTGTTTACTAACTTAATCTCAGATTGGAAACCTAGACTGTTTCTAGAAACCAGATCTTCTTCCTCTTCCGATATCATCTCTTTTAAACATTATATATATTTACTATTAGGCCCTACAAAATCCAATTTCCATGAAGGAAGGAAAAATAATAAGATTTGGTTGACACTGGACAACAAGCAAGGTACATGTTGCCAGGCAAAGGGCTGAACAATACTGAAGTGTATGGTATATCCCCCTACATGCTTTATTCAAAATTCTGGAGTTCAAAAATACTATATCTTACTCAAGTTAGTAAAGAATAGATGAGAAATTCAAACCTACTTATCTGAACCTCATGCTTTCTTTCAGAGTGGTCATGACCCTGCAAAACCTACTTAATGCTAATTATTTTTCTCAAAATACTTCTTTATTTAAACCTGCTCTTTGAGAAAGCTAATCAATTGCATACAACTTTACTTGACACAGGACAAATGACTGTGCTTTGATAATATGTATTTCTACTACATATTTCAGTGTCCTGAGTACAAGGCTTAATAAATACACATATTTTAACTAAATTTTTGAGAAAAGAATTTTATTGCATAAGTATCCTTAGAAATCCTTTCTGTTGGTAGTCAACATTTTCACAGAGACAGGTTTTACTCTTGAATCCAAAGATGGTCTCAGCTTCTCTCCCCACTAAACAAAAACACATATAATCAGCCTCTGATAACTTCATAAAACCAAAAATAATAGCAGTGCTTTCTTGACCCATTCATCAGTTTCTCTTATATAAATACTAGTCCTTTCCTCTATAGTCCTTCCTTTACTCTAGGGCATAATTGCTTTCTTGAACTCATGTTAACTTTCTCAGGTGGATTTCAAAAATATATACTTCTGTTATGTCATCGTCATCCTTTCCCTTCTTTTCTTCCTAAACTCTAATTTCCTGTCTTCTAACTCTTAACACATCTGCAGCTCACATGATAAAACTTCTATCATATGTCCTAAGAAGAAATAAAGTTTATTAATTAGTCTATTAATTTGAAAACTTAATCTCAGATACAAATAACAAAGGCTCTTGTTAAATACTTTTTATAATTACCTTACTTTGTGCTAAAATTAATATATGAAGAGATCTGCTTTTGTCCCAAACACCCAGATAACATCAATTTTAATTTATCAAGGGCAATCTATGCCGGTTTTTTGAGGTAAATCACATTTTTTTCAGATTTATTTTTAATGGGATTAGACTTTGGATAGCAGTTAATAACCTCAGGTTTTGAATATTATTTTAAAAGAGGGACATGTGACTCCTCATCTACTATTATAATCTTATAAATAAAATTATAAATGACCTGCATTATTAACCTATTACTTATATGAGTTATCATGACTAATTTTTAAGCTCAGAAATGTTATGCTGTAATATATTTTATATCCTACTCATAAAAATTTAATTATGTAGGTCAAGCTTCTCTTTTAAGTAATTTATTTAAATTCATTGTGGAACATTGTCCCTGCACTTTTTTTTAAAGAGAAAGGTTGAAATTAGAAACACTAGTCAGACACATAACCACCTGTATATACAATTCTTTAAAGTAAAATGCCACTTAGCTACTAAAAAGGTTGAAAATTGTTCTCTGGATCTAAGAAACCTCTTTGGCAGGTAATGAAATTAATTTGAGTGGTTAGATGAGAAAATTATTTTATGGACACTGAGGTGAACATCTATAATTACTGTAACACTGAATAAACTTTTTACAAGGAAATGTCATTTAAAAATACCATTTCTCTTAAGGCTTACTTTTTTTTTTATTACAAACAGAGGTATATGCTGAAGACAAAATAAGGCCCTTGAAATCCCTTTTAACATCAAAGTATTTAGATACTATGGTTAATTTTGTCTCATAAACCTAACAAAAACATACCTAAGTGAAATAAAAGCAATTAAGTATGTCTGACTGAAAACCATATTCTTTTATAAAACACGTTATATGCTTAAAATCTCTTTATTCATTATGTTATTAGAAAAAAATAAATATTTTTGAGAGACTGAAAATTTTTAATCACCAGACCATTTTCAATTTCAATAAGGGCTGATGAATTGAACTAAAATTTCTTTGTTTCTTCATTTTTACATTGTCTGTAGAAACTGACATTTTAAAATATTACAGATGGAATTCAGGTAGTTTTAAACTATACACTTTGTGATTATTTTCAGAAACTACAATTACATGATGTGAAATTTTATAAAGAAATTTAAAAGGTTTATTTTTTTATAAAAAAAGGAAAATTGAAGTCTTTTAAGATATGCTGAAAATTTGTAGCAGTATATAGAAAGATGTTCTCTTTTTACTCAACTTTTTAGAATTCTTCCAAAGGCCACTTCTCTTTATTGTGCTGGATAATTTTCCAAATTCTAAAAGGTGATAAAAAAAAAAAAAGGCAACAAACTTTGGAGATATATAGATATCGACATAATGTATTATTATTTTTAAATATTATCTTTTCTTATTGCAAAACAAGTATAGTAGTGGTTAAGAGCAAGGACTTTTAATCAAATGAACCTTATGTCAAATCTAAGCTACTCCATTTACTTAAACTCATGATCTTGGGTAAGTTATTTAATTTTTTCTATGCTTATGTTCCTTAGCCACGTAAAATGGAGATCAAAAACATACCTCTCAGTCTTGAAAATTGAAAGACTAAATATAGAAATGGACAAGGGCCAGGCCGCATATGACAATAGGAATCTAACCAACAACCTCTGTAGCAGCCAGCCCTGGATGCCATGTCACAGCGCCTGTAGCGACTACCCCAGGATGATCAATCAAGACGTGGTCTATAATTGCCAACGTTCTTATGTTCTGCTCCTATTTCCAACTCAGAATCAGCCATAGGAAGCTCCCCTGACCATTCACTGCTCCCAGCTCCCTTGTGCCAGTGACCTTCAATCAGAACATATCGGAAAACTTCCTTTATCTTTTATTCATTATAAAGCTTTCCCATTCCCATGCCTACCTTTGAGTCTCTGCCAGATACAAGCCTCAGCTACTTGCTCAATAGCAAGCTCTGCAGAAATCACCTCTGTTCTTCTCTGGTTGGTCTTTGTTTAATTCCACAAGATTCAATGAGAGAAGGAATGTAAAAATCCCATTCCCATGTGTGGTATGTGAGTGCTCAAATGTACAGAAACACCTGTAGCATGGTTGGGTCCATGTTTTTCTTAGATTTTCCTGAAGGTGATGTTTCAAACATGTTTAATAATTTATATTGTGTTGGAACAGTTTAGCACACAGGTGCTTTTTCTCTCTGCCAGCATGCATTTGTATTGGCTTTCTGGAATGAGTAGAACAATAATTTTGACTTAAGAATTCATTAATTTGGATAGCAGTGAATCTCCTGTCATAAGAAGCAAGGAATTGATGGCAAATAACTTCTTTAAGACACTAATGAGAAGGATGGGAAGTTGAGCTAAAAGAGGCACGGCAGAATTACCCAGTGAGCCTCTAAGGTTACAGATCACTTGACCCCAATTATAACCTAGTAAATCCAAATACATAGGGAGTGGGGTTGAGGATTAGGATTATTAAAAATTTCCATGGCTGGTTGGCTCATGGTAGGGCGTCAGCCTGGCATGTGAAAATCCTGGGTTTGATTCCCAGTCAGGGCACACAGTAGAAACAACCATCTGCTTCTCCACTCCTCCCATCTCTCTCTCTTTCTTTCCCTCCCACAGCCATGGTTCAAATGGTTCGAGTAAAGCTGTCCCCAGGTGCTGAGGATGGCCTTGCCCTAGGACTTCCTGGGTGGATCCTGGTTGGGGCGCATGTAGGAGTCGGTCTCTCTGCCTTCTTGCCTCTCACTTAATTAAAAAAAAAGAGGAAGAAGAAAAAAAATCTTTTCAGGTGATTACTATGAGACTGGTTTATAAATAACATTGGAAGACACATAAATTAAATATTTTTTAATCTTTAAAAATTTAGAAATAGAAAATAATTCCACATTACTCTGTTAAAAATACTAGAAAAAAGGCAAATTTCAGTTAAATCACTTAATTAGAGAATTCCATATTGTTAAGATTCACATCAAAATATGATTTATTCATTCTAATCTTATTTCTTTCCCACATACAACAAAAATTATGGAGAGCCAGGCACTCTTCTCTTCAATTCCATCACACCCTAGAGGCACTGCCCTACACATTCTGCCTCTCACTCCTAGAATCTCCTAAACTCTTCCTTCTCCCTGACACCCAGCCCTGAGAAGAGTAGATTTCCTTTGGCCCTCTGTGTTCATAGATCCACATTTACAGATTCAACCAGATGCCATTAGTTGAACTCGTGGATGAGAAACTTGAGCATCCGCAGGATTGGTATCTGAGTGTGGAAACTAAGCCCTCTCAGATACAGAGGAGTGACTGTACTTAAAAAAACTCTCATGTGGCCTGGCCTGTGGTGGCACAGTGGATAAAGCGTCGACCTGGAACACTGAGGTCGCCAGTTCAAAACCCTGGCTTGCCTGGTCAAGGCACATATGGGAGTTGATGCTTCCTGCTCCTCCCCCCTTCTCTCTCTCTCTCTCTCTCTCTCTCTCTCCTCTAAAATGAATAAATAAAAATAATTAAAAAAAAACTCTCATGACCCAAAATTCTGTTTTAGATGACAATAAAAAAGTATGAGTGAGGAAGACAACCTAAACAGCAAGAACTCTGCCTCTCTGGGGACATAGTTGAGCTTGACATGTGTCTTGCACCCTGCCTGAGTCACTGCACAGCAGACAAGAAATGGATGCAATCGGTTCTCTCAGCACTGACTCAATTTGGCATCTACCTTTCTTTAATGTATCTGAGAAAATGATTTCCAGATACTTTACTGTTATTCCGTATTTGTGAGGGAAATATGGAATCTGTATGCCAAACACACAGAGAAGCTAAATGGAGAGAAAAGCATTGCAAATGGTTTGGTACAGCTTGAAAGAGAGAGAGAGAAAGTAAGTATGTACGTGTTGTAACATAACAAATGCTCCTCTGAAAGTAGAGGAAGCAATTTACCATTGAGATATCAGGCCCCAGCTTGGTTAAAGGGAAACTGGTATTTGCAAAAGAATTTATTTTTTTTCTTTAGAACTTTTCTAAGGACTGGCCTCAAGGTGCTTGCATTTGTGCTGCTGTACATGTGTTGGGGCTTCAGTTATTCACTTACTAGAATGGCCAAGACCACTTGGTCTGAAATATGTTTCTACAATACTATCAGGTAGAAGGTCTATCCACCAACTTTTAGAACATTTGGGGGACAATATACTGTCTTTTTCGTGCCTTAGTTGCAGAAGTTGATTTTACATACATAATGTACAGTAGGTATTCAAGAAATGTTTTTTTGAGGCAAAATACAAAAAAGACTTAAAAATGAGACTAAGAAAATGCAGAAAATACTTATTTTGTACCTAATGTTTCCCAGCAACTAGACATCCATTAAGTTTCTGAGCACTTTGAAGGGATAGTCAGTTTTGTCAGAGAAGAAACTGACTTGCACCGACATGCAACACAGCCTTGGGATCACAAAACTGCAAAGTAACAGAGTAGGGCTGAAAACTCACGTCTCTACAAATTACTGTCCCATTAGATTTTGCCTAAGGTATTTCACTTTTATCCTGAAGAAAATGGGGAACTGGTAAAGATTTTTGAGCCAGGAAACACATGATTAGCAGTGTGTTTCAGAAAACTTACTATGGCACCTGTGAACATAATTTTGAATAGAGATATTGAATTTAGAGAGCTAGAAACATAATGCAAGGATAAAGAGATGTGAATAGTGTCCGGATTAAGACAGGGCCAGGGGAAATTGAAGGACTAACTTTTGCCAGAAATTATTTTTCAGCTTCTGGTACATTTCTGAAAAACCACTAGATTTTTTTCCCCCACTACACAGAAAGAAAATATTTTTTAAAGAAAAGAATTACCTTCTAGAAAACATAGGTCAAGTGAAAACTTAAGGGTATTTCAAAATATTTATAGCGCTATTTTTCTAGTTTAGGAAGTGTGTTGTAATGCAAAGACGACTTCTGAGGGTGCAGCAGCTTTTCTTCTGTGTCCTGGAAAAATTCATCAAAGTAACTGCAGGCAAAGGGACTTAAAGGCTTGGTGCTTCCAATTTCATTACCTGACAACCAGCCCCTCAGAAAAGCATATGGAAATACAAGGTGAAACCTTGAAAGGTACAGCTCCTTAACAAGATGCTTAGTAGGTATTCGCGAGGAACTATTGAATAGGACACATGGAGGAGGCTGGTGTTGGTGTGACAGCCTTAAAATAACTCGTCAAATGAAAGGTTCATGAAACAAACCTGACCTGATGCATTGTTCCGCACATCTTAAGTTCTGTTTGTAAGCCAGTCTTCTTCTTTTGAGTTCAAGCACCTTTTAAAAGGGAGAGTGTACATTGCTCAGCTGTAGACGGTCTTAATAAGATTGAGAAACGATGAAGTAAGAATGACAGGATGCAATCTGACAGCTGTCATGATAAAATAGAAACCAAAACTGCCAGAAAGAGGTTATATGGTCACCACTGTAATCAAAGCACCTATGTAAAGAACTTTTATAATGTTGCCTGGGCAGAGTAGGGTTAGTGCTATAATTTACCATTTTTGGTATCCAAGAATCATTAAAATTAAATGAAAAATTTAATCCCTATTTTACATTATTAGAAACTCTTTTAATTTAAAAGCATAACTTTATGCTAAAAACCACTGAAATGTATATTTTAAATGCATGAATTTTATAGTATGTAACATATGTCATTTCTAATTCTTTGTTAACTCATATGAAATTCAAAAGCAAATGGAGACCAGCCTTAAAGGTTTTCTGAGCAGACAAAACCAGGCTAGTGATTATTTTATCTGAATTACCAGTCACTGTGAAGACAGTACATTCATACTCTATAAGCTGCTTTGTAATGTCTACTCTGAGGCTCATTCCACGTTTTGATTTGAGAGCCCCTGCTCTGCAAGCTGTGTTTTTGGGGTTTGCACAATAAATTTACAAACCAGTTAGTTACTACTTCAATGATGCATTGGTTTTACTTTGGCTAGTTCTGAATCTTTGACATTGTCCTTCCATATAACAATAGAATATGCATAAAACATATCAATACTTAAAAAGCACAAACAATATTCCTATCGCAAAGACAATTATTCTGAGTCAGATGCAACAATGTATTTTCCATCATACCAATTCATTACATTGGTTCATTCTTTGTTATAAAAATACAGTGTTTTTTTTTTATTTAAAAATGGTTTTCTTAATTTTTTTTTTAAACATAACATGAGGAAGGTGTTAAAACTGGTGTAATAGCTCAAGAGAATAAGTATTCCAGATTTTGGGGAGGGATGAATAGAGAGATATTCAGAACCCTTCACCAGAATCTCCCCAACTTGATCATAATGAATTAATGATGTGCTTTGTGGATGTGGTTAGCCAATGACACCAGCCTGACAAATCTTTCTTTCTGTACCAAATCCCTTTCATATCCCCTTCATCCACGATCTCAATCATTCCTTGGTACTCAGTTTGTGTTGGATCAACACTCCTCAAGGGGTGAACGACTTTACCAGAGTAGATGGTGGGATCAGCTTCTTCAGTAATGCCATTCACTGAGTGTGTTTTGTTGACTTTTTCTGCACTGACTTTGTTGCCTTTGCCTTTGGATAAGCTGTATTTGACCATGTCCCCCAGTTCCAAGCTATCGACATCACCAGAGAACTCACTGTAATGAAAAAAGATTTCTTTATCATGATTGGCTGTTTCAATAAATCCAAAATTATCCTTCAGAGTTGCCACATAACCCAAGAGCCTCTTGGAGTTAGAATTACGACCTAAAAGACACACACAGGTTGCAACCTGCTGTCCAGGCCTCTGTTTGTCACTAATACTAAATTCAACCTTATCCCCTATTTGAGGAGAAGTAGATCCATCCACATCCTTGGCTTGAAAAGTAATAGTCAGTTTTACCCCACAGTCATCATAAGCAATAACACCATCCTCAGCCTCCTTTTCCTTGCCTTTGTTTGGGCTAGTGGTTTTAGGATTGGAAAAAGTGGCTTCTTTTTCTACAGTGCCCAAAAATCAATGATCTGAGTGGGAATGGAACAAAACTGTGCCCTTGGGAAGCTTTTTAATCCTAATAGCATGATTTCTTTGGGCAGAGAGCACATCAGGAACCACAGTAAACTCTACTTCATCTGCAATGTGGAGCTGGTTCCCATCCAGAATCTCACTGTAGTGGAAGAACATACGAGCATCCCGGTCCACACACTTGATGAATCCAAAACCATCTCTTATGGCAGCAATTACACCCATTTCTTTGGCTTTATTAGTGAACTAAAATGTATTTGATAGAACTTCTATATTGGTTGCTAGTTCCAATTTGTCACGTCGGTCTGTTGAAATATTAAACCTAACATGGTCGCCTTCCAACAAGGTCACCTTGGATTTTGTATCTTTGTCTCCAAAGGGAAGTTCTTTAGAAATCACAAAGTCAACTTTAATGCAATGGGTCATTCTGGTTTTTACTGGGTACTTTTGGGATAACTTTGGTTACAGTTCCTTCAAAATGTTCAATGTTGATATCTTCAAAAATGACGGTTCCTTGAGGCAATAGTCTGACATCTGTTGCAACTTACCATTTCTTTCCTTGATTGTGAATTCCACGTCATCTCCAGGCTGTAAGGCCTCTAAGTCACCCTTAAATTCACTATAGTGAAAGAATATTTTTTTTACAACATCACCTCTTTCAATAAAGCCAAACGCCTCCTTCATGGCACAAACTACACCCTGGCAGCGGGTCTGTTTCTTTTTAAACAACATAATGTTTCAAGCACTTACAGCACCAGTATGCTTATTTTATCAATTACAAAATTTATTTTAAATCCGGTATCCAGCTGAAAGTTCCCTTCCACATCATCAGGGGTGTAAGTCAGATAAAACACTTCTTGTCCATCCATTCGGTCTTCAGGGAGGATTTCTGATTTTATCTTCACCAGTTTGACAGCAATGGGTTTCCCAGTCCTCCGGTCAGATGATACTTTGAATTCAACATCATTTCCTACTTTTAAGTCCTGCAGGTTGCCATTATACTGTGAACAGTGGAAGAAAAGTCTAGCTTGATGTTCTGAACACTGAATAAATCCGTAAGAGGTTAGTAGTTTTTCAATAACCCGGTTTCACGCAGTGCTGCTGAAGTACCATTGGGGTACCCATTGTGTCCATTGTTGTGGAAAAGGTTTGGATCAAAGCTCATCTCGCAGTGATATTCAAATATTGCACTTTCAGTAGTATTTGCTGATACTTCTTCTTCAGCACACGTTTCAAAGGATGAAAGTTGCTAGTATTTAAAAAAGAAAAAGAAAAGAAAAGAACGAGAGAAAGTGATCTATCAAGCTAATAAAGAATACAACAGCTGCTGCACCGGGCAATCTCAAAGTACAGCACCGAAGAAAACAAAGACTACTAGCAGCGTTGGGAAGTGCTCTTTCAAAGCTGTTGAGTAGTCACAAACTTCCTGTTTCAGATCAAGTGTTGTGTCTTCAACTTAAGTGTACTCTTCTTTGGTCTTGTTGGTTGTTTCAAGGTATGTTCTTTGTCTGATCTGAACTTGAAGCAGCAGTTTCAGGTGGTAAAGTCTGTTCCATTACACTTCATACCCAACAGCTCAGCGCTCCCTCTCCAGCGCCACCATAAGCAGCACGGCCTGGTACATAGGAATAAATCTCCTAAAAATACAGTTTTTGATTCAAATACTGACCTTAAGTAAATGCTAAATCAATTTCATACATGTATAGCTAAGTACTTTTTGAGCATTTTATATGCACAAAATAATTCATTAGATCTTTATTTACTATAGTACCAGGCACTAGACTAGAGGCTACAAATAGAGATGGGATAAGAAATAGTCACAACCTCACTGTAAAAATAGATTAGTAATGGAATTGGCTATATCACAAATATAGTTTAATCACAAAAATACGCCATAGCTAGAGTGATGGCAAAAGGGCAAATATATCAATCCTGGGCCAGCCCAATTCTGCAACCATACCTCTTATCATTCTGTTCCTCATTCTCTACATACCATTCCTATTATTACTGAACCCAATGGGGCTTGCCCGACTGGGGTGCTCTGTTCATGAATGAGATGTTGGTTGCCATTATGTAATTTTATTTACTTGAAGCAAGTGATGGAAATAGCATTCACACCCAAAGCTCTGTCTCTGGAAGGAGACTTTCCCATTGCTCATATACATTGTTTGGTTAATTACATGTTGATTTCTTCTTTGCAGTTGTCTAAACTTAACTTTCTGTGTTTTGGTCAAGCTCACCCAGGTATAATTGCCTTTGCAAAATATTGTGCTTCATTTTAACATTTAACAGAAATAACATTTAGTGAGAACTTCCCAGACCTTGAGATCCTCATCCTATCTAACACTATAGACTAATCGTGGTAACATTAACAAGGTATGAGCTCATATCTCTGTAGCTTTGCACAAGCTGCTCCTTCCTGGAAGATCTCTCTTGTTCCCTATCCTTTCTTCCCATGATTTAATCCTTATTTATTTATCAAGGCTTGGTTTTGGTCTCAGTTTCTAGGGAAGCATTCTCTGTTAATCCCAGATTGCTGCAGCTGCTCCTCTGATGTGCCTCCAGCATCGTTCATGCTTTCTGCTCCCCAGGTAATAGCAAATTTGTTAATCATTATCTATTTATTTTCCTTTCCCCTAAAGTGAAAAAAATTTGATCACAAGTTCTAATTCTTGTTCAGCCGCATGCACTCAGCAACTAGCAAAGTGCCTGGTGCCTTGAAGATAAACAAGTTTATTAATTTGGTAAATGTAGCAATGAATGTATAAAATAAAGAATAAACTTTTACAGGAAGTTTTGATTCTGGAGCATAGAAGATAAAGGACTAGTTTTTTGTGTCATACACACAAAGTATAAGACCTGATTCTATCCTGGAAAAACTGACCATTTCATTCAGAAAATCCAGCGTATGTGTTTGCACATAAAATAGTCATATGTGATGTTGCCCAGGTAGCAAGTCATAAACACTAAATAACTATTACAATCAATTCTATAGAAAGGAAAGAGACATAATTTCAAATTTGAATGTTTCCAGAAGGTTTTATGGGAAAGATGGCATTTTAATAAACTGTAAATCCAGAAATAGAATTTCTATAAATTTATGTAGAGAAAAAGAATTACAAGTATGGGAAACAATGTGAACAAAGAAGTTAAGGTAGAAATCAAGGTAAGATGCAGTTTATTTAAAGATAGTTTCTGGAAGCCATAAAAGCAACAACACAGAATAGTGACTTTGTGAATGTTGCCAATATTTGTGAGAGAGTAATCTAATTTCCTACAGTTACACATGGAATCGAGGTCATTGAACTTTTATCTTCTGGTCAAAAAAAAATCAGAAAAAGAATGACTCTCTTTTCCAGATGGTCAGTTCAAAAGACTGACTTTAGAAGCAGAGAAAGAAGTACAAAATCGAGTTCCCCTGTAATCAGTCCACCTTGACTATTTTGGCTATAAAATGTTATCACTGTTTGTGGTAAGCAGAATTTGTAGGTACGGATCCTATAGGACATTTTGCAAAAGAAGAGTAATTTAGCACATCCCTTTTGGGGTCTAGAATGGTAATGAAGTAGAATAAATAAGTTTTGCTTTCTGACTGCCTAGCTAAATAGCAAAATAAATGCCTGGAACTCCATAAACGCATCAGACGCATTTTCAAGCAGTTCACAAATAGTGAACTGAATGATAAGGGGTTGTCACATTCAGTACAGTTATATTAAAAGAGAAATAATGACTATTCAAATATATAATGATTATATATATATTTTTTTAATTACAGTTTACTTTCAATTGGTTTCAGGTGTACAGCTTAGTGGTTGCACAATCATACACTTTACAGACTGATCCCCCGGTATCTCCATTACCCACTGGACACCATACATACAGGAGTGGGCAAAAGTAGATTTACAGTTGTAAGTGCATGAAACACAGAGTTTATTCCTGCATTACTATTTATTAATTATTGTATTATTTGCTTTATACCTGTAAACCTACTTTTGCCCACCCCTGCAGTTATTGCAATATCATTGACTCTTTCCTACACTGTACTTTACATCCCTGTGACTCTTTTGTAACTGCCAATTTATACTTCTTAATCCCTTCACCTTTGTCACCCGGTGCCCCACCCCTTTCTCCTCTGGACAACATCAATCTGTTTTCTGTACAGTTGTTTGTTACTGTTTTTTTTTGTTTGTTTGTATGTTTGTTTGTTTGCTTGCTTTGTTCTTTAAATTTCATATTTAAGTAAAATCATATGGCATTCATCTTTCTCTGACTGACTTATTTAAATTTATAGTGATTATATTTTCTCAAAACATAATTTTGCACAATTATGGGGGAAGAAGAACAGGGTGTCAGTAGGAGCTTTGTTCTCCTATCACTCCAAAGTGACATTATTTGAATTCCCACATCAGTTACATCTTCAGCATCAAGACTCATTTTTTACCCCATTCATCAAATTTAAGTCTGTGAACACTTAAGGAGAAACTGTGATCTATGTCAAAGGGAAAGAAATGCATGTGTTGCCTATTAAAGTTCCTCAGTTTTCTCTCTATGTGCTAAAACTTCAAATGTGGAAATGTTCCTCGGGCCATATTTGATTTCACCCATATGTGTGAATCTAGCTACCATTACTCTGTTTTCTCCTCTAATCCAATCATTCTAATTGTAACCTACATGAGATCTATACATATTTCTGATAATTTTTATTTAAAAAAATATTTTTCAAGTACCAATATAAATATCAGTACTTTTTAACGTTTCCAACAGCTGTTTTCTGCCAGATGAATCTATCAATTAGCATCTCTTAAATGTAACTTCTCTTCTTTATTGACATTTACAATGTCAACTATTGACTAATATAGTCCATGAAATACTTTGTTTAATTGTCATAAAAAGCAAATAAGGTATATATTATCATTATCTTTTTTATTTTTAACTAAAGAACTCAGGCACAGGGAAATATTTAAAACCCTGGCAATCTGATCCCAGAGTTGATGTTCTTACCTACTTTTTAAAAAATTTTATTTAGAAAATTAAATTTAACAGGGTGACATTGATCAACTGGAATACATAAGTTTCAGGTGAACATTTCTATAGCCTTTAAACTGTTGACCATGTTGTATACTTATCTACTGTTTATCACCACCTTTATAGCATAGTGCTGTATGCAGAGAGGGCTTTTGCTAGAAGTACAGTGAAGTTAAATGGAAATTCAAGGGTAGCTGAGGACTCTTTTATTTTGGAAACTCAGTTCTCATAGGAAAACAAGAAAAAACGTACTTATTATGTCATGTTAACTATGAGCATCGTTCATTTCTGCAAGGAATATGAGGATTTATCCAGTCAATATTTACTGAGTATCTACCAGGTGAAAAATTATACATGTTTGGGAATATTTAATTTTCAAGATTACTGGGGAAAAGAGGGTGAAGACTTTTAGATCTTTCCAAAATTTGCATGCACAAATTTGACTTAAAGAAGATATATACATTTCTGAACAGTATGTCCAAAGCTGTTATCAAATTGTCTAAGAAATAATGATGTTTTCAAAAGTAGTAATCAGCACTGTCCTGCGGATAAGGTCCAAGGGAGAGTGGTTTGGGATGAACTACTTACTGTAGTCCACACCTGCCTCTAGTGAGCCCATTTATATGCAGAGTCCACATAGGGATGGGAGTTCCAAACTCTAGTGTGGGGAGGTTATTGCCCAGAGCCCTTTTGCACAAATGAGGGTACCAGAGACTGAGCCTGACTAGCACGTGTTAGCACGGAGGATACCATTGTTTTATTTTGTATTTCTACTTGTGACTGAAATTTGGTCAGCCTGCTGAGGAAATCTAGAGATGAATTCCCTAACCTAGAAGTTCTTTTTCTCAAAGATAGAAAAAGAAAAAGAAAACAGTTTACTATTGAATAAACATTAAATGAAACTGGTATATGCATCACTGTAATCTGCTAATGATTTTTATAAAGACAGGAAGAAATCCCATTCTTTGTATACTACCAAACAGATATAATCCATTGCATACATGTCCTCAAGGTTAACAATAATTTGTCATCTTGGAAAAAAATTTGACCGAACTGCTTGCTATACATTCTTTCATAGTTAATCCTAAATCCACCTGGTAATTGAGGTAGCCAGCCAGGCTAGCTAACTGCTTTCATCTGAAGAAATCATAAAGCTTCTGCACCTCTATGACAAGCTGCTGGTTACAGCTGGGAGCAAGACCTCAGGCTAAAATTCTGAAGACTAGAAAGTAGTAACTCCAGTTTCCTTGATGTTTACATTTCAAAGAGATGGTTTGAAGAAAACTTTTCTGGGTTGTAACACTGGTTTATTTATCCTTTAAAAAGATTTCAGTAGTCTCCCCTGATCCAAAGGGGATACATTCTAAGACCCCAGTGGATACTTGATGCCAAGGATAGCACCAAACCCTATATATACTACTATATATTTTCCTATACATACATAACTATAATACAGTTTAATTTATAAATGGAGGTACCGTAAGGTATTAATAACAAAGCTTAATAATAAAATAAAACTTTTATGACAATGTACCCTAATGAAAGTTATATGAATGACTTTGGGTTGCGCTATTTTATCAGAACAAGATGGTGTCTGAGTTGCCCATCACTACTAAGTCCAACTAGTCATGGAAACAGGGACGAGTGGTAGAAAAGTGTCTTTAATCAAACTGCTAGCAATCTCAGAAGGCAGGGAACCTACCACGCATCCAAGTCCTGCCTTAACAGTTTTGGCTGACTGAACAGTTCATTTACTTTTGGGGAAGGCAAGTGATTTATTAAAGAGCATGCAGTTAGTCATGTAGCAGCACGCATGGGGTGGGAGTCCAGTTTGCAGGACAGTCTCACTGGCAAGTTCTCCTGATGTTAGCACAGGTCCTTGGTGCTATCTCCCAGGCAGCTGGGGCCAGGCACTTGTGAGGAGCAGCTGGGGCCTGGAGCCTCTGAGAGCCACCTGCAAAAAAGACTTCCTTCTCTCCTTGGAAGACAAGGTAAAGACTTAATATTTGTGAACTAAGTTCCTAGTTATCTATAAGGCCTTGACTCTTTATTAGGAACTACTATGACTTAGCTCTTACAAGAAATTATTGTGATTTATCTTCCTTTGGCTTCTCCTAGATGTTTGCTTCTAAAGAGGCTTGCCAGGCCCTCCTGCAAAAATAAACTTCTCACTGTATTTCAAAGGAGAAGGCCAAGGAGCCATTAAGAAAGAATGGCAAACAAATTAACTATTTCCTAACCCTTATTATGTGCAACTAGAACTAAAAGCTACTATTCCTGAGGTTACATTTTTAACTTTTGGGTTCCCCTATCAGTTATTAAATGAAATAATGTTAGCTGAGCACCAGCTCCTGTGAGTGCCCTGACTGGGGAATTGAGCCGGCAACCTCTGCACTCTGGGAAGTGCTCCAACCAATCGAGCTTGCTGACCAAGGCTTAACTTTTATTGAGTTATTTTTTTTGTTTTTGAGAAAGAAAGAGAAAGGAAGGGAGAGAGTGGAGTGGGAAGGGAAGCATTCGTTGTTCCGCTCAGTCATGCATTTTTAATTGCTTTCCATGTGTGCCCTGACCAGGGATCAAACCTGCACCCCTGTTGTTTCAGGACAACTTTCTTAATTGACTAAGCTAACCAGCCATGGCCAAGTTATCAGCTTTAAGTGCTACTAGGTTCAATATATGTTTCTGGTACTGTTCTCCATAAAGCAGACTCAGATAAAAATTCACACTTGGGGCATTTAATGGTGGAGTTGTTAGGATCAATACCTGGGGAGAAGGGATGGAAACAGGGTTGGCAAGGAGAAAGAGTCAACTGTGAAGCCATCAACTCTGTTGCTGATAAGACCCTGCATAGTTAACATGCATTGAGGCAAGGAGTTGGGAGCTTTGTAAGGAAACCTACATTGACTAATAATTGTAGGTTGACTTTCCCTCTGAAAGAGGTATAACCCTGGAAAAGGTAGTTCTCTTCTGAAAAGTACAATTTTGAGAGGGATTTAACCAGCAACCATCTGGGGACATGACTGTTTTGTTCCCAAGGAGGCAGGGACCTGGGCAGCATACCACAAGACCCACTACAGTGTGTTCAACGCTCTATTGTATTCACCACCATTCGTATATTTATATCTTGTATGAGTCATTGTGTAGGTCAACGATTTTAAAGGAAAAAAATTGGCTTTGGTAGAGGATTTGTGGGTAGTTTCTGTATACTTAAAAAATAAATGCAGAAAAATTAGTTTTGGGCTGTTTAAAAACCAGGCTGCCTAGATTCAGTTTCCAAGTTTACATCTTTTGAAATCTCTTTTCTTCTTCCTGCCTCTCCTAAGGAATCTAGGAAGCACAGCCTCGATGTTTACAACCTCTTTTGTGGGAAAACCATTACTCTGTGCTTTGCATGATCATTATCAGGATTAAGTCCACAGCTTGGTATGGTTATTGAGAGTTTTAAAAATAATAATAATAAAGCATTACATGTGATAAATAGTAATATATCTTTATGTAGCTTGCCAATTCTAATTATCTTTGGTGGATCACCTTAATAAAAGAGTCCTTTCAAAGAAAGTTATATGTATATAACATTATACTTTACCTTGAAAAGAAAATTTTTCCACCTGTGTTTTTCATCATTTGTAGTTATGCAAACAAAAAAAATAACATTATCTGAAACATTTGCTTCTGAAAAGCCTTCACTGGCTCTCTTTAGGCTGCACAGAGGCTCAAACTCTTATGCATAGCTTATAAGGCTCTCAATCTTAGACCCACACAAGGGGCACCTATGCCTTCACTGTTCAAAGGGTTCCACATGACCCACCCATAGCTGTCACCTTCCCCACAGAAAAGCAGTCTCTGGGGCTAAGAAGATAAGTTTACTTGAAGTTCTGGTTCCTGCATCCCCTACCTTTTCGATCTTACTTTAGAAATTCTTGCACAATGGCAACCTGTTTCCAGAGCCAGCATTTGACAACAGACACCCTCTCAGGTATATGAAACCCCAGAACTTATGAGTGTCCAAGAAGAAGCTGCTTCTCATCATGCTCTGTGTCACCGTTATTCTACTTCCTTATGTGTGCATTCCTGTTCTGTATGAGAAACCAAAGTTTAACCATCAGGGTAGGAGAGTGAGCTTAAAGCTTGGATGTGCATCTGGCTTTTCAGAACCTCCAAGGAGAGAGAGAGAGAGAGAGAGACTGTGTGGTGACATGCGATGGGGACAGGTGGGAGAAGAGGACTGGGTAGATTAAAAGCCAAGGGCCTGGGACCAACTTTCTCTCACATTCTAGCATGAATTCTCAAGAAATCTTAAAAACTGGCCTCCCAAGTCATAGTCATATTAAAAGTCACAGTAAAAATAATATAGTTAAATCAAACAAGATGGTGATGGAGTAGACAGCCGTACCAACTTCCACCTCCCAGAACCAAAGTGTATTACAACTTAATTTTAAGAACCATCATCTGGAAAACCAACTTTGGACTAAATAAACTAAGAGGACTCTTCAACCAAGGAACACTAAAGAAGCTACACAGAGACTGGTAGGAAAAGCAGAAACATGGAGAGGGCTGCCCAGCTCCCCCAGAGTGAACAGCAGCCTGGAGAGACTCGCATGGCGGGAAGTGAGTTTAGCAGAGAGGGGAGGGTCCTGAGCCCCAGGAACAAAGCACCAGCCTGCAGCCCCAGAGCCTAGAAGAGGTGTATGGACAGTATTTAGCTGGAAACAAGTCAGGATACTGTTTGTGAGAAAGAGACTGATTTCTCAGACCCAGGATTCTTCTTAAAGGGACCACGCAGAAAACCTCTCACAACCACCCACCTGGGGCTCTAGGGGACAGGAAGAGAGGAGAGGACCAGAGCAGCAGAAAGAGAGTGTAATCTAGGAGGCACAGGGAGAAACACTTTGAGGAACAGCCACCCTAACCTCTAAGCTGAGCCATTCCCCAAATCTAAAGTGAATATTTCCCTTGGAACCAGCAATACCAGCAAAGGGAAGCAGGACACCAGCCAAACAAGCTCTCCCGCAGTCGGGAGCAGAGTCGCTTAGAAGGAGGGAGCTTTTGGGACTACAGTATTGAGTGTTAGGGTCTGAGCTGCAGCACCCCACCCACATGGCTGAGGGCTTGCTGGAGGGTGCGTGGTGGCAGAATG
This sequence comes from Saccopteryx leptura, assembly GCF_036850995.1. NCBI lineage: Eukaryota > Metazoa > Chordata > Mammalia > Chiroptera > Emballonuridae > Saccopteryx > Saccopteryx leptura. Next base: position 37,045,951 of record NC_089503.1, read on the forward strand.
TGGAAGTGTGGTTCTGTCAGCAAAGGCGGAAGCCAGCCGGTCATGACTGAGGCCCAAGTGTGAGCTCAGTCTTGCCGGGCTGGGGTAGAGGGGATGTGCAAAAGTGATCAAGCCCAGCTCCACCCACATGCAATCCAGTCTGCGGAGGGAGGGCAGGAGCCCTGGAAGGGGTGGAGACCTGCCCTTGAGAAAGGGAGCAGGAGCACAACCTCACCCGGCTGCAGGAACCCAGGCTTGTGGCCTGACACATGAGCCGGCTACTCCTGCAGGGGTGGAGCAAAAGCCCAGAACAGGCATAGTCCTGCGACTGAGTGAGGGCACGCAGCCCCACCTGGCCAGTGGAGCCAAGACTTGCAGCCCTCCCCCAGCATGCTCCTCCCACAGTCTTGTAAACCCAAGCACGTGATCAGAACCCCTCCCTTGAATGAGAGGAGGAAACCACAGCAACAGCCCCAGTGGGCTGGCACCGGCAACCCCCAAACCTGATCTCCCTAGGCAGCAGAAGCAGAGGGAGTGGCAGGCTTGCAGACAGACCACACCTACGGAACACAGAGGCCACACCCAGTGGACTCCAGTGGCCAAAACCTTCTTTTACACAGACAAAATGGGAAGGCAGAGAAATGCAACACAAATGAATCAAGAAAAATCTCCAGAAAAGGACCTGAATGTGTCAGATATAACCAAATTACCAGATGCAGAGTTTAAAATAATGATTGTTAGGATGCTCAAAGATCTTAGAAAAACAATAGATGGTCTTTATGAACACCTAAATAAAGAGATATCAAATATAAAAAAGGACAATGAAATAATAAAAAAGAATCAGTCAGAAATGACAAATACAATATCAGAAATAAAGAACACAATGGAAGGAATTAAAAGCAGAATGGATGATGCTGAGAATCAAATCAGCAAGTTAGAGGACAAGATAAATGAAGGCACAGAATCAGAGCAGAAAAAAGAAAAGAGACTCAAAAAGTCTGAGGAAACTCTTAGAGAGCTCTGTGACAACATGAAGAGAAATAACATCCACAATATAGGGGCCCTGAAGAAGAAGAGAAAGAACAAAGGATAGAGACTTTGTTTAAACATATCATAGCTGAAAACATCCCTAAAATAAGACAGGAAAACATCTCACAAGTTCAAGAAGCACAGAGAACTCCATTAAAGAGAAACCCAAGGAAATCTACACCAAGACATATCATAATTAAAATACCAAAGCTAAGTGAGAAAGAGAAAATATTAAAAGCTGCTAGAGAAAAAACGCTATCACCTACAAAGGAGACCCCATAAGGATGACTTCAGACTTCTCAACAGAAACACTTGAGACCAGAAGAGAATTGCAAGAAATATTCAAAGTAATGCAGAACAAGAGCCTACAACCAAGACTACTTTATCCAGCAAGGCTATCATTTAAAATTGAAGGAGAAATAAAAAGCTTTCCAGAAAAAATAAAATCAAGGAATTCACTACAACCAAACCAATGCTGCAAGAAATGCTAAGGGGCCTGTTGTAAACAGATCAAAGGGGGAAAAGAATATAGCAAAAGAAGAATACAGTTTTAAAGAATAAAATGGCAATAAACAACTGCATATCAATAATAACCTTAAATGTAAATGGATTAAATGATCCAATCAAAAGACATAGAGCAGCTGCATGGATAAGAAAACAGGACCCATATATATGCTGTCTACAAGAGACACACCTTAAAAAAACGATGCACATAGGCTGAAGATAAAAGGATGGGAAAAATATTTCACACAAATGGAAATGAAAAAAAGCTAGGGTAGCAATACTTATATCAGACAAAATGGACTTTAAAACAAAGGCTATAGTAAAAGATAAAGAAGGTCATTACATAATGATAAAGGGAGCAATCCAACAGGAAGATATAACCGTTATAAATATCTACACACCTAATATAGGAGCACCTCAATATATAAAACAGACTTTGATGGATTTAAAGGGCAAGATCAACAGCAATACTATAATAGTAGGGGATTTCAATACCCCACTAACATCACTAGATAGAACCTCAAGAAAGAAAATTAACAAAGAAACAGCAGACTTATTGGAAACACTAGATCAACTCGATTTAATAGATATCTTCATAACCTTTCACCCCAAAGCAGCAGAATATACATTCTTTTCAAGTGCTCATGGTACATTCTCTAAGATAGACCACATGTTAGGGCACAAAAGCGGTCTCAACAAATTTAAAAAGATTGAAATCATATTGAGCACTTTCTCTGATCAAAATGGCATGAAACTAGAAATCAACCACAACCCAAAAACGGAAAAATACTCAAACACTGGAAACTAAATGTTATTAAATAATAAATGGGTTAACAATGAGATCAAAGAAGAAATAAAAAAATTCCTAGAAATGAATGATAATGAGCATACATCAACTCAAAATTTATGGGACACTACAAAAGCAGTCCTGAGAGGGAAGTTCATAGCATTACAGGCATACCTTAAAAAGCTAGAAAAAGTTCAAATAAACAACTTGACCCTGCATCTAAAAGAACTAGAAAAGGAACAGCAAGTAAAGCCCAGAGGTAGTAGAAGGAAGGAAATAATAAAGATCAGAGTGGAAATAAATGACATAGAGGCTAAAGAAACAATACAGAGGATTAATGAAACCAGGAGCTGGTTCTTTGAAAAAGTGAACAAGATCAATGAACGTTTAACCAGACTCACCAAAAAAAAAAGAGAGAGGACTCAAATAAATAAAATTAGAAATGAGGATGGAGAAATAACCACTGATACAACAGAAATACAAAATATTGTAAGAAAATACTATGAAGAACTGTATGCCAAAAAACTAGACAACCTAGATGAAATGGACAAATTCTTTGAAACATAATCTTTCAAAAATTTATCTAGAAGAATCAGAAAACCTAAACAGACTGATTACAACAAATGAGATTGAAACAGTTATCAAAAAACTTCTAACAAAGAAAAGCCCTGGGCCTGATGGCTTCACAAGTGAATTCCACCAAATATTCAAAGAAAAAATAACTCCTATCCTTCTCAATCTATTTCAAAAAATTCAGGAGGAAAAAAGATTCCCATGCTCCTTTTATGAGGTGAGCATAATTCTGATTCCAAAACCAGGCAAAGACAACACAAAGAAAAAAATTATATTCATCCCTGATGAATTTAGATGTTAAAATTCTCAACAATATATTAGCAAACAGGATCCAGCAATATATGAAAAAAATTATACACCATGATCAAGTGGGATTTATTCTTGGGGGGCAAGGCTGGTACAATATTCACAAATCAATCAATGTGATTCATCACATAAACAAACAAAATAAACCCAGAAAAACCATTGATGCAGAAAAAGCATTTGATAAAATCCAGTACCCATTTGTGATCAAAACTCTCAGCAAAGTGGGAATACAAGGAACATACCTCAACATGATAAAGGCCATCTATGAGAAACCCACAGCCAACATCATACTCAATGGGCAAAACTTAAAAGCAATCCCCTTAAGATCAGGAACAAGGCCGGGGTGCCCCCTTTCACCACTCTTATTCAACATAGTCCTGGAAGTCCTAGCCATAGCAATCAGATAAGAAAAATAAATAAAAGGCATCCAAATTGGAAAAAAGAAGTAAAACTATAATTATTTGCAGATGATATGATATTGTATATAGAAAACCCTAAAGTCTCAGTCAAAAAACCACTGGACCTGATACATGAATTCAGCAAGGTGGCAGGATATAAAATTAATACTCAGAAATCAGAGGCATTTTTATATGCCAACAATAAACTGTCAGAAAGAGAAATTAAAGAAGGAATCCCCTTCATCATTGCAACCAAAAACATAAAGTACCTAGGAATAAATTTAACCAGGGAGATTAAAGACCTGTACTCGGAAAATTATAAAACATTGATAAAAGAAATCAGGGAAGATACAAACAAGTGGAAGCATATATTGTGCTCATGGTTAGGAAGAATAAACATCATTAAAATGTCTATATTACCCAAAGCAATTTATAAATTCAATGCAATACCAATTAAAATTTAAAAAATAATATAGTTTACTGTACTTCAGCTGTTTTAAAACTTCACTTATAACATCTAAAATTTTTCATGTAGAATATGTAGACCTATATTTGTACTCTTCCCTCCTGACTGACAAAAATTGAAGGAAGATCTGTTCCCTGATCAAACACCTAATTTTCTCATTTTTTTCCAACCATGTCTTTCTCCTTGTAATGTGCATTTGGAACATATTAAACTTCCTTAACTGTTGACAGTGTTTTAAAATTACTTTCCTTCTTGTCCTTCTGTGTTTACATTTTCCCTCGTGGGTGCTCTTCTCTCCATTGATGACGGCTGCCGCCTGCTCCAAAATCTATTCTGCCTTGTCCGCCAGGCCAATTTTCATTGAACAGGCAGTTTAAATATTGCCTGGTGAGCCTTTCCCTTGTCCCTGTCCTCCCGCTTTCCCTCACCTGGGTCCATTTACTGGCTCATTTTCTCTATTCTTAGTGAATAATATTGTCCCCAATGAAATTATATTTCAGTTGTTCATTATTTGAAGAGAGGTACTATTTCTTAAACATCTTTCTAACAACACATTCTAGCAGTGTCTCCTGAAGATTAAGCACTTCAAAAATATATGCTGACTGAACAAATCCATAAACTTCTTAGTAGTGATGTCAGCATTGTTCAAATTAGAAAGAAAAACAATCAAATAAGTATTATTATGCAGATATATGTGTTAAATGCTGTCTCTCATTTCAGTTTCCCTAGGTTGATGTCTATTTGGATTTTACATGTATATAATTCATATGTTTTAATAGCTTTTGAAGTATAGAGAATTAAATTACTAAATCCAGAGAGAGGACATTTATGGAAATGAATCAAGGAAAGGTTTAGGGTTTATTCTGTTCTGTGAACAGAGCTCAGAGAGTAAGTTTTTTTTTGTTTTGTTTTGTTTTTGTTGTTTTGTTTTGTTTTTTTACTTCAGCATTATCGATGAAGTGAAAATACATGTTCTTCATTACTTTTTTAATTGCTAGAAGGATAAACTACTATGAGAGTGTCGCAAATGGCTGCTGGGTGATATATGATCCAAATGGAATTAGATTACATTTATTTCATGGCTGTTGAAGATAATGCTTAAAACTTTATAACTTTAGAGAGTGTCGTCTACATTTATTCTACAACCTTGTGTTATTTCCTCAGAGGAATTACCAGCTGACCTCCACTGGCTTGGCTATTATAAAGTGAGCACACGAAGTTCTACCAATGCAGGCCATTTATGTACTTAGATAGTTTGCATACCTGGAAAAATGCTACAGTAAGAATGGAATCATTATGTTTTCTATATTAAGAAGAATAAGAAAAGGATATAATATCAAAGGTTTTATAAATCTATAAGTTATCTTCTCTAAATCATCTTATATTAGTCTTCTTAAGTATATTTAAACCTAAGAAACATGACAAGAGAGTGACATCAGTCATGTACACATATCTATCTGTCTATTAATATTGATATAACAATGCTATTCTTTTTATTATTTTCATTTTAATTTCACAAAATATAATGTAAATAATAAAATATCTAATTAAAATCATGAATTTCAAAAAGGTTTTATGTGTTACATCTTTACTGGCACTTTAGATAAAATAAACCTTTGTTAAAATTTTGTGATACCTGATAATTTTTAAAATAAGAGCCTGTTTTACTGAGAGATTAGCAACTTGTCCAAATTCATAGCTAGGAGGCTTTAGATCCAGTAAATGAACTTTAGCTGACTTGAGACTTTGTATTCTGAACTGCCACGATATATACATACCACAGATTTAAGGCTGAACTTCATGGTAAAATGCAAAAGATGTTCATCATTGATGGTTAACAATCCAGTATTTTATAAAATGAAATTCAGGACCTGCATAAGAGGTGCAAAGAAGTTCTGACTTTAAGAACTGAAGATTAAACACATTTCCCTTAATTTTCTTCCTATTTTAAGTCAAAGTCTATGTGTGAGATCAAAATGAAAGAAGACAGTACAGACAGGCCCACTTTGCCTCTCAGTTGTCTGGTTTCTTCAGCAGAGATCATAGAGCAGGTGTGAATATTTGATTAGTGTGTACGTTTGAAGTGTTTAAAACAGAGCCAGGCCTGTGCAGAGAGCTCAATAAATGCAGATGCTGTTGTTATTCTTATTACTAATATTTATATTATGTAGTGATGCTTACTCTTAGAGGCAGCAATTAAGTGCTTAAAGGAAACACAGAAAATGGGACTTTGTTTTTATATTCTGTCCCTACTTATAGAATTTTGAATACATTTTAATTTCTTTAAGCTTCGGTTTTTTAACCTGTAAAATTGGGATAAATAAACAATCCATTTCAGAATGGATATAAAGAACAAATAAGCATATTAAAAGAGGAAAAATAAATAGTTGATTATAATTTTAATGTATTTTATTTAAATTATTATATCCAAGATATAATTACAACATGGAAAGAATTAAATTGTATAGGAAATTATTAGTGCAGTATTTTACATTCTCTTTTCCTACTGAATCTTGGAGATCTAGTGTGTATTTTACAATTACAGCCCAATTCAAATAGGAGTGGGCCCTTTCAAGTGCTCAGTAACCACGAATAAATAGTTGCTACCATATTGGACAGTACAACATTATATCATTTTATTCTAACTCTAATTAATGAGGGAGATATTATTTTTATTCTTACTTGAAAACAAGAATGCTAAGTAAGGCTTAGAGAGGTAAAGTAACTTGGTTAAAGTCTTTCAACAGAGATGTGGCATCACCAGGATTTCAAATAAGGGTTTTTCTGACTCTGAAGCCCATGATCTAACTTACTACAAATACTTCCTGTTGAGGATTTCTCCCCTATGTTCATGTTACTTACCTTTGCTCTCTTTGTTTTTAACTTCAACAGAAAATATGCTATTGTTAGGGAATGATAGACTTCAGAGGGAAAATAAAGACTGTGGCCAGGCTGATGCTGTAGCCCAGTGAAGCACATCACACACACTAATTCAAACAGAATTGTATACCCTTCCTCAAGCATCACTTTCAAAAGTTTATATCAATATCACCCTAATGGCACAAAAGGAAGCTGGTACTCGTGGGACACTAAGAACAAAGCCAAATAAAGTGTCACAAACAGGGAATGAATTTTCTTTAAGTCTGGTGGGTTTTCTATCCTTTTTTCATGAGGGAGGTAGGAGTGAGCAGGGGAATTATGCTAATTGTGCACACAACTTCTTTATAGCCCTTTTTAAAAATGTAAAATTAATATTTAAAATGATTCAACATTGAGTAAAATGTGACTTTGAATACTCATGTACGCTTCAATTGATCTTTTGGTGTATTCTTAACACAATTAGAGAAGCACACCTTCTAGACGGTCTCAATTTTGTTTAGGAAACAGATTACCAAAAAGCTAAGCACTCAGAACATATGGTTTTGGTACCTTTTAAGATTACTTTAGTTAAATTATACTTTCTTAGGAAATCATTATGGAAACATCACTGATATACTTATTACATTGCATTCTACTACAAACATGACACTTCCTTTTATAGAGACAAAGGGAAATATTTCTCAGGCCTCATTATGTGGAAAACTTACTGACCTTATTGAATACTGACCTATTGATATTAAGTTCCTCTTTGCACTGTCAGAAGCCACATTTTTTGGCCCACTACTAGGAACCACATAGGATTTTATGGAATGTATTTAATGGGTATGTTTGAAATTTTATATTTTTCATTTTACTTTTTTTGCCATTTTTAAATAAATCTAGTTTTTACTGAAGGTTTAGGTTCACAGCAAAACTGAGTGGGAAGTAAAAAGATTCCCCATGTGTTCTCTCTCTCCCCATACCTGCAACCTACCATACTATCAAAATCTCACACCAGAATACTACAGTTTTTACAAACAGGGAGCCTGCTTTGATAATTATATACATAATTACCAGAAAAAGTCCATAGTTTGCACTAGGGTTAACCCTATGTTTTTATTGTACATTCTATGTGTTTGGACAAATATATGTGGTTATGTATTCGCCATTATGGTGTCATACTGAGAACTCAGAACACTAAACATCCTCTGTGCTTTACATAGTACTTTTCTACAACGTATATTCTTCTATTTTATTCTTGCTATTGTATCATATATTATCATACTTGGAGATGTATTTATATAGACAAGATACAAATAAGAGAAAAGAAATCATTTCAGTTTACTCTAATTCCCTTTCCATATTGTATAACACTGTATTAAGTAATTTCAAGCTATTTGGTGCCAAAATCCATTCTGTTTTCACTTGAAATCCAGTCTGTACCTTTTATAGAGCCATGGCACATAGTTGGTGCTCAATAAATATTTTCAAAATGTGTATAATTTGCCACTAAGCACAGAATGCAGGAAGTCTGTGATCTCCTATTCTGTGGTCTGACAGTGCTGAATGCAGACATAGTAAACACTCTACGAAGAGTCATTGAATTAAACTTATATCAATAACATATTTATTAATTTTATTTATATGCTTATTTTATTGACCAATTGACCAAGAAGTTAAGTATATCAGTCTTTAAAGTATCTTATTACTGTAATCACATTTGCCAATTCTAAATTTAATTATAACTCTTCTAACTCCTAAATTATATAGAAAACAACTACAAATATATTCTGTATTAATTTTTACAGTAAGTGGATTTTCTAATTTTACTAAAGTTTGAAACTGAAGTATAAGCTGTCAAAAACATATTTGTCTAAAAATTTTAATAACCTTGCACAATCACTACTCAGCTGAAAGATTGTCAAGGATTCATTACATATATGCAAAAAGTTTTTTAAAGTGGAGGTGATAATAATGCTTTTTGTGATTCACAAAATGTCTTTGAGCCTTCAAAACAGATTCTTTTTTCTTTGTAGAATTCAAGAATTGTTTATTTTCTAAAATTTACTTTCTTTTTTTAATGGATAAAAGCAAAAATGCTAACTATAAATATTGCCTCCTAACATGCTCCTATCCCAATAACAGAATTTGAAATTTCATTAATTTGAGATCTGATAGCAAAATATTAAATAACCCTATATGTGAAATGCCAAAATCAATGTTAAAGTTTGTTCTGTAAAATGCTTTGTGACTGCTACATTTCAAAATATAAATTAATAAACATTTCTCAAAAATATTTTTGTGTAAGATAGTAAATAATATCAGTGGTTAGAGCTTATTTTCATTCTTTAAACTGTCACACTTTTGAATAAAAGTGTTACAGATAAAGTCAGGAGCAAATGTGCTAATGTATCTATAACTATGTAAATATAATATCACTTTTAACTGAATTATAAATCATAATAGACAGTCTTTTACAGAAAAGTGGAATTAATTAATATAGTACTGTACAATAATTACATTCACTGAACCTTTTAAACATCCCTTCTAAGTGATGCCTGCACTGATCTCTGGGTCCCAGTGTGGTGCTCCTGTTCTTTTTCATAGCAATTATCCTATCTGGAAATATAGACTTATTAGCTCAATTACTGTTATTAATATCTGTCTTTTTAAACTTGTTCTTTTTTCCCCCTGCTAAATTCTAGTATCTGGGAGGGAAGACATGACCAGTAAATGTTTGTAAAATATAAAAATATATATATCTCCAAAGTAACTGAGCTAAATGATGCTTCTACAAATAGCTGGGGAATTCAGGCATAGTCACTCAGACATTACTTTCTTTTAACTTTTTTAAGTTGAGGCCTCATTAATATATGTTTGTGCTGTATTTGAAATTTAATGAATTAAGGTGGATTGTGGTTGAAGCTTTCAAAAAAAAATCTTTCTCTTTTCTTCCTCTCATTGGCAGTCAGTCCATTACAGATGCAGTCAGTCCATTACAGATGTGCAAATCTAGGGGCAAGGAAACTGTCAGTTCCTTCCTTTAAGTTCAAAGACCCATGAATAAATCAAGGACGATGGGTTACTTTATATGAAGTGTAAAAAATGTTATACTTTTATTCATGTAATATCTTTTTAAGGTATTAAAATAAAATAATACAGTTCCCTCTTGTATAGGTGGGGTTAGAGGAACACTCCATGTTTGACTTCCCAAAACCTAGCTATAATTGTTCTTAGTCTCCATGGAAAATTAGTTCCAGGACCCCTGGAAATACCAAAATACTCAGATATTCATGTCCTTTATATAAAACTGCACAGAATAATGTATTCAGTCAACCCATTGCATCTGAAAATTCTTAACAGTGGACGGAAAATACTATTTTTTATGCACAGTAGGTTGAATCCATGGACACAAAACCTGTGGATACAGATGGCTGACTGTATATTTATTTTTTAAAAATCTTGGAATAAGTAGATCTGTATAGTTCAAACCTGTGTTATTCAAGGTGGATGTATTATTTAGAAGCAAATTTTTATTCATATATATGCGAGGTGAGGAATAACTTAAAAGTTTTGACTCTATAGTACAATTTAAGCAGACTTAAAGGATACTCTTAGTTAACAAGCTTGAGAATCTATAGCCTGATGAATTACATTTCATCATTGGCTAATTTTATTTTCTCATTTAATCTATTTAATGAGAAAACAATTATGTAAAAAGCTATATTTCCATTTTAAAATTAATGCTATTAAATTCTAATTTAATACTTGTATTAATGATTGCCTATATATTTTAAAAAGTCAAAAAGCACTAAAAAAGTGTAAATAACTAAGAATTAATCACAAAATGTGGAAAAATAACTAAATTGAATAGACAAAGAATTCTAACCTGAGTTTCCTAGACATGTTCTCCCATTTTACCATGAAGCCAAATGGACACATACATATACAGATACATAAACATCATCACATTGTGGAGTTAAAGCATTATCTCTTTAAGTATATCTTTAATCCAGAATAACAAGAAAGAACAAGAATACAATATACTATGTTCTCCTGTTAGAAATTCACGATGCCCATTTGTATATTAAATTTACAAAAAAAAAGTACCTATAACTCTTTTCAAAAGTATTTTCTAAACATTTATTAATTTTAGTGATGTTACTGAAATTATTTTTGTGTCAATCGTTGGCATTCTATGGCATGAAATATGCTTTGGCAAATTTTTATCTAAGTGACTATTTTGAAGTCAACCCATGTTTATTGACCATCAATATGTTCAAGAATAAGAAAATCAGGACCTCTTCCTTCCTAGACTTTTCTTTTTATGGAGACAGAAAAGACTAAATCAAGTTAAGATGATAAAATTTAATGTGAGTGCTTTGAAGAAATTTAACAGGGTGATAAAAATAAAAATAACAAGAAGAACGACCTATTTTTGAGAGGGAAGAAAATGGAAGGAAGAGGGACAAGAACAGAAAAAGGGAGATGACTTTCCAGGTTATTGAAGTTGTCAATTGAGAGACAAAAATGGTTTAAACAGGGTGTTGGTGATAGAGATGGACTAGATGAACAAATCAGAATGCAATTTGGAGGTAAAGGTGATAAGATTGGGTAATGAATTTCATGTGGAGACCAATAAAGTATTGTGATTGTCATTTACTGTGTTAACAAAAAGTAGAAATGGAATAGGTTCAATGAGGGGGAAAAATCAACTTTTTTCTTTTTTTTTTTTTTGTACCATAAGTTTGAGATTCTTTTTAGACTTCCAAGTAGAGATGCGAAGTAGGCAGTAGATGAGTTAGAGTACAGAGAAAATGTGGACTTGAGGTACACATATCTAAGTCACAAAGTGTAGCTTTTATGACACCAATAATCTGACTCAGATAATGTCAGGAAAAATTGTGAAAGATTTTGAAAATGAATAGACAAAGAGGATTACTGATTGTAATCAGTGAAAAAATATATCTTGTCTATAACGTATTTGGAGGGGGTTATTGGATTTTGTAAGAGTTTTGCTTTTTACTGACCTTGAGCTACTTTGCAACTATGTAAATTACAGCCAACTGATGGCAGTGAAAATGATTCTTGGCTTGAGACATAAAAATAAATTTTAGAAGTTTGTTTGACAGTTTTCTTTCCAGTTTTAGTTCTTCACTACTCACTGACAATTTCTTTCAATCAAGAAGTTTACAAATGGGTCAAAGCATTTAGTCAATTCTTTTCTAATTTTCTCTTTGCTTATATGTTCATAGCTGCATTGTCAAGACTATTCTGAAGTGTGGTGATTGGTGCCAGAGTTGGGGGAGTGGGACAAGGGATGCATCCTTCACTTCGTAAGTATTTAGGCTGTAAATTATTCAGAATGTTTATGATTCAACCAACATTTATCAGATAGCTGGCACTTGTGTTTTCTTTTCCTTTTAGTTTGGTTGGTGAAGTGTTTTATTTATTTACTCTGAACTGGAGAAAGGATTCCTTACATTATTTCATTGTGCCTTGTCATTCTTTGATGTGTGTTTTAAATGCTTTCTCTGCACATGGCATTTTCCTCAGAATTTTGCACTGGAATAATTTAGATGTTGCGGTATTGTGAACATGCTTGTCCAAATTCTTTGTTGTGACATTGTGAATCTTGGAACATTATATTTGATAACATAACTAATATCTGAAAAGATGTGGACATTTTTAAATGAATCCATAACTTTTTTTTTTCTATACTTCTGTTGTCTTTTCTGGGTTTAAAAATAAAAAGTTAGCCTAGGGCTGGCTGCGGGAGAAAAAGTTAAGCTGGCCTGCCTTTGAAAACTTCCTAATTTGTCTCTTCTCTACCTTCCCAGTCTCATCTCTGATTACATTCCCCATGCACCCAGTTTGTTAGTCTTACTCACTTACAAGCTATCTTGGACAACCCTGATTTTCTTTTCTTGCCTTTGGCTCTTTGCTCAAGCTGTTCCTTCTGCCTAAAATATTCTTTGCTACCATAAAAATCTAATAAAGATATTTTTAAGCCTGACCTGTGGTGGTACAGTGGATAAAGTGTCAACCTGGAAATGCTGAGGTTGCTGGTTCAAAACCCTGGGTTTGCCTGGTCAAGGCACATATGGGAGTTGATGCTTTCTGCTCCTCCCCCCTTCTCTCTCTCTCTCTCTTTCCCCTCTCTATAATGAATAAATAAAATCTTTATAAAAAATTTTTAAAAATAAAATAAACTTTCCTTTAAAAAAAAAAGATATTTTTAAATCCACTCAAATTTCCCCAAGATAATCTCCCCACATATAGCCAGGATTTTTATCTGCCTTTCTTCTGCCTTACTTTCTCCTCTACTGTATTTAGAACTCCATCACAGGCCATGTTATGATCTTCTTTGAATGAAAATTTCTCTATTTTTTGTTTGTGATTATTTAATTATAAACTCCTGAGGCTCAATTTAATTTTTAGTCATGATTGTGAGGTCAGTTGGCAATGGGGGATAGTCACATGAGGAACCAGGTCCAGGGACCTTGGCCAAAACCACCCACACCCATGACCGCCAAAAGAAATGGCCCAGGAGCATGTAGAAAAAATCTGTCAGCCAATGAAATTTTGCCACGACATATCAACCCACCATCACTGTACCAACGCTATGAATTACACACCCCCCCATCAAGGGAAGCTGCACTACTTCCCTGGCCCCTGTCTTGTGGATCAGTGAACCTTACCTGGGATGTACTCTAAATAAAGCTTTTGCTTGTCCACACTTGGTGGCTACGTCCTTCTTTCTTCCTTGGCGGAAAATACCTTACATTTAGTGCCAAAACCGTGAGGAGCTTTAGTCCGCGAGGACTGCTCCTCTCCCCCTTTTCTTCCAAGGAAGACCAGGGACCTTTCGACCTCCTACCCACTTCAGCTCATGGTGTGGTAAATCCCCTGCTTTCAGCATTTCCTCATTTCTTTCTTCCTCCAAGACATCCTGTCCTTAATCGCAGCTGCATCAGTGACCTCCTACCTGTTCTGAGTGTGTGTGTCCTGGTGGAGATGTCCCGGACACTCCCATCTTGCCTGACTATCCGGTGGCCAGAGGTTGAGTTGCAGGACGCCAATTCTCATCTCTGATCATCCCGAGGCTGAGGGCGGCCATGGGGGCACAGGAATCTACACCTGTCTCAAAAACACCCCTGAGGTGCCTTATCCAGAATCTCTCCAACATTGATTCCTCCCTGAAGAAGAAGAAACTGATCTTCTTCTCCAATGTGGCCTGACCACAATACCCACTGGATAACCAGACCAGGTGGCATCCTGAAGGGACTTTCAATTTTTTTTTAATTTTTATTAATTTTAATGGGGTGACATCCATAAATCAGGGTTCAAAGAAACCTGAACAGGTTGAAAGAAAACATGTCCAGGTTATTTTGTCATTCAATTATGTTGCATACCCATCACCCAAAATCAGATTGTTCTCCGTCACCTTCTATCTAGTTTTCTTGTGCTCCTCCCCCTTCCCCTTCCCCTTCCCCTTCCCTTCTCCTCCACCCCCGCCCAGTAACCACCACACTCTTGTCCATGTCTCTTAGTCTCGTTTTTATGTCCCACCTATGTATGGAATCATGCAGTTCTTGTTTTTTTCTGATTTACTTATTTCACTTCATATAATGTTATCAAGATCCAACCATTTTGTTGTAAATGATCCGATGTCATCATTTCTTATGGCTGAGTAGTATTCTATAGTATATATGTGCCACATTTTCTTTATCCAGTCATCTATTGAAGGGCTTTTTGGTTGTTTCCATGTCTTGGCCACTGTGAACAATGCTGTAATGAACATAGGGCTACATGTGTCTTTGCATATCAATGTTTCTGAGTTTTGGGGGTATATACCCAGTAGAGTGATTGCTGGGTCATAAGATAGTTCTATTTTTAGTTTTTTGAGGAACCATCATACTTTCTTCCATAATGGTTGTACTACTTTACATTCCCACCAACAGTGAGGACATTCGATTTTAACGCTCTCCAATTTACGAAACTATTGCCAGAGAACCGGGAAATGGTCAGAGATCTCTTACATTCAGGGCTTCTGGTATCTGTGCTGCCATCCTAATCTCTGTGCCTCCTGCTCTACAACATAGGTCCTTTTAGCCAGGGAAACCTCAGCTAAACCCTCTGCTCCTGATCTTTTCTCCTTCATGATTCCCCTGGGGAACTCTCTTCCCCTCCTGCAGGATCTCTTCCGTCTTATCAGGGTCCACCTCTTCCTTCACCAGATCCTGTTTCTCATTCACCTGCTAATACCAGTCCCTCTCTCTCCTCCCCTGTCAGTGCTCACACTAGATCTCACTATGAGCCACCAGAGGGAGACAGTGTTCTCTGCCCTCTCTGCGAGGTGGCTGGAGTGGAAGGAGTTGTTAGGGTTCATGTTCCTTTTTTCCTCTCTGATCTGTCTGCAATCAAAAAGCGTTTAGGCTCCTACTCTTCTAATCCTACTGCCTATGCCAATGATGAACTATAGGACTCTGTAGAGTGCATTGTCAAGGTCAGTTTCAAATGTATATGTGCTGAAAGGAAGCATCGTGCACTTGCCAAGAAAGATAGTGTTGGAGCTGAGTTCAGATTTTGTGCATACGCCTGTGCCAGGCAAACCCACCTCTAGGGTCACTTCCTTTCATTTGTAAAATGAGAATAAAACCAGTTCTTCATAGAAAGGTTGTGGATATTAAATAAGATAATGTAGTGAAGGTGGCATGTAAATCGTAAAGAGCACTGTAAGCACTGATTTCTGTGGTCTAGTTCCTTCTGTCTTTTTAAGCATTTTTTGTTTCTTGTGTCTTCTAGGAAGAAATCTATGTGCAACTCTTTCTTCCCTTCTTATACCCAATGGAGCAACTTTGCCTTGTGTATATCTTATTAGGTAATGCATACTTTTATTTCTGATTTGTATATCTAATTTAACATTTAGAAATCTAACAATACTATTGCTTCTTTATTTATTCTTTTTTTTTTTAGAGAGGAGAGGGAGAGACAAAGGGAGAGAGAGAGAGGAGAGACAGAAAGAGAGAAGGGGGGAGGAGCTGGAAGCATCAACTCCCATATATGCTTTGACCAGGCAAGCCCAGGGTTTCGAACTGGCGACCTCAGCATTTCCAGGTCGACGATTTATCCACTGCGCCACCACAGGTCAGGCACTATTGCTTCTTTAAATTCATGTTTAACACCAATGTATTGACTTGAGGAGTTGTGTGATGGTTACACATAATAATGGTCAGGAGAGTGGAAAGTAGAAAGTGCTGGAAGTGCAGTGTATGTTGGGCAGATAAAATATATTATGCTCACTTTATTAAAGATGGCACTACCCATGTGGAAGCCCTTCACCCAGGTGATGATATTAGTCGCCCTTCCTGCTTGGGATGGGCATGATTATGTTAATATGTGTTGGGAGATGGCTTTCACGCCAAAAACTATTAAAAGGAAGAGAGATCACGTTATTCCAGGAGAAGAGTGATTACGTTCTAGGAGGAGCTCATGATGTAGGAGAGCAGAGAAAGGACACATGGAGCCCAGAATAAGCAGCCAAGGTGGTGGAGTGCTGAGGGAAAATCCAGTTACTGCAGAGTTTGTGCAGAGAGAAGGAGATGGGGAACAGAGGTGAATGAGACTGGTGAGGTTAGAAACCTTTGATTCTAGGAAACCTGGATAAGTCAGTGGCTTTGGGAGCCCTGAATGGAAAGGGAATTGGTTTCCCACTGTGTGTATTTCTTGCCCACCGGGTGCAAGCTAGGATTATAGCTAAAGGGCCACCAGTTCGTGGCTTCATTGTTTTATTACCGTCTGTCCAAATCTAATGCAAACCTGCACAGGCCAGGCTGCTGTGATGGTGGCCGCGGCTACTGGCTTAACATTGTATGCTGGTAGTAATTATAGAAAGTTGTGTTTTTCTAGTCTGGGTCATGAAAACCTAGGCTAGGATTTTCAGAGGGAGAAGAGTAGTGAAAAATATGTAAATATTGATGCAATTAGAATGTATAAAGACTAGTGTGTTTTTCATTTTGCTATTTTTACCACTGCTCCAAAAAGAAATAGGAAGAGAAAAAAAGTAAGAGAAAATGATAAAATATAAACTGTTCTTTTCAGTAGTTTATCATATACTTTAGTAAAAATATATATTTGGAAAATGAGGAGGTTGGAAAGAGATTGTGAAGAGGGATCACAATTAAAAGTAGATTATAGTTTTCTAGGTTAGGCCTGTTTCCTTTGAGACGAAAGGGCTCTTGCTCAGCTGAATACCACTGAGTTTTTGTGGCACCTCAGAGGTCATAGGTCGGTGGCTCCCAGGACCTCTTTTTTGTGGAAATCTAAACTCTCATATTGAACATGGTCTGAACTCTTTTTCAGGGAAGATTTTCATGACCCTCAGTTGTTGGAAATACATAATCTGATAGGTTCTCGTTCAGCACCGCCTCCAAGCCCCACCTCCTCCTTCTTGTCTTAGAGGCTAGTTCTCTTCCACCCTGTCCCTGTGTCAGGAGGCTCAGAAATCACTCTGCTTAACACCTAATGCCACAATATTTTTTATGTAAATTGTCAAATTACTCAAACACCTCCCTGTAGTCATTGCTCAAATCTCCTTTTACATATGCAAATGTCCAAGAAGAATATGAGTGTTCATAATTCAACAGAATCTTGGACTCAGTTGGTTTCACCTGCCAAGGAAGAAATGCATTGGGACTTAGGATCTGCATTTTTAGCAGATTTTGAAAATTAAATGAATTCTCCTTTTAAAAATTTTCCCAACTCTACTTTTATTGCTATAACCTCTTCCTTCTGTGGGTCATAAATATTCAATGTGTTGTCTCAATATGTAAGCTATTGGCAAAGAGAAATTAAGATTACTTTGCTGAGGCAATAAGACATAGCAGTAAAGCGGCCCCAGGAGTTTACTTTAGTGCCAACAAAGTGCTGTTAAAGCTGTGGCCTCTAGCGGCGTTTGTATATTTTTATAAAGTAAAACTCACTGAACCATCTAAGAATTTGCTAACTTGAAGATCTGCTGCAACTTTTGGTACCAAACTACTTATTTCTGCATATATATTCTTCTCACTGACCCCAAGAGGAAAGGAAATAAAAACTTTTCATTTTTCCTCTTAGAATTATTAATAAATGGATCAAAAATCAGATATTGAGGCAATTACCAAATGTTCAGTGCTCTTGGATATATGTCTTTAGAGACTGATTAAGTTCAAGGGGTAAACTGATAATAGCAAAATCTAACTAAGTTTGTGAAATCTAGACTCTTGGGCAGAGCAGAGAGAACTAAAACTATCACTTAGCATTAAGTGATAATGCTGCTTCAAAGGTCTGGTATAGAGTCAAGAAAATAAATAAAGACATAAAATACTTCAGGGTAAGAAATAAGTTCTCCCAAATAAGAAAAAAAAATGTATATGTTGTCAGGCAATATTAAAAGATCCTGGTGTATATTGTCTGAAAAAATAGTATCTTGAATCTATGTTATATTATTCAGGACACTGCTTCCACAGTAAACAAAGTGTCAGCCATAATTATGTGTAATTCTCAGTAGGGTGAATTTTTGCAAAACCATTGAATGCTCTGATACCATGAAAAAACTTGGACTTCTCTCTTTTAACTTTTATAAGAGATGATTGGGTATCTGAGAGATGCTACAGCATTAATCCAGAAAGAAAAACTGTAGGGAATGGCAATCTTGTGCATGTCGTCTTCCCACCTCAGTTGCCCACATTAAGAATGGTTCTTGCCTGACCAGGTGGTGGCGCAGTGGATAGGTGGATAGAGCATCGGACTGGGATGTGGAGGACCCAGGTTCGAGACCCTGAGGTCGCCAGCTTGAGTGTGGGCTCATCTGGTTTGAGCAAGGCTCACCAGCTTGAGCCAAGGTCGCTGGCTTGAGCAAGGGGTTAATCTGTCTGCTGTAGCCCCCCGCCCCTGGTCAAGGCACATATGAGGAAACAATCAATGAACAACTAAGGAACCACAACAAAGAATTGATGTTTCTCATCTTTCTCCCTTCTTGTCTGTCTGTCCCTCTCTCTGACTCTCTGTCTCTGCCACACAAAAAAATAAAAAAATAAAAAAATAAAAAATGAATGGTTCTTTGTCCCTGGCCAGATAGCTCAGTTGCTTAGGGCATTGTCATGAAGTGCAGAAGTTGCTGGTTCAATCCCAGTCAGGGCACATTCTCTCTCTCCCTTCCTTTCTCTGTAATATCAAAAAAGATAAACATTAAGAAAAAAAATAGTTCTTGGGCTTTAAGCACTTCCTTACCCAGAGATAAAGAGCTCACACAGCCTGTGCCAAGCTTATCACCTAATCTTTCCTTAAAGCATGTGGGTCCTATGACACCTGGCCACCCCCACTGCAAAAAACTGGATGGTGTATTTTACATGGGCAAGAAAGGGGTGGGGAGAAAACTGCAGACTACCAGGGAATACTAACTACCTAAGCTGACCTAGCTCGGTCTCTATGTGAATAAGGCACTACTGCATCCAGTGCTTGACTTCCTTGTGTTCTGCTTGTGACTCTGATACCAAGATGCAATGGGGAAGAGTGTTTGGACTTCTGTTCCATGTGACTGGCATTGTGATGGTCTTTCTCATTATCCACATGGTCGGAGTCCTCTCCTAGATGGTAATCAGTGGTAATCTGCTCGGACAGAAATCACCATGATTTTTCAAGTACATATGTTTCATGAAGGTGAAATAAGAACTAGACTCTGTGCTACATACTTTTATAAAAGATACATGCTGTTGCGAGAAAACTGAAATGTCCCCTGAAAATTAAAGACAAAAATAAAAAAGAAAGAAGGAAAAAAGGGAAATTTTTTTCTTTTAATAAAATCTCATATTGATTTTATTACCTCAAATTTTGCTCTTATCCTGTGTTTAAGGATGGACTTGATATACCATAAAAACCAAACATAAAATAGTTTCCTTTTTTATATTCATGAGTAACGGATAAAATATCTTTCCTGATACAGAGGCATTTACTCAGTTTATTGGTTTTTTTTACCAGGAAATTGTGTATCATGTATCTCATTTTGGCCTAAAACGTTCTTTATGCAAAGAATTTTCACAACTACATGTATTTTTTAACACTGTGGTTTGAGTACAGCTAAACTTTCTATCTACTAGAATATTCAGTGACAAATACTTAGTGTTTATTTTTTTTAACTTTTTATGGTATTTGCAGAGTAAACTGTTCCTCTGTATCCCAGTTTCATTAATTCAAGCCCTTTTATCATCTTTTGCCTAAAATATTTTTCTCAATAAATTTCAAAAATATTATAATTCTTGAGTTTAAAATCTGAAATTAAGTTTTAGTTTTGATTCTGTCATTTACTACAGAGGTTACTAAGCTTTATAAAAACCACTTTTACTCACATAAAATTAGAGATTTTGGCCCTGGCTGATTGGTAGAGCATCATCCTGGCATGTGGAAGTCCTGGGTTTGATTCCTGGTCAAGGCATGAGAAGGGATCATCTGCTTCTTCTCTCTCATTCCCCCTTCTTTCACTCTTCCTCCCACAGCCATGGCTCATTGATTTGAGAGCATGGGTTCCAGGTGCTGAAGATGACTCCATAGAGCCTCTACCTCAGGCACTAAAACTGGCTCAGTTGCAAGCATTCACCCCAGATGGGCAAAGCTCTGGCCCTAGACGAGGGTGGTCAGGTTGATCTCTGTTGAAGCTAATGCAAAAGTTTGTCTCACTATCTCTCCTCCTCTCACTTAAAAAATTAATTAATTAATTAATTAATTAATAAAATTAGAAATTTTGTTTTTCCTTTCCCTTTCAAAAGATTTCCTGGTAGTTAGATTTCCATGTTCTATGTTCTATGTTAGTTAGATTATTTTATATTTCATTAACTGTAATATACATACAGTGATACCTCGGTTCTCGAACGCCTTGACTTTCGACCAAATCGGTATTCGACCAGGAAATTCGAGAAAATTTTGTCTTGGAATCCGAACAAATATTTGGAACTCGAACGTCCGAGATTAGCCGAGTTGAGCCGAATGGCGTTCATTCGGCCGAGCGCGCCTTGCCTGCGTCATCAGTGTGAGTCACGCTTTGTCACGCTTTGTGGAGAGAGAGAATCACGTTTTTGTGGAGAGAGTCACGCTTTGTGGTGAGAGTCACGCTTTGTGGTGAGAGTCACGCTTTGTGGTGAGACTCACGCTTTGTGGAGAGACTCACGCTTTGTGCACGCTTTGTACACTGAATTTAACCCTTAGACATGGGTCCAAAGAAAGCCAGAAGTGGTAATGCAGACAAAGGTAAGCGGAAAGCTGTGAGAACAACGATTGAGCTGAAAAAAGAAATCATTGCCAAATATGAACAGGGCACACGTGTTTCAGATCTGTCTGCTGAGTATGGCATGCCAAGATCTACTATCTCAACTTTCCTTAAGAATAAAGCTGTTATAAAGGCTGCCAATGTTGCCAAAGGTGTTACATTGTTAACAAAGCAAAGGCCTCAGATAATGGAGGAAATGGAGAAGCTGCTTCTTATTTTCATTAAAGAAAAATAGTTAGCAGGTGACAGCATCAATGAAGTCGTTATTTGTGAGAAAGCACCAGTAAATAGGCATATTTTTGGGGCTTGGAACAAACTAATCCAGTTTCCATTATTTCCTATGGGTTTCATTGTTTCGGTTCTCGAACAATTTGGTTCTCGACCGTTCTCCCGGAACGAATTATGTTCGAGAACCAAGGTATCACTGTATTTTATATCTGTAATTATATTTTCATTTTTTTCCCATAAAATTTTATAAATATCACTAGGTAATTTAAAATACTTTAATAATAGAAAATGTGAGTATTTTTTGCTTACAGTTTCATTCATGCTAAAATAAAACAAAATTGGTAATAACTTTTTGACAGACCGAATGGATAACATAATAGGATATTTAATTCAAATAAATATATGAATAATTTAAAATAAAAATAAATAAGTATATGCACAGTGAAGTTTTAATATCTTTTACTAGTTATTTCAGTTCTCTATACCTTAATTTTACTATTTATAAACTGTTTTATTAATAGAACCTACCACATATATTTATCTCTTTGTGAGTTAAATAAGTAAATGCAAATATCAATATAAAGCTTAAAAGAATTAATGACACATAGTGAGTAACATAATTTATTATTATGTGAGTTTTTCTGTTTCTGGTACTCAATGAGGAGTTTAATACACCTCAATGCTAATCATATATGCAAGATAAAGACAGCTTTCGAGTGTTGCCAAATTTTACTTTATTGAAACAATCACTTAAGGATTGCTCTGTGGAAGAACTTTAAATATAATACCTTTCAACCAAATTTACTTATTATAACTAGCTTACTCTGCAGTGGATTATTCATTATTATTTTTTATTGTTGTCAAATTAGAAAAAAATGTCTATTTTGATCTTTCAACTATTAAACCAAGAGAAGATCATTTAACATCTAATGTCAAATTGGGAGTTTTTGATCTGTTCTTTGCTCACATTTATATTTTAAAGTTAATTATTAATTTTAAGAATATTGTATAAGTTTAAATAATATTAATTTTCAAGATACTAAAAGATACAACTATGGTTCTTTAAATCAAACCTGACTATCTCTAATATAGTTTTTACCCCATTAAATCAAATCTATAAATGAGTTGAAGAAACGGTGGAATTGACTGAAAATATCCAGAAAGGGAAATGAGGCATCATCATGAAGTGGGGGAATGAAGGATGACTAGAAAGTACATGGGGGGAGCATCAGTTCTGGTCATGAAGATTCACCACCAGATCCCCCTTTAAGAAAACACTGTGCCTGACCAGGCGGTAGCACAGTAGATAGAGCGTCGGACTGAGATGTGGAAGGACCCAGGTTCGAGACCCCGAGGTCGCCAGTTTGAGCGTGGGCTCATCTGGTTTGAGCAAAAGCTCACCAGCTTGGACCCAAGGTCGCTGGCTCGAGCAAGGGGTTACTCAGTCTGCTGAAGACCTGTGATCAAGGCACATATGAGAAAGCAATCAATGAACAACTAAGGTGTTGCAATGAAAAACTGATGATTGATGCTTCTCATCTTTCTCCGTTCCTGTCTGTCTATCCCTGTCTATCCTTCTCTGACTCTCTCTCTGTCTCTGTAAAAAAAAAAAAAGAAAGAAAGAAAACACTGTTGCCTCCACTTCTATGAGTGCTGTCAGGACAGCTTTCAGCTCTAACTATTTACAGGATGCTGCGTCACCCCATCCCATGCCCTTTCATGCATGGCTACATTTATGACTGATCAAAATGGAAATATAATAACCTACCTCCCATGGGGCAACTCTGATCATACATTGCGGCTCTAGATTCCCTGAGGAGAACACTGAAATAGTCAAGCCTGCACCTGAACTCTACTTTCTGCCAAATTCTATGGCCTTCCCCTCCCTTCAATGTGTACTGATACCAAAAACACTCCATAATACATATTTTGAAACCTAAATTCCATGAAAGTCTGTCTCTCAGAGTGCCCATACTGCAATACTACTGCAATACTATCTATTCCATTTTTTTTTTATAAATGAAATCTTTGTCTACTTTTCTGTAACCCAGTCAAATGGCCCACAGTTTCTGCTGCCTGTCATGGCATGAAAAGCCAGTATTTGTGACACAGGTGCTGGTGAGAGGAAAGAGATTTATTCAAGTGCTAGGCACCTGAGAAGATGTGGGCATTCCTATCCTTAAAAACTCATCTTAACACCTCAGACACCTTGGCCAGATTATATAAGGGGTTGGGTGAATTTGAAAAGGGGAGAATTCTTTGGCGATGGGCAGATATACAGTTTCTTTTGAGGGAGGGTTCTTATGTTTATGGCTGTCTGGACTTCCATGGTCCTCGTGGCCTTATAAGAGAATGCAAACTATAAGCCTCATGGTATGAGAGAGAAAAGTGGTCCTGAGTGTACATTCTTCTTGTTCTGATGTTAACTCTTTTTTTTTCCAATTTTTCAATTGATTTCAGAGAGAGAAGGAGAGGAAGAGGAGAGAGAAAGATAGAGAGAGAGAAGCATCAACTCTTTGTTTCACTTACTTGTGTATTCATTGATTACTTCTCCTACATGCCCTGACTGAGATGTCAAAACAATGACCTCTGGTGTGCCGGGTCAATGCTTTATCCACTGAACCACTGAGCCAGGACCCTGGTGTTAACTCTTGATGCATGTCAGCCAGAAGTCTGTGATTCATCACCAGCATTAACATTCCTTATTCCAGGAGGAGAACAGGCTGTTGAACTGTAACAAAAACTCAGCCAGAGGTGAAAGCATAGAATTGATTATAAACTTTCATTTGTTACAGGATACATAAGTTTGATTACTAGATTGGTAATATTAAATCATAGTTACAGTTAGAATAACAAACTGCATTTAATATTTACCAAGATCTCCTGACCAGGCAGTGGCGCAGTGAATAGAGCATTGGACTGGGACGCATAGGACCCAGGTTCCAAAACCCCAGGTCACTGGCTTGAGTTCAGCTCATCTGGTTTGAGCAAGGCTCACCAGTTTGAACCCACAGTCACCAGCTTGAGCAAGAGGTCACTTGCTCTGCTGTAGCCTCCCGGTCAAGGCACATGAGAAAGCAATCAACGAACAGGTGCCACAACAAAAAAATGATGGCTTCCTTCTCTTTCCCTTTCTGTCTGTCTGTCTGTCTCTCTCTGTCACAAAAAAATTTTTATCAAGATCAACATGAGCGGCTTTCTATAAATTCTTTTATAGACTTTATTAGTACATTTTAATTTTAATTCTATTCTTTGGTTGAACAGACTAATACCTGTAATATAGTATATTTATTACCTGTTGCAATATATTGGGAATTGGACTACAATAAATATTCATTTCACTTTCTTCTGCTCAGTCTGTTTACCTCTTTGAAAGTAGTTTCACTTGTAAAATAAAGCTAATGAGAAGCTAAAAGGTCTGTGAAACAAAGGAATCAAGTGAGTCATTAATCCTTAAACTGAAAAAATTCTTCTTAGTGATAACAGAACTGATTAAAACTACTCCTTAATGGGTACAGAGCTTGAGTGTGATGTTCTAGAAGCTCAGGGTTCCCAAAGTAGAATAACTGCAATAGAAAGAACCCAATTTGTCACCCAGAAAGTTGCTAAGAAGTGACAGAAAGGACAAATAGACCACAAAGTGGTCTATTAAGATAAGCAATATTTGGGAAGTAGATCAATATGATATTGTCTTTCTTGAGACCTCTTTGCACATGTGTTTACATAAAGAAAAAGAGAGAGCAAGAGAGATATTGCTGAAGTTTTGCTTTTTAAAACTCTCATAACATTTTCTTATTGGGTACTTTATTAGCACAACCCTTTTATTTTCTTTCTTAATAATTTATCTGGTTAGGGGAAAGAATTAGTTGTTAGACAGCCTTACCTGTAATGATGGTTGGTCTCAGGGCTTTTATCTGATTAGGGGATGATATGAGGCAAAGCCACTTTTAATTTTAAGTCTTTAAGTAAAAAAAAAAAAGAAAAAGCATAGATTATGGCAAACAAACTTTTAATGCACTTAAAAAGCACTATCAAGAAATAAGAAAACTCTAGAGGCTGTGTGTTATTCTTAGGGTTTACAGAATTTCATTTAAAATAGGTTGACAAATTTTTAGAATAAGTTCAGTGTTTTATTAAGATTTTAAAATATGAGCTGAGAAAATAGCAAAGCCAGTTCTTACAGCTACATTTTCTAATTTTTATAACACAATGCAATGATTATTTATCTCCCATAAATAGCATTGACTTTACTATTGTTTTCTTTATAACAAGCTATTCTTTTTAAGAACATAGTTTGTGAAGAAGAAATGGAAAAAAATAATTTTGAGAAATATTACTACATCTATTTTAGAACTAAATGATCCAATTTTATGACTGTGATAATTAAAGAAGTATTGATAATTGTTCAGCCATGGGGAGAAGATGCAAATTTGTCATTCAGTTTTGGAGACATTAGGGCAATAGCATATATTCTTGATTACCTGTTAAATCTCTGCTTTATGTCCTTTCAACCAAAGATATTTGCTCTGGGGAATATGAGAATATTTTTGACAATTCTTTTATCATTTTACTATATGTGGAGAGAGAAATCAATCAGAAACATGAAACATCACATTAAATGTGATCTGAGCATTGGTTTGGGGTGTTCAGTTCTTACACAATAAGCACTTTTAGTGGGGATCCTTACTGATGCAAGTGAGAAGGTAACAGAATAGTAAAAACAAGATAACAGAACCATACTGTTCAAGCAGGCCAAGTCCTCTATTCTGTTACGGTATTACCTTACTTTCCTCATTGGGTGCACTCATTTGCTCTTCATTCCAAGAAGAAATCAACCCCCACTTCCCACGAGATGATTTCTACTCTGGAAACAGCTATTATCAACTGCAACGTTCTCAAGTCTGTACTCTGGTAAACCTTTGGTTTAAACATATCTTTACATTTTATATAATAGAAAATCCAAAACATTCATTCACATTTAGATAGTTGTCATTTACCCTTATTGTTAAAGCTTGGTTGTGTGAATATATATTTGTGTTTACACAATAGTTGAATACAGAAGAATAATTATTCTAGTGAATCTCTAAATATAACTGGAATCAATGGCATTTTTACATTCAATGTGGTCTTTCCATTGCCGCTTATGGCTCTTTGAAAGGCAGAAGGGTCAGAGTAGCTAGTTACTTATTGTTGTTTACAATAATTTTTTCCTAAGTGATTTCAAAGGAGGTTTCCCTAAGTAACTTCCTAGTAAGTTGAATTACATTTATAGTAATTCTCTTTTTAAAAATCCTTAGTTGTCTTGGGAACTGATGTGTCTCAGTATACTGGTGTGACACACATGGGCTAGAGGTATGCTGATATATTGAACTGTCCATCCTTTGGAGTAGGCAGGCAGGGCCCTGGGCAGCTGAAGCCCTTATTACTTGTTGCAGGTTGGAAACCCATTCTGAAATGGAGATTAAAGACCAGGTCTTTATTAGAAGGCCCGCTGGGTGTCAATACCTATGGCTGGAATGGAAAGGAAGCAGGATGGAGAACATGGAGAATTTCAGTAAGTTTCTCAGCTCTCTTACAGGAGTTTTAGAATTGGAAGGCCTTTTAGATTTGTCCAAACTTGGATGGAAAGAATTAACTTTCATATTCCTGAAACACTAAATATGCAAATTGATAAAAATAGAAGGCCGATCCACAACATATAGTTAATAGCATTAAAAGCTAATCTGCTATCTGTAGCAACCGGTTCAGGAAGCCACATAACAACCTCTGTCAACCTCTATAGCAATGGACTTTTGTAGCAATTGACACAATGTCATTTTTGTTTGCTTTAACCAAAATCCTAGACCATCTTAAAAAATAGTGACTTCCCAAATATCTCTTTTGTATATATAATGAAAGTAAGACTAATCTAAGTCTATTTTCAGATAGCATTGCACCTCTTCATGTGCAGGCACCTTATAGCAGCATTCCGCTCCAGTTGCTTTCCTCATCCCTGTGACATTGCTGTCATTCATTTCTCCTATCCATACAGGGTAATGACCTGATATATACAGTATGACCCTTACTGCTTTTTAAAGAGGTTGTATATTTTAATCAGTTAAGAATAAGGAAAATATATTTTTACCTCATTTATTCGTTCTTCAGTGCTCTTTCTTTGTTAATGAAAATCAGTGTCTGACCTATAGTAGAACTTGTTTTAACATTTCTTTTGGGGCAGATCTGCTGGCAAAAAATCCCCTTTGGTTTTGTTTTTCTGAGAAAGTCTTTATTTGACTTTCACTTTGGAAGGGTGATTTCACTAAATATTGAATTCTAGATGGGCTTTTTCTAAAGCCCATTTAATTTAATTCCTAATAAATGACATTTCAATCTCTTTTCAATTTTATTATTTCTGATAAGATGTCAACTGTAATTCTTATAATTGTTCTTTAGAGGTACTATCTCCCCTTTCTCTGATCTCTTTCATGATTTTCATTTTGTCTTTGGTTTGCTGAAAATTGAAGATAATAAACATGTGTGGGGTGGGGTGGAAGGTGGGAAGAGAAAGGATGGGGAGTAAGAATAATTATTTTCCTTCCTCTTTATTGAGATTCCTATAGCTGTGGTTTGGTTTTTAAAATTATGTTGGAAAATTCTGTTATTATTAGAATATATTAGAATACTTGATTTATACATTAAAATATATTTAAATGCATGCAGATATACATTATTAATTACTTAAATAATGTTTCATGTTTGCATTCATTAATGAGCAAGGATGAAGAAGACTAAAATATGGGCCAACAAATTAAAGTAGCCCTTGTATGTAAGTTTCCAATGACTTCTTAGTTTCATCAAGTCAATTATGTAGAAAGTATTTATTTCAGTAGTAGATTTCCATTTATGTATAATATTCATGCTTTAACATACAATAATTGGCACAAAATCTCAGCCATGAAAACTAAAGATTTTAATTAAAAGTGAGCTTGTGAAAATGAAGTTCATGATCAGTAGGCAAGATATTAGACATAACATTAAAGATATTAGAGATGAATTGCATTAAATAAAAAACAAAAGCTTTTATTTTAGATGTTATAGTAGGATATAAAGTCTGCACTTCAAATTCCTGCATAAGATATGGACAAATCCGTTGTAGGGGACAGAGGTCATATAAGTTGGGCTTTTATTAACCTGAAGAAACTTGAATTCCTCTCAGGATAAAAGAAAGAGACATGAATTGTTTTTTCTGGGCTATTTCTCGAGAGCTGTAAGTGAGAACAGCAATAGTAGAGTTCTCACTATATTTCTGTCCAGAGAGGAGACCAGTTAGGTATCTACACACACACACACACACACACACACACACACACACACACACACACACAAATAAAAGGACAAGCAATGCATGTGAAATGTGTTCAACTTTGCTGATATCCAGAAGATATCAAAAATTTTGTATTAAAACCATAATATTCCATTACATATTCAGCATATTGACAATTGTTCTTGACATGAATAAACCTGGAAACTCCACCTTATCCATGTGATTGAAGTTAACATGACAAAAATTAGAACAAATTGACCTCAATTTTCTAAATACATAATCATAATCTAACACATCAAACATGGGCAAACTAAAACTGAGAAACATTACACAAAATATAACTTATTCAAAGAAATCCTATTACCTATTTTGAAATGATGAAGTTAAAGTACACTGACTCACAAAGTATATTGTTTCATGGAATAGCTTTCTCATTTAAAGTATTTATAACTTATATTGTTAAAGAATGTGAAAGAAGATCTGTTCTCATTATGTTTATGTGCTGTTCTGCCTTGCACTGCTGACCCAATAGCTACATTGTCCACAATCCATCCCAGAGAGTACAAGAGTACTTCTCCCTTCATGGTTTTAGATAATTGTGCTTTATTTTACTTCCACTTATATAACGATTTACTTTCAACTAAATTTCTACTAGTTTTCTTGAAATCCTGTTTTATGTCATTCATGTATTCATTCTTCATACTATAAAAGCATAAACAAAGATCTATAAATGAGTTTTCTTCAATTTTACATTGTTAACAGCTTTACATTGGAACTAGCAGGAAGAAAAAATTAACTTTTAGAGGGAAAAAGTTCTTATTTTGCATAAAAACAAAGTATTTTAATAGATAAACTAAACATAAAATCTGGCTCATATTTACATGGTTACTTTATTTCCTTGACAATGATTAGATATTAAATGGAAAGTTTATGTGGTGTGCACATTGGAGACAATTTATGTTTCTCTTTCCAATGTAAAATCACTCTTAAAGTCAATTTTTTTTCACCAGATGAGAATATATCTAATAAGCATTTTGTTTTAGAATAAAAAGATACAGTATTCTGGACACAAAGTTTTTACATAAAAATTGAATTTTTAATATTAACTACATACCTTCTAATATCTGTGAACACAAAATGTATTCATACTCTTTGCAATTTCATGAGAATATTTAATATTGTATAACTTTTGACTTGATGTTTTAAATGTTAGCAAAAAAGATAATGGAGAATACCTGAATCTATTTTGGGAAATGTTGCCTTTCTTAAACAGACCAGAACAATGAAAATAAAGTCTTTAAATGTTATTGGATCCCAATGATTTTTATGTAGATACACCAAGGTGTAACTTAGTCTCTCCTTACTCAGTTTTAGTGTGGGCTTGACTTACTGGTCACTTTCAGAGTATGACAAAAAAAGCTTAACATTGTAGTGGGCAAACCTGGTAAACACTACTTTAACCAAATGATTGTGGTGACTACATCAGTAATGTCATGTAGCCTTTGATATTATAAGAAGGGCACTTTATTTCTGGTGTTCTTTCCAAAAATCCAAAACCTTTTTCTAATTATGAGAAACATCAACAATTTTAATGTGTATGACATTCTACAAAATCCTTGACCATCTTCCTTAAAACATTCAAGGTCATGAAAAACAAGGGAAAAAAATAAACTGTCAAATACTAAGAGACACTGAAGATACATAATAATTAAATAACACTGAAGATACATAATAATTAAATGTGCTATGTTATCCTAGATTGGGTCTAGGAAAAAGGCATTGGCAGAAAAATAGGTCAAATTCAAATAAAATAAGGAATGTAGTTTGTAGTAATGTCCCAATGATTGTTTCTTAGTTGCAACACATATAATGTATACAATGTAAGATGTTAATAATAGCAGGGATTAAAACTAGGTGAGGGGTTTCTGTAAATTGAAAAATATTTCCAAATGTAAAAATATATATATATTTTTTTTTTAAATAAAAAAAACCTTGTCTCTGGTTGGTTTGCTCAGAAGTAGAGCATTGGCCTGGTTTGTGGAAGTTCAGGGTTCCATTCACGGTCAGGGCACACAGAAGAAGTGTCCATCTGCTTCTCCACCCTCTCCTTTCTCTGTATCTCTCTCTTCCCCTCCCGCAGCCAAGGCTCCACTGGAGCAGAGTTTGCCCGGACCCTGAGGATGGCTTCATGGCCTCTGCCTCAGGCACTAGAATGGCTCTGGTTGCAACAAAGCAACACCCCTGATGGGCAGAGGATAACCCCCTAGTGAGCATGCCAGGTGGATCCTGGTCTGGTGCATGCGGGAATCTGTCTCTCTGCTTCCCTGTCTTCTATTTCAGAAAAATTAAAAATAATAATAAAATAAAATTTAAAAAAGAGCCTGACCTGTGGTGGTGCAGCGGATAAAGCATCAACCTGAAACACTAAGGTCGCCAGTTCAAAACCCCAGGCTTGCTTGATCAAGGCACATGTGGGAGTTGATGCTTCCAGCTCCTCCCCCTTTCTCTCTCTTTCTCTCTCCCTCTTTCCCTACTCTCTAAAATGAAAAAATAAAATCTTTAAAAAATGAAAAGGAAAGAAAAATGAGGTAGACTCAGTCATGACTTCCATAAAGTTCCTAATACATTTAAAAAAATATTTTTAATTTCAGGAATATTTTAGACATTGGTTAATAGCTCCCTTTATTTTAAGTCAAGGAACCTTGATTTTCTATTGCTTAATTATATCACATTAAATATGCATTGGCTAGACTTAAAATAAATTTAAGCTTCAGCATCAAACCTAGATATCAACTTAAATCCTTATTTATTCAGCTTATACAATGAATATTTTCATCAAGTATTACATTTCTACAATAAAAAGAACATTAAAGGGCATCTAGTCTAAATATCTACTCAATGTTTGTTTTGTCCTGTGTCCATTTCTTATAAGTGATTGTCCAATTTGCTTAACCCACTGTAGAGATAAAGTTCCCATTCATACAATGTAGCAGACTGATTGTATAATTGTAGTTATTAGAGCACTCTCTCTATTCAATACACAGTCAATTTAACTGTAGCTCCCACCCATTGATCTTAGTTCTGTCTTCTGGATCCATACAAACAAGTCTCACTTCTTTTCTACTGAGTATGCTTTCTAGTTTCTAACCACAGATCCAATTTCCCCTCAAAAGTCTTCTGTGGGCTGAATGTGTAGAATGATTATTAATGATATTTCTAAGTTTCAAAATATATGAAGGTCCTTGCTCTCCCCTTTTTCTTGAAAGAAGGTATATATTTTAAAAAGTACGTATTTTTTAAATTTTATTTATTGATTTTTAGAGAGAGGGGAGAGAGAGAGAGAGAGAAAGGGAGGAGCAGGAAGCATCAACTCCCATATGTGCCTTGACCAGGCAAGCCCAGGGTTTCAAACCAGCGACGTCAGTGTTCCAGGTCAACGCTTTATCCCACTGCGCCACCACAGGTCAGGCAAAAAAAAAAAAGTATGTATTTTTAACTTCTTCACTAAATATTAAAAAGTATTTCTACCTTAAAGAAGAAAATGCAATTATAAGTGGAATATTCATTTTTCTTGATATTGGTTTATTGCAACTCTATATATTGTCCCACTTTATTCTGCACTATTGAAATCTGTATTTTCCTGAATATTGACATCATTTCTCCTCTTTTGGATTCATTTTTAAGTCTTTCTTTTTCCACCCTAGAAAACACACCCTCCCACGGGAACTCTAGACCTGTCTCTCTAGTTCACAACCACCTGCTCTCCTCCCTGGCACGGCTTCTCTCTCTACTTTTCTACCAGCCTGTCCCCCACTAAAGCTTAGAAGTTTAACAGAATAACCTGTATGAGAAAAGGTCAAATTGTGTACAGTAGGATATACTTATATATTTCATGTTGAAATAGGAAGATTTATATGAGGTACAGTTTGAGCGGCACCAACATTTCTTTAGACTATCTCCAAAGTTACTCCTGTTTCCAGTTTGTTCCTTTCTTCAGATCATTACAATCAGGTTGAGCATAGTCAGAAGAGAGCAGATAAAATAGTGTCAAAATATGTCTTACGAAGAACACAGGAAGAGAATAAGTACCATATTTGAAAAACTGCCCTGCAGAGGAAATGGAAGTCTTTTTTAGATCATGATTGTAAAGGGTAAAAGTAGAACCAATTGGGTAAAAATGACAATTTTATATGTTTGTTTGTTTGTTTTCTAAATGCAACAGTCATCTCTCCCCACTGGTTCACACAGTCCTGGTCATCGCCACGTCCCACTGTTTCTAAGTGGTCTCTCTCTCTCCACTGGTTCACACAGTCCTGGTCATCGCCACCTCCCACTGTTTCTAAGTGGTCTCTCTCTCCACTGGTTCACACAGTCCTGGTCATCGCGACGTCCCACTGTTTCTAAGTGGTCTCTCTCTCCCCACTGGTTCACACAGTCCTGGTCATCGCCACCTCCCACTGTTTCTAAGTGGTCTCTCTCTCCACTGGTTCACACAGTTCTGGTCATCGCCACCTCCCACTGTTTCTAAGTGGTACCTCTCTCCACTGGTTCACACAGTCCTGGTCATCGCCACCTCCCACTGTTTCTAAGTGGTCTCTCTCTCTGCACAAGTTCACACAGTCCAGGTCATTGCCATGTCCCACTGTTTCTAAGTGGTCTCTCTCTCTCCACTGGTTCACACAGTCCTGGTCATCACCACCTCCCACTGTTTCTAAGTGGTCTCTCTCTCCACTGGTTCACACAGTCCTGGTCATCGCCACCTCCCACTGTTTCTAAGTGGTCTCTCTCTCTGCACAAGTTCACACAGTCCTGGTCATCGCCACCTCCCACTGTTTCTAAGTGGTCTCTCTCTCCACTGGTTCACACAGTTCTGGTCATCGCCACCTCCCACTGTTTCTAAGTGGTCTCTCCCTCTCCACTGGTTCACACAGTCCTGGTCATCGCCACCTCCCACTGTTTCTAAGTGGTCTCTCTCTCCCCACTGGTTCACACAGTCCTGGTCATCGCCACTTCCCACTGTTTCTAAGTGGTCTCTCTCTCCACTGGTTCACACAGTCCTGGTCATCGCCACCTCCCACTGTTTCTAAGTGGTCTCTCTCTCTCCACTGGTTCACACAGTCCTGGTCATCACCACCTCCCACTGTTTCTAAGTGGTCTCTCTCTCCACTGGTTCACACAGTCCTGGTCATCGCCACCTCCCACTGTTTCTAAGTGGTCTCTCTCTCTGCACAAGTTCACACAGTCCTGGTCATCGCCACCTCCCACTGTTTCTAAGTGGTCTCTCTCTCCACTGGTTCACACAGTTCTGGTCATCGCCACCTCCCACTGTTTCTAAGTGGTCTCTCTCTCTCCACTGGTTCACACAGTCCTGGTCATCGCCACCTCCCACTGTTTCTAAGTGGTCTCTCTCTCTCCACTGGTTCACACAGTCCTGGTCATCGCCACCTCCCACTGTTTCTAAGTGGTCTCTCTCTCCCCACTGGTTCACACAGTCCTGGTCATCGCCACTTCCCACTGTTTCTAAGTGGTCTCTCTCTCCACAGGTTCACACAGTCCTGGTCATCGCCACCTCCCACTGTTTCTAAGTGGTCTCTCTCTCTCTCTGCACTAGTTCACACAGTCCTGGTCATCGCCACCTCCCACTGTTTCTAAGTGGTCTCTCTCTCTGCACAAGTTCACACAGTCCTGGTCATCGCCACCTCCCACTGTTTCTAAGTGGTCTCTCTCTCCCCACTGGTTCACACAGTCCTGGTCATCGCCACCTCCCACTGTTTCTAAGTGGTCTCTCTCTCCCCACTGGTTCACACAGTCCTGGTCATCGCCACTTCCCACTGTTTCTAAGTGGTCTCTCTCTCCACTGGTTCACACAGTCCTGGTCATCGCCACCTCCCACTGTTTCTAAGTGGTCTCTCTCTCTCCACTGGTTCACACAGTCCTGGTCATCGCCACCTCCCACTGTTTCTAAGTGGTCTCTCTCTCTCCACTGGTTCACACAGTCCTGGTCATCGCCACCTCCCACTGTTTCTAAGTGGTCTCTCTCTCTCCACTGGTTCACACAGTCCTGGTCATCGCCATGTCCCACTGTTTCTAATTGGTCTCTCTCTCTCCACTGGTTCACACAGTCCTGGTCATCGCCACCTCCCACTGTTTCTAAGTGGTCTCTCTCTCCACTGGTTCACACAGTCCTGGTCATCGCCACCTCCCACTGTTTCTAAGTGGTCTCTCTCTCCCCACTGGTTCACACAGTCCTGGTCATCGCCACCTCCCACTGTTTCTAAGTCGTCTCTCTCTCTGCACTAGTTCACACAGTCCTGGTCATCGCCATGTCCCACTGTTTCTAATTGGTCTCTCTCTCTCCACTGGTTCACACAGTCCTGGTCATCGCCACCTCCCACTGTTTCTAAGTGGTCTCTCTCTCCACTGGTTCACACAGTTCTGGTCATCGCCACCTCCCACTGTTTCTAAGTGGTCTCTCTCTCTCCACTGGTTCACACAGTCCTGGTCATCGCCACCTCCCACTGTTTCTAAGTGGTCTCTCTCTCTCCACTGGTTCACACAGTCCTGGTCATCGCCACCTCCCACTGTTTCTAAGTGGTCTCTCTCTCCCCACTGGTTCACACAGTCCTGGTCATCGCCACTTCCCACTGTTTCTAAGTGGTCTCTCTCTCCACTGGTTCACACAGTCCTGGTCATCGCCATGTCCCACTGTTTCTAAGTGGTCTCTCTCTCCCCACTGGTTCACACAGTTCTGGTCATTGCCACCTCCCACTGTTTCTAAGTGGTCTCTCTCTCCCCACTGGTTCACACAGTTCTGGTCATCGCCACCTCCCACTGTTTCTAAGTGGTCTCTCTCTCTGCACAAGTTCACACAGTCCTGGTCATCGCCACCTCCCACTGTTTCTAAGTGGTCTATCTCTCCACTGGTTCACACAGTCCTGGTCATCGCCACCTCCCACTGTTTCTAAGTGGTCTCTCTCTCTCCACTGGTTCACACAGTCCTGGTCATCGCCATGTCCCGCTGTTTCTAAGTAGTCTCTCTCTCCCCACTGGTTCACACAGTCCTGGTCATCGCCATTTCCCACTGTTTCTAAGTGGTCTCTCTCTCTCCACTGGTTCACACAGTCCTGGTCATCGCCACCTCCCACTGTTTCTAAGTGGTCTCTCTCTCCACTGGTTCACACAGTCCTGGTCATCGCCACCTCCCACTGTTTCTAAGTGGTCTCTCTCTCTGCACAAGTTCACACAGTCCTGGTCATCGCCACCTTCCACTGTTTCTAAGTGGTCTCTCTCTCCACTGGTTCACACAGTTCTGGTCATCGCCACCTCCCACTGTTTCTAAGTGGTCTCTCTCTCTCCACTGGTTCACACAGTCCTGGTCATCGTCACCTCCCACTGTTTCTAAGTGGTCTCTCTCTCCACTGGTTCACACAGTCCTGGTCATCGCCACCTCCCACTGTTTCTAAGTGGTCTCTCTCTCTGCACAAGTTCACACAGTCCTGGTCATCGCCACCTTCCACTGTTTCTAAGTGGTCTCTCTCTCCACTGGTTCACACAGTTCTGGTCATCGCCACCTCCCACTGTTTCTAAGTGGTCTCTCTCTCTCCACTGGTTCACACAGTCCTGGTCATCGCCACTTCCCACTGTTTCTAAGTGGTCTCTCTCTCTGCACTAGTTCACACAGTCCTGGTCATTGCCATGTCCCACTGTTTCTAAGTGGTTTTTCTCTCTTCACTGGTTCACACAGTCCTGGTCATCGCCCCCTCCCACTTTTTCTAAGTGGTCTCTCTCCAGTGGTTCACACAGTCCTGGTCATCGCCCCCTCCCACTGTTTCTTTTTTTTTTTTTATTAAATTTAATGCAATGACATTGATAAATCAGGGTACATATGTTGAGATAAAATATCTCTAGATTATTTTGACATTTGATTGTGCTGTATACCCCTCCCCCAAAGTTAAATTGTTCTGTCACCTTCTATCTGGTTTGCTTTGTGCCCCTCTCCTCCCCCAACCCCCGCCCCTGTTGCCATCACATTCTTGTTCATGTCTCTGAGTCTCATTTTTATGTCCCTTCTATGTATGGATTCATCTTAGTTTTTTTTCTGATTTACTTATTTCACTCCGTATAATGTTGTCAAGGTCCATCCATGCTATTATAAATGATCCGATGTCATCATTTCTTCCCCTCCCACTGTTTCTAAGTGGTCTCTCTCTCTCCACTGGTTCACACAGTCCTGGTCATCGCCATGTCCCACTGTTTCTAAGTGGTCTCTCTCTCTCCACTGGTTCACACAGTCCTGGTCATCGCCACCTCCCACTGTTTCTAAGTGGTCTCTCTCCCCACTGGTTCACACAGTCCTGGTCATCGCCACGTCCCACTGTTTCTAAGTGGTCTCTCTCTCTCCACTGGTTCACACAGTCCTGGTCATCGCCATGTCCCACTGTTTCTAAGTGGTCTCTCTCTCCCCACTGGTTCACACAGTTCTGGTCATTGCCACCTCCCACTGTTTCTAAGTGGTCTCTCTCTCCCCACTGGTTCACACAGTTCTGGTCATCGCCACCTCCCACTGTTTCTAAGTGGTCTCTCTCTCTGCACAAGTTCACACAGTCCTGGTCATCGCCACCTCCCACTGTTTCTAAGTGGTCTATCTCTCCACTGGTTCACACAGTCCTGGTCATCGCCACCTCCCACTGTTTCTAAGTGGTCTCTCTCTCTCCACTGGTTCACACAATCCTGGTCATCGCCATGTCCCGCTGTTTCTAAGTAGTCTCTCTCTCCCCACTGGTTCACACAGTCCTGGTCATCGCCATTTCCCACTGTTTCTAAGTGGTCTCTCTCTCTCCACTGGTTCACACAGTCCTGGTCATCGCCACCTCCCACTGTTTCTAAGTGGTCTCTCTCTCCACTGGTTCACACAGTCCTGGTCATCGCCACCTCCCACTGTTTCTAAGTGGTCTCTCTCTCTGCACAAGTTCACACAGTCCTGGTCATCGCCACCTTCCACTGTTTCTAAGTGGTCTCTCTCTCCACTGGTTCACACAGTTCTGGTCATCGCCACCTCCCACTGTTTCTAAGTGGTCTCTCTCTCTCCACTGGTTCACACAGTCCTGGTCATCGCCACCTCCCACTGTTTCTAAGTGGTCTCTCTCTCTGCACTAGTTCACACAGTCCTGGTCATTGCCATGTCCCACTGTTTCTAAGTGGTTTTTCTCTCTTCACTGGTTCACACAGTCCTGGTCATCGCCCCCTCCCACTTTTTCTAAGTGGTCTCTCTCCAGTGGTTCACACAGTCCTGGTCATCGCCCCCTCCCACTGTTTCTTTTTTTTTTTTTTATTAAATTTAATGCAATGACATTGATAAATCAGGGTACATATGTTGAGATAAAATATCTCTAGATTATTTTGACATTTGATTGTGCTGTATACCCCTCCCCCAAAGTTAAATTGTTCTGTCACCTTCTATCTGGTTTGCTTTGTGCCTTTCTCCTCCCCCAACCCCTCTCTCCTTCTTCACCCTATCCCCCCTCCCCCAACCCCCGCCCCTGTTGCCATCACATTCTTGTTCATGTCTCTGAGTCTCATTTTTATGTCCCTTCTATGTATGGATTCATCTTAGTTTTTTTTCTGATTTACTTATTTCACTCCGTATAATGTTGTCAAGGTCCATCCATGCTATTATAAATGATCCGATGTCATCATTTCTTCCCCTCCCACTGTTTCTAAGCGGTCTCTCTCTCTCCACTGGTTCACACAGTCCTGGTCATCACCCCCTCCCACTGTTTCTAAGTGGTCTTCCTGCCTCCATTCTGGCCTTTCTACAACATACTTTTAAGAAGCATAAAACAGATCATGTCTTTTTCTTGCTTAAAAATATTATTTCTAAGAATAAAAATATAAATTTTCATTTGAATCTATAAAGCCAACAGTGAACAACTGTTGGCCTCTCCAAAATTGTCCCTCTGTTAATATGATATGTGTGTGTGTCTGTGTTGTGTTTTATGACTTTTCATTTCATCACCTTTCCAAACACACAGCCATTTTTCTGTTCCTAGAATAATGTCAATTTAATTACCTGACTTAGGAAATTTGAAACGGGGGGGGGGGGTGGAGTTGTAGAGTGTTGTTTTTATTAACTTTATGTGCTTAGCTTCTTCTTGTCATGATAGTTTCAGCGTTTATGACATTAGGACCCCTGGCCTCTAAATCTAGAATAGTTCCCAATCACCATCACAGCCCTTCATTGAATTGCCTCCTTTGTTAGAAAGAATTTTCTGGCACCTAGTCATATTTAATATTATTGAAAGTTAGATGAAAAGTTGCTAAAAGTAAAATAACAAATTAGTTACCTATTATTGAGTGTGATGGGTGTGACCATTGTATACCTGAATGGAAGGTTGTATTAAAGAACCATTAAAACTTGATTAAGCTTGGTGCTGGCCTATTGGCTCAGCAGTAGAGTGTCAGCCTGGCATGTGAAAGTTCCAGGTTTGATACCCAGTCAGGGCACACAGGAGAAGTGACCATCTGCTTCTCCATCCCTCCCACTTCTCTCTCTTTCTCTTACCTTCCTGTAGCCATGGCTCAAAATGGTTCCAGCAAGTTGGCCCCAGGTGCTGAGGATGGCTCCATGGCCTTGCCTCAGGACCATGATGGCAAACCTATGACACGCGTGTCAGCACTGACACGCATAGCCATTTTCGATGACATGCAACTGCATGCGGCCGCATACCAGAGAAGTATGGGCCGCATGCTGAGAAGAATGTTTCATCCTCGGCTCCTACACAGCCAGGTGCAGTAGCCGAGGATAAAAAATTTGCTGTAGTGTAGACACTCTGTGCTGGAGGTCTGTAGGCCAAAACAACAGAACTCTGCCACAGAGCATCTAGTTCTGGGACTTCGGTTAGGCCGTTAGAGGATCTTTGATCTCTCTTCTGGCCAGCAGAGCAGGGAGCAACGGAATGTCATGGGGGACACATCTCTGGGGGCCCTGTGATTGCCATTACCAGCAACCACATAACCACAGCAGCCATCATCCAATCTACTGATCTGGGGTGTTCTGGATTTCTAATTGACCATCATTACTGAGATAAATGAGGAAGAGGCTGGAAGAGGCGAGGGCCTGTGCTATGGGTGCCATTTCCTGCCATTAGAAATAGCGGCAGCCACCTTAATTTATATAAGATGCAACTTGCAGAGTTTCAAGACAGCATCTGGCCTCAGGTGTTTGTCGAATTGAGGTCAAAGCTTGAGAATCTGGAAAGGTGCTGCTTGGAGAATCAAGAAGAGTGCTACTACGAACAGGAAATTTCAAGTTCCTGGAACTGATTACTAGACACTTTTAGCACCCTGAAAAATATAGCAATGGCTTTATTCACTATTTTTCCCTTTATGTACTTTTGTGAGACCTTATTCTCAGCATTAAATAATATCAAAACCAACAAAAGAAACAGATTGACAGATGAAGTTAGTAGCGCTTGCTTGGGCTTGAAGTGTACAAAATACCAACCTTCAATTGAAATTTAGTCAATGAAATTCAGCAACAAAAAAGTCACTAATAGGCAGGTTAATTAAAGAATTCCCCCTCCCCCTCACTTATCTTAATTCACGACACCCCACACAAGTTAAATAATATCAAGACCAACAAAAGAAACTGACTGACAGATGAACAAAGAAGTCACTAAGCAGGTAAGTTAAATAATTAGTTTTTGGTTTATTAAATACAGCTATATATTACAATTATACATTTTTGTATTTAAACCAGTGGTCCCCAACCTTTTTTGGGCCATGGACCAGTTTAATGTCAGAAAATATTTTCACAGACCGGCCTTTAGGGTGGGATGGATAAATGTATCACGTGACCGAGACAAGCATCAAGAGTGAGTCTTAGACTGATGTAACAGAGGAAATCTGGTCATTTTTAAAAAATAAAACATTGTTCAGACTTAAATATAAATAAAACAGAAATAATGTAAGTTATTTATTTTTTCTATGCGGAGCGTTACCAAATGGCCCACGGACCAGTACTGGTCCACGGCCTGGGGGTTGGGGACCACTGATTTAAACAATAAATATCACGAAATTATGGTTTTTTTCTCAAAGGACACACCACCCAAGTTATGCTCAGTTTTTTGGCGAATTTTGATACACCGAGCTCAAAAGATTGCCCATCACTGCCTCAGGCGCTAAAATAACTTGGTTGCTGAGTAACAAAGCAGCAACCCCAGATGGGCAGAACATCACGGGATTGGAGCTTGCCAGGTGGAAACCAGTCAGGGAGCATGTGGGAGTCTGTCTCTGCCTTCCCACCTCTCACTTAATAAAAACAAAAATTTTATTAAGCTTGAAATTCTGTGGATCTATAATTTTGAACTTTTAGTTTATAAAGATTTCTAAAAAGTGATACACTTTTATGATGCTTCGGGGCGTGGAAGTAGACAGATCAGGGTTATCATAATTATTAATTATGTGATTTTGAGCTATTCACATCTCTTTTTTCCAGAATTCTGCAACAAGGGAACAAGCAAGGATAATGCAGTCATCCTTCACCATATCGCGGTTCACTTTTCACGGTCTCACTGTATCATGGATTTTTAAATTGTATATATCTAATTTTGTATCGTGGATTTTTTTACTATATTGCAGGATTTTGCGATATATAGGTATTTATATATATTTATTATTCTAATTATTTTTGTGGTAAAATAAGCATTTTCTAGCCTAAAAAAATTGAAAGCAATACAAAAATATTAATGAAAACATATTAAAATAATATTAAATCGAAATAGAATACGTAGTGTACAGCAGATGAGGAGACAGAGACTCGCACATGTGGATGCTGCACCACCTGGTGAAGCGCCTGAGGAAGTGGCGCCTGCAGAAGAGCTGTGATGCTCTTCTCGGCTGTGCAGGACACTCATCTCATCATCATCACCTTCATCGTCGTCAGTGCTGCACAGTTAATTCACCATCATCTTCATCCTTCAAGTTGTAGAATATTCACTGATGAGGACCCATACAGAATTTAGTAAGTTGTTAAGATGACGAAGGTTTAAGAGCATAGAAAGTGTTTAAGAGCATAGGAAGTGTTGTATAAGAGTGTGAGAAAGGTTAATAACAGTTTGGGAAAGGTTTATAAGAGTGTGGGGAGGGCTTATAAAGTCTTAAAATATATATAAATAATAAACATGAGGTTGCTACTTCATGTATTTTTGCCTATCACCGGGGGTTCTGGAACCTAACCCCCGCGACAGATGAAGGACCACTGTAGTGGATATATCTAACAGAAATTGAGTCAACTTAATAAGAAACTAAATATAATATAGACAAAATGCCTAGCACAATGCTTCTCAAATAATGTCCTGAATAGATGTAACTTTTTAAAATTCTTAGATTTATTACTTTATATAAAACTGGATAAAACTCTCAAGTTTTCATTGCTAAATTATTCATAATAATGGCTTTATGTTAACTATGATGGTAATGTGGTCCATACCCACAGGGATTTTTAAAAATAAATTATATTAATATTATTCCAGGGCTATATTTTTATGTCTGATCTCCCCCTTTGTTTCTTCCTTGCAAAAGGCCATCCAGACTGGACTTGGTACATTGGACAGAACTGAGGGCCTACTTTGTGCAGAGTTTTAGGATGGAAATAAGAAAAGAGATTCAGGATAGAAGCATGCCACATCCTTTACATTAATGCAGAATACCTATGAATGCATATATTGTTTTATCAGGACTTAATGTCGTGTTGTGTGTGTGAAAACACTTGCACAATAGGTTTTATTTTTCTCAAAATGTTGGTGTCAGAATCTCTTCTTACAGATTCTCATGAAACCATTACACTAGAAATTTCTCATTTTAAATGACTTTGTGTACTAATCAAGCTTCAAAATATTAGATTGCTAAATACTTTGTGGCCAATTATCCCAGTATATTAATACTATTATTTTTATAAGAGCTGAACTGCTTTTGTAATTAAAGTGTTAAACATTTTTTGTAAAATTTCTGAGAAATTAAAG
Organism: Saccopteryx leptura; assembly: GCF_036850995.1. Taxonomy (NCBI): domain Eukaryota; kingdom Metazoa; phylum Chordata; class Mammalia; order Chiroptera; family Emballonuridae; genus Saccopteryx; species Saccopteryx leptura. The sequence goes on from NC_089503.1 coordinate 37,088,706, forward strand.
AAGCTTCTAAAATAAAACTTTCTTTTATGCAAATATCTAACTTTTTTGGCAATATAGTAAAAGTCACTAAAATTCAAAATATATTTGACTTTAATTAGGTGACCATACTAATTCAGAATAAAAATGTTAATTTATAAATTTAAATATCTCACTACAGTCTATTGTACAAGAGAAATCTCAATAAACATGATTATTTAACATAAATGCCATTAGAAACTGCCTACAAAAATTAGTTAAAGAAAAGCTGAACTATGTTAACACAAAGAAATTAATGTTATATTCTTGAGCTTCTCCTGAGGACAATAAATTTAATTTAAGTTAAAAATACTAATTGCTGCAGTTGAAATATTACTGAAAATGAGCTAATACTAGTTAAAATTACAGGTGTGACAGCTATGACAAATGAGTAATTCAAGTAGTATTCAACTATACAGACAAATGTCAATGCTTAATTACTATTGCTAGTTCATTATAGCAACAGTGAATGGAAGATTCACCATGCAAAATGAGTCAGTACAATGGAGCCATATCTGTAATTGATATTTGATGATCAGTCATTAAAAACCAGTTTATCTAATTTAAAGATGCTTCAGAGAACATACATTTATTGGGATTAAAAATGTAGAAAGGGAAATGAAGTAGTGAAATTGCACTGTTTTAAGGAAATGAATAAAACATCTAATTTAGTTATAGAAATACCTTAGAATTTATTCATGTATGATATAATTGACTTTACAAGTTGGGAGGGATTTTTGAAATCACTTATTCTCTTCTCACAGTGTTGGTTCCCCCTTTCCTCGCATTGTAGTGGTCCCGTAGGATGAGAACATGGCTCCACCGTTCCTTTCTCGGGAATTTTCCACTACTACACCATGTAGTTTTCCTACTAAAAAATATTTAATAATTCATTAAATATAATTAAAATACTGTACTACTTTAGTTGAATTTCATGGAACATAATACTCATTTTTCTTCTGATCTCCCAAATTGGTTCTAATTAGAAAGAAAAGCAGCTTAAAACTTTATTTACAATGAATGCAATATTACAAGATTTCAACATTCTATTCTTTTCCTGAAACCTAGAAACCTTAGTGTAAAATGACTAGCTTCAACAGATTAAAGAATAGATAGAACTAGAAAATATAATTTGCTTTGTTGTGATGATTAACAAGTGTCTAAAAATATTTACAGAGCAAGGTGAATGGTTCAGGCGAAAAGAGTGCTGAGAAGAGTGAAATTACTGCCCTTTCCAGACCTTGCTTTCTTATATTTAGAATAATTTGGATTAAGTGCTTCCTGTACTCCCAGATAGCCCTCATTTGGCTTTCAGTCTGTCTCCACAAGTTGAAAGGTTCATAAGACTGTCATTTATGTAAAATTTTCCAATTTCACTCAATAAATCATCTTAACTGCATTACAATAAAACCAAAAATTTCTATGATCAATATTTTTAAGGGAATTATAGAGATAAAAATATGAGCTAGTGATTCATGGGTACACATGTGAGCAAGAGCAATAATAGAAGACAGTAAATAGGGATTTCTTTTTGAGATACTAGAATAAAGCCTGTGACAGTCACTCTCGATGATGTGATCCCTACTTTTTTGAAGATGAATAAACAAGCTTGATTGAGTTACTCTTTCAAACTCAAACAAAAACAAAGAAGAATAAGAATCTGTTCCAAGATTTTAAGTGGACAGATATATTTATGGGACCCATGAGTAAGAATGAACAAAAAAGTTAGAAGCAGTGACTAAGTCTTTTAGTAATTTTTTGGTCCCCTCTTTTTTGCCTTTCCATGCCTCTCATTCTTCATGCATTGTCTATCTTACTCCATCCTTCTGAGAACTGGCTTTCTCTGCAACTGCCAGGCAGATCTGAATCATGGCTCAAAAGAGTCATCACTTTGCTTCTTATTTTTTACAGCTGCTAAATGACAAACCATCTCTGGAGAGAGACTTGGTTAGTTGGGTCAGCTGCCTGTTCTGTTAAGCCTCTCATAAGCAGAAATGAGATCACACCGTAAAAATCTGACTGCTTAAGAAGCTCATCTGTGCCTTTGCAGAGTAGGTAGTTCCTGTAATGAGGGTAGTGGTTTCTGGATGGCACAAAAAAATATGTCTAATGAGTATTTTTTCCTTCAGTTGTAAACACAATGAACAGTACAAAGCCAATGTTAAAGAAATACTTCTGACTCAATGGCTTTTTATAATAATAGCTAATTTCTCAACTACAACCCTTTTATCTGTGGAGGTGAACATTGCCTAAGCACACTAATTTATGGAGGAACAAAAAAATAATAGTTCCATTTAATGAACTCTTACTACATGCCAGAAACTATGTTAAATGTTTTACATGTAATTTATAGAGCTAAACATTTAATTGTTTCATTGAATGTCTCATTTCTCAGGCGCTATTCAAGTGACTGGACCTTCTGCTACATGACACATTGCAGGGGTGATGAGTGTTCACAAAAGGGAGCAAAGAATGCTATGACAAAGTAGAAACAGGGGGTTTATCTCACTTGAAGTTCACATAAACCCTGTTAGATGGTGTTACAGAGGAATTATCTGACATTTACCATTGCTAATTTATTTATCTATTGGTCCAAAAGGATGAGAGGGAGCCTAAATAAGAAGTCAAGCATTTTTATACAGAAGTCCTTACTTTATTGTAATAAGATATTAAAACTTGGATGTTGCTGTGATGCACAGAAAGCCACAAAAATAAATATTCCTGGCAGAGTTGAAGGCCAGTACTCTGGTTTGCTGACTGGGAGTCACATTCTTTCTCCTGCTGTGCATTTTCACTACAGAAACAGATTAAAAGTACAGAAAGAGTGGGTGCAACTTTCTGATGAACTAAACTACCAAGAATACCAAATTCATGTAGTTTTTGTTACTAGTGGTGACATAAATACTTCATATTCACACTCCTCTTTAGATTTACTTTTCTGAGAGACAGTTTCTCATAAAAGCAATGTCGGCACAGATGGAATATTTTGAATTTTATTTACACAGAAACTTTTTAAAAGATAAAGAGTTTGATGTCTTGTATTTTTAAAAACTGATTTTTAAAAAAATCATTGAAATTTTAAAAGTTTCAGTGCTACTCTACAAATAAAATAAGAAGTGTCTTTGCTTAAAAAAAAACTTGATTTTGTATGTCTTTTACAATAACAAGTGTTGTGGTAAATCTTCATTTTTTTCACTATTGAACATAATATGAAAATCAAATGATTATGATTGAAGTATGAATCTTAGTCTCTGTGAAAGATTTGAGTTGTCAATTTTGTGACACAATAACTATATAATTTTATATTTTTCTGTTTACTTTGCGTAGAGAAGTTCTGCTATAAAATCTGAAGATTATTTATCTTAATAAGTCACTTTATAGCAAGTTGGCAATAGCCAAAATTTATAAAGAAGTTATCACATGTTCAATATGTCTCAGTTGGCAAAGCAATAACTAACAGGACTCTTGTAAGCCAACATCTAATAGAACACATGTGTATAAAATATTACTAATTCTATATATTCAAAATAAGTTTACTTTTCAGTAATAAACAGAAGGAACTAAAAACAGTTTCTCTCTGAGTGGTTCATTATTTCTCAATGCATTTTACTTTCTGCCTGATTTTGTGGTCTAAATATGATAACATAATTTATTCCATGTTCCCCAAATTTACTATGAGGGGTACTAAAGATGCAAACTCTTCAAAGTATAATAAGAATTAGTAAGACATTTTTAAGACTCTTACTAATTTAAATTTTTCCTCATCGTTTAAACCTGAAAGCCAGAGAAGTCTTCTGTCTGACAAATATATGACATACATTGATTATTATAATTGTTTTCATAAAAATTGTACTGAAAGTATTCTGGTAACATTATTATTTTTTTATAGTGTATTAAAGTTTTTAAAAACATTATATTGATTTTCTATGATGTGTTAACTTCAAAGCTAGACTGCTGGGTTTGGATTTTGGTTCTACTCTTTACTAGGTAAGTAGTGTCTTTAGGCAAATGATTTAAATTATGTGTTTCAATTTGGACACATGTAAGCTGTCAATAATATGCCTACCAAGTAGATGTTTTTTAAAATGGAAGCTGAATTAGTAAATATAAAAATGTAAAAAACAGCATCAAACATGTAGTAAACATGACAAGATGTCAGCATTCCGTGCCCCTGAGGAAAGTGAGATTCTTCATGGTCTCATGTTACAATAGGGCAAAATATATTTATTTCATTGCACACTATACATGCTATAGCATTACATCATTTAAGCATTATTATAAGTGATTATTATCACCTTGGTTTATTTGTTGAAATATATTTTTGAAAGCTTGAAACTTTCCAAAGCACAGATACCTCACTTGTTGTTAATTAGATAGATATGATCATGGGCATAAAACAGACCCGTGGCAAGACTGTACTATTATCACTTTCTATGTAAAATGTGATTGATTGACATCATTTTCCATTACAATTTCTATTTCTAAAACTAGCACTTACTTAAATGAGGAAAACAGTCTATTCTCTTAACATATCTTTTTCTGCTTGTCATTATTAATTTCTATCACAGGAATTACGAAGGATGGTGAATTTCTCCTAGCCCTTCATATATAATATGCCCAGTCTCATCTAAAATAAAACAGTAAAAATAAAATAAACTTAATATATAAAATATTGGAAGATATTACTATGTACTCGACCTTGTATAAATAACTTTATATACTTATCAAGTTTAATTATTATAACATTCCTATAGAGAAACTACTATTACAATTAAAATATTTTGAGTAAGAAAACTGAAGTACAGAGAGACTAAACAATTTGACTAAAGTTACATTATTTTTTTCATTAGAAAACCCTTCCATAATCTATATTTACTTTTCCCATGCACCCATGAGCTTGTGCTGTCAGAGACTTTTTCTGAAGAAGACAGAACACGAATTGATGCCCAAGAAAAGTCAGTTACTTTCAATGGCAAAGTGGGTACTAGCTTTAGAAATAGGGATAGAAAGTCAAAATGTTGTCAAGTTCAGTGTTAAAATATATTATAACCTAGAAAATATAAAAAGTATACCCATAGAATAGAGTCCAAAATTAAATATATATAATTTTCTTTTTTTTTTTTTTTTTCATTTTTATGAAGCTGGAAACGGGGAGAGACAGTCAGACAGACTCCCGCATGCGCCCGACCGGGATCCACCCGGCACGCCCACCATGGGGCGACGCTCTGCCCACCAGGGGGCGATGCTCTGCCCATCCTGGGCGTTGCCATATTGCGACCAGAGCCACTCTAGCGCCTGGGGCAGAGGCCACAGAGCCATCCCCAGCGCCCGGGCCATCTTTGCTCCAATGGAGCCTTGGCTGCGGGAGGGGAAGTGAGAGACAGAGAGGAAAGTGCGGCGGAGGGGTGGAGAAGCAAATGGGCGCTTCTCCTGTGTGCCCTGGCCGGGAATCGAACCCGGGTCCTCCGCACGCTAGGCCGACGCTCTACCGCTGAGCCAACCGGCCAGGGCCATAATTTTCTTTATGTACATCTTTCTTATATCAACAAAGATGTCCCTAAAATGTGGATAAAAAAAGGATACAATTTTTATAATGTTGAGACAGTTGGATATTGTCATGTCTTCATACTACACACAAAAGTCAATGTCTGCAATATTTTGTGTATAAACATGAAAGTTTAAAAATCAAAGCATCATAAGAAAATACAAGAAACCTACTTAAAATGATTTGTTATGACAGAGTAGTAAATGCTTGTCACTAAGGAGGATCATGTTTACTTAGAATATAAATATAGTAAACTCTCAGTATACACCTGTTGAATATGGCATGAAACAGGGCAGGAAAAATTTATTGTTACACTCAAATCAACAGAATTTTGTGTTTTTAAATGTAAAAATAAGAATCATATACACAAGTCATTCAAAGTTGAAGTCAGAAAACAGTAGCTATTCTTGTTTTAACTTTTATTTAAACCAAGATTCTAATAAGTAAATCAATGATTTACAATGAATTCAAAATTATGGGTTATATTACTAAATAAATGATAGATGTTAATGATTTTCTTTTAATTAATTATTCTAATATCTGGTCATCAGCTCCTCTATCCTTTTGCATTTCTTTCATGTTTAGCATAGGTGTTTATATTTTAAAATCAGTCTATCAATTTTTATGTAAATTTTAAAATATGCAAAAATTTTAAATGGGAGTGTACTAAAAATTAAAATAATATGGTAGAGAATTGGCACCTTTAACATATAGTTTTTCAATTCAATAATGCTGTCTGCCTCTACTTATTTACATCTCTAAGTTCTTTCAATAATCTTTTACTGTTTTCATTGTTTTCTTGAAAATTTTTTCATATTTATTTCTAGTTAATGTTTTATTTCATTCTCTATTTTTGTATTGAGATATATATATCTTATACATATATATACACACACACAACTTTTCTAATCTAGAAAAAGATAAATTTAATTATCAGTTGTAACAAATTCTCTGCAGATTCATTAAGATTTTACATACATAATCCTGTCACTGATGAATTATGAACATTAATTTTTCCTTCCTATACCTTTCTATATTTATTTCTTTCCTTATCTTATTCTCTCATAAATGACTCTCAGTAAAATGTTAAAAAGAAATGTTATTACTCAACAGACTTAACTCATTACTGATTTCAGAAGGAGAAATTTTAATATATTATTATTAAATATAAAGTTGTTTTAAGTTTTCTTTAAGTACTCTTTATCAGCTTAAACATAAAGTCCAAGGAGGGAAAATGGCAATGGAGTAGGTGGATGTTACAACTCCCACCTCCCAGAATCAAAATGATTTACAACTTAACTTAGGAGCAATCATCTTGAAAAACTAACTTTGGACTAAACTAAGAGGAATCAATAACCAAGCATCACTAAAGAAGCCACACTGAGCTGGTAGGAAGGGCGGAGACATGGAAAGGGCTGCCCCACTCCCAGGAGTGAGAAGTGGCCCAAAGGGTTTCTCATGGTGGGTTGCATTTCCCAGAGAGTTGTGAGTCCTCAGCCTCAGGACTGGAACCCCAGCCTGGAGCCACAGAGACTAAAGGAGGCATACAGATAGTATTTAGCTGAAAGAAGAGCCAGTTTACTGTTTGTGAGAGGGAGACAGAAGTCTAAGACCCAGGCTCTGTCTTAAAGGGACCCCGTAGAAAACTTTATTTACAGCACTTACTCCGGGCTCCAGGATTGGGAAGCATCGAGAGGACTGGAGTTGCAAGATGAAAGTGTAGTCTTGGGGGCACAGGGAGAGACTGTGGGGGACAGCCACACTGATCCCTGTACTGGCTCACTCCCCAAACCTAAAGTGTCCATTTTTCCTGGGAGAACCAAACCAGCAAAGGGAAACAATTTCCCCACCCACCAGAGGTTCTCCTGCTCCAATCAGTGCAAAGAGGCTCTGAGAAGCAAGGGGCACATCAGGGACACAGGTTCTCAGTGCTGAAGTCTAGGCTAAACCGTCCCCCCCAAACTGCTGAGTACCCTTCAAAGGGTAGGAAGGTCCAGAAGGCAGCCTGTTTGGCAGAGCCCGGTGGCCCAAACAGCAATGGCAAAGGGCAGAACCTGGAGAGGTAAGGAGTCACCCACACCAACGGGGCAGCCCAAACTGTGGCTCACAAGATCATGCACCCAGCAGTGCTAGTGCCCAAGTATGCAAGGAGGCAATGGCAGTGGGGAGCCAGCAGAAAGACCACACTTCGGGAATAGAGAGAGCACACACACTGGCCAAGAGTAAATAAAAGCCAGCTTAGGAGTGCAGCTGATATTTACAAAGGCATAAGGGCCCAGCAGAGGCAGCCAGAAATTCTGGATTACCTGTAGCTCCAAGAAGGTTGCTAATGGTCAATCATAAGCAGTGACCCCCACTGGTCTGCGCCAGGTTCTAGCCAGGGAGGTCCATGGCTGGTACATCCAGTGGCCAGATATGGAGAGCATCAGCTCAGGACCTAACAACCTTAGTTAGTGTAATATATTAAGGAAAGATTCCTCACACCATTTTTATGCTCAGGCATAAAAAATGCTGACACAAATAGCAAAAAGAGCAGTAGCAGCAGACAAGTAGTCCACAGCAGATTACTAACAACAGCTTAGTCCTACCCAAGATCTAGAAACAACACTACTGAAAGCTGGAGGCAAACAACACCAACCCTATACTCAACTAGCTACACAAACAACACATCCAAAGGAGCAGTCTACACAGAGACAAAATGTGAAGACAAAGAAATGCAATTCAAATGAGTCAAAAAGAGAAATTCCGGCCCTGGCCGGTTGGCTCAGCGGTAGAGCGTCAGCCTGGCGTGTGGGGGACCTGGGTTCAACTCCCGGCCAGGGCACATAGGAGAAGCGCCCATTTGCTTCTCCACCCCTCACCCCCTCCTTTCTCTCTGTCTCTCTCTTCCCCTCCCGCAGTCAAGGCTCCATTGGAGCAAAGATGGCCTGGACGCTGGGGATGGCTCCTTGGCCTCTGCCCCAGGTGCTAGAGTGGCTCTGGTCGCGATAGAGCGACGCCCCGGAGGGGCAGAGCATTGCCCCCTGGTGGGCGTGCCAGGTGGATCCCGGTCGGGCGCATGCAGGAGTCTGTCTGACAGTCTCTCCCCGTTTCCGGCTTCAGAAAAAAAATTAAAAATAAAAAATAAATAAAAAAAAAAAAAAGAAATTCCCAGAAAAAAAAAAAACTGAATGAGATGATAATAACCAAGATGCCGGATGCAGAGTTTAGAATAATGATTGGTAGGATGCTCAAGGATCTTAGAGCACCAATAGATGGACAAAATGATCACCTAAACATAGAGATAGCTGGCATCAAAAAGGACATTGAAATCATAGAGAAGAATCAGACAGAAATGACAAACACAATATCAGAAATGAAGACTACACTGGAAGGAATTAGAAGCAGGCTAGAAGCAGAGGATTGATTCTGTGATCTAGAGGACAAGATAAGCAAAAGCACAAAAGTAGAACAGCAAAAAGAAAAGAGGACCAAAAAGTCTGAGGAAGCTCTAAGAGAGCTCTGTGATAACATAAAGAGAAACAACATCCTCATAATAGGGGTTTATGAAGGAGAAGAGAAAGAGAAAGAAATAGAGAACCTGATTGAAGAAATCATAGCTGAAAACTTGTCTAAATTGATGAAGGAAAAACTCACACAAGTTAAGAAGCACAGAGAATCCCATTAAAGAGGAACCCAAAGAGACCTACACCAAGACACATCATAATTAAAATGCCAAAGCTAAGAGATAAACAAAGATTGCTAAAAGAGAAAAGAAGTCAATCACCTATGAAGGATCCCCAATTAGGATGACATCTGACTTTTCCACAGAAACACTTGAAGCCAGAAAGGAATGGCAAGAAATATTCAAAGTAACGCAAAAGAAGAACCTACAACCAAGACTTCTTTATCCAGCAAGGCTATTGTTTAAAATTGAAGGAGAAAAAAAAAAGCTTCCCAGACAAAAACAAAACAAAACAAAAAAACCCAAAAACACTTAAGGAGTTTATTACAACCAAACCAATGCTGCAAGAAATGTTAAGGGGCCTGTTGTAAACAGAACAAAGGGGAAAAAATCTAGTGAACAGGAATGTAGATTTAAAGAATAAAATGGCAGTAAACAACTACATATCAATAATAACCTTAAATGTAAATGGATTAAGTCCTCCAATCAAAAGACATAGAGTAACTGCATAAATAAAAAAAAAGAGACCAACACATATGCTATCTACAAGAGACTTGCCTCAAAACAAAAGATACACATAGACTGAAAGTAAAAGGAAGAAAAAAAATATTCCATGCAAATGAAAATGAAAAAAAAAGCTGGGGTAGCAATACTTATATCTGACAATATAGACTTTAAAACAAAGGCTATAGTAAGGGATAAAGAAGGTCACTACATAATGATAAAGAGAGCAATCCAACAGGAAGATATAACCATTAAAAATATCTATGTGCCTAATATAGGATCAACTAAATATATAAAGCACATTTTGATGGACTTAAAGGGCAAGATCAACAGCAATACTATAATAGTGGGAGATTTCAATACCCCACTAACATCACTGAATAGATCTTCAATAAAGAAAATTAACAAAGAAACACCAGTCTTAAAGGACACACTAGATCAACTGGATTTAATAGATATCTTCAGAATCTTTCACCTTAAAATAGCAGAATATACATTCTTTTCAAGTGCTCATGTTACATTCTCTAGGATAGACCACATGTTAGGACACAAAATGAGTCTCAATAAATTTAAGAAGATTGAAATCATATCAAGCACCTTCTCTGATCACAATGGCATGAAATTTGAAATCAACTACAATAGAAAAATTGAAAAACATTCAAACACTTGGAAACTAAATAGCATGTTATTAAATAATAAATGGGTTAACAATGAGATCAAGGAATAAATAAAAAATTTTCTTGAAACAAATGAAAATGAAGATACAACAACTTAAAATTTATGGCACACAGCAAAAGCAGTCCTAAGAGGAAAGTTTATAGCATTACAGGCATACCTTTTGAGGCAAGAAAAAAGTCAAATAAACAACTTAACCCTGCATCTAAAACAACTAGAAAAAGAACAGCAAGTAAAGCACAGAGGAAGTAGAAGGAAGGAAATAATAAAGATCAGAGCAAAAATAAATGACATAGAGACAAAAAAAAAAAATACAGAGGATCAATGAAAGCAAGAGCTTGGTTCTTTGAAAAAGTAAAGTAAACAAGATTGATGAACTTTTCATGGGACTCACCAAGAGAAAAAAGAGAGAGGACTCAAATAAAATTAGAAATGAGAGTGGAGAAGTAAAAACTGACACAGTAGAAACACAAAGGATTGTAAAAAAATACTATGAAGAACTGTACACCAAAAAATTAGACAACCTAAGTGAAATGGACAAATTTCATGAAACATAATCTTTCAAAAATCAATCTTAAAACCTAAACAGACCAATTACAACAAATGAGATTGAAACAGTTATAAAAAAAAACTTTCAAAAACAAAAGCCCTGGGCCAGATGGCTTCACAGCCAAATTGTACCTAATATTCAAAGAAGAACTAACTCCTATCCTTCTCAAGCTATTTCAAAAAATTCAAGAGGAAGGAACACTTCCAAGCTCCTTTTATGAGGTGAGTATAATTCTGATTTCAAAACCAGGCAGAGACAACACAAAGAAAGAAAATTATAGGCCTATATCCCTGATGAATTTAGATGCTAAAATCCTCAACAAAATATTAGCAAACCGAATCCAGCAATATATGAAAAAAATAATACACGATGATCAAGTGGGATTTATTCTTGGGAGGCAAGGCTGGTACAATATTCGCAAATCAATCAATGTGATTCATCACATAAACAAAAGGAAGGAGAGAAACCACATGATAATTTCAATAGATGCAGAAAAAGCATTTGATAAAATCCAGCACCCATTCATGATCAAAACTCTCACCAAAGTGGGAATACATGGAACATACCTCAACATGATAAAGGCCATCTATGACAAATCCACAGCCAACATCATACTCAATGGGCAAAAATTAAAAGCAATACCCTTAAGATCAGAAACAAGGCAGGGGTGCCCCCTTTCACCACTCTTACTCAACATAGTCCTGGAAGTCCTAGCCACAGCAATCAGACAAGAAGAAGAAATAAAAGGCAACCAAATTAGAAAAGAAGAAATAAAACTATCATTATTTGATATTATATATAGATGTTATGATATTATATATAGAAAACACTAAAATCTCAGTCAAAAAACTACTGGACCTCATCAACGAATTCAGCAAGGTGGCAGGATATAAAATTAATATTCAAAATCAGAGGCATTTTTATACACTAACAATGAACTCTCAGAAAGAGAAATTAAGGAATTAATCCCCTTTACCACTGCAACCAAAAAAATAAAGTACCTAGGAATAAATTTAACCAGGGAGATTAAAATCTTATACTCGGAAAATTATAAAACATTGATAAAAGAAATCAAGGAAGATACAAACAAGTGGAAGCATATACCGTGCTCATGGTTAGGAAGAATAAACATCATTAAAATGTCTATATTACCCAAAGCAATTCATAAATTTAATGCAATACCGATTAAAATACCAATGACTTACTTCAAAGATATAGAACACATATTCCAAAAAATTATATGGAACCAAAAGAGAACATGAATAGCCTCAGGAATCTTGAAAAGGAAGAATAAAGTGGGAGGTATCTCATTTCTGGATATCAAGTTATACTACAAGGCCATTGTACTCAAAATAGCCTGGTACTGGCATAAGAACAGGCATATAGATCAATGGAACAAAACTGAGAACCCAGATATAAACCCACACTTTTATGGACAACTGATATTTGACAAAGGAGGTAAGAGCATACATTGGAGTAAAGACAGCCTCTTCAACAAATAGTGCTGGGAAAATTGGACAGCTACCTGCAAAAAAATGAAACTAGACCACGAACTTACACCATTCACAAAAATAAACTCAATATGGATAAAAGACTTAAGTGTAAGCTGTAAAATCATAAGCATCTTAGAAGAAAACATAGGCAGTAAGCTCTCTGACATCTCTCACAGCAATATAATTGCCGATTTATCTCCACTGGCAAGTGAAATAAAACACAGGATAAACAAATGGGATTATATCAAACTAAAAAACTTCTTCTGCACAGCTAAAGACAATAAGAACAGAATAAAAAGACAAACTACACAATGGGAGAATATATTTGACAATATGTCTGATAAGGGGTTAATAACCAAAATTTATAAAGAACTTGTAAAACTCAATACCAGGAAGAGAAATAATCCAATGAAAAAATAGACCAAAGAAATGAATAGACACTTCTCCAAAGAAGACATAAAGATGGCCAATAGGCATATGAAAAAATGCTCAACATCACTAATCGTTAGAAGAATGCAAATTAAAACCACAATGAGATATCACCTCACACCAGTCAGAATGGCGCTCATCAACAAAACAACACAGAATAAGTTCTGGCGAGGATATGGAGAGAAGGGAACCCTCCTGCACTGCTGGTGAGAATGTAGACTGGTGCAGCCACTGTGCAAAACAGTATGGAGATTCCTCAAGAAATTAAAAATCGAACTGCCTTTTGACCCAGCTATCCCACTTTTAGGAATATACCCCAAGAGCACCATAGCACTGTTCAAAAAGAAGAAATACACCCCCATGTTTATGGCAGCATTGTTCACAATAGCGAAGATTTGGAAACAGCCCAAGTGTCCATCAGTGGACGAGTGGATTAAAAAGCTTGGTACATATATACTATGGAATACTACTCAGCCATAAGAAATGATGACATCGGATCATTTACAACAACATGGATGGACCCTGATAACATTATACAGAGCGAAATAAGTAAATCAGAAAAAACTAAGAACTATATGATTCCATACATAGGTGGGACATAAAAATGAGACTCAGAGACATGGACAAGAGTGTGGGGGTTATTGGGGGGGGGATGAGAGGGAGGGGGTTGGGGGAGGGGAGGGGCACAAAGAAACCCAGTTAGAAGGTGATGGAGAACAATTGGACTTTGGGTGATGGGAATTTAGCATAATCAAATATCAAAATAACCTAGAAATGTTTTCTCTGAACATATGTACCCTAATTTATCAATGTCACCCCATTAAAATTAATTTAAAAAAAAGACCACAATGAGATACCACCTCACACAGTCAGAATGGCACTCATTAACAAAACAACACATAATAAGCACTGACGATGATGCAGAGAAAAGGAACCCTCCTGCACTGCCGGTGGGAATGCAGACTGGTGCAGCCACTGTGGAAAACAGTATGGAGATTCCTCAAAAAATAAAAATTGAACTTCCTTTTGACCCAGCCATCCCACTTTTTGAAATATATCCTAAGAACACCAAATCACTAATTCAAAAGAAGAAATGCACCCCCATGTTTATGGCAGCAATGTTTACAATAGCCAAGATTTGGAAACAGCTCAAATGTCTGTCAGTGGACAAATGGATTAAAAAGCAGTGGTACATATACACAATGGAATACTACACAGCCATGAAAAAGAAGAAAATCTTATTTTTTGCGACAACATGGATGAACCTGGAAATTATTATGCCAAGTGAAATAAGCCAGGTAGAGAAAGAAAAATATATGATCTCACTCATTTGAGGAATTCAATGAACAATGTGAACTGAGGAACAGAATAAAGGCAGAGGCAGGACCAGAGGGAAAGCATGCAGAGTGAATGGAGTTGAGAGGATGGGATCAGAGAAAGGGAAAGAGATTGGTGAAATTATATATACATAACACAGTGTTATAGAGAGCAGGAAAGCAAATCCAGGAGGGAAGTAGGGAGTGTGTTGCAGGGAGAAGGCCAAGGGGGATGTTGAGGGAAACACAGGGGTGGGGGAGATGAATTCGGTGGGACACTTGATTCTGTGTAAACTGTTGTAGACTGCAAGTGGCAAAAAGCCTTTATAAATTCAAGGCTTAGCAAAAGGCTAAGTTTCCCCCCTCCACCTCCCTATTGGCTATGATGCTGAGTATTTGCACCCACTTCACTTGCTTGCTTAAGTTGCTGGAAGCAATTTACATGCCCTTCCTCTTAGTCTTTGTTTGTTCAGATGTTGGTTGATTTCACTTATGCATGGTAGGGGGAATCCTGTTAATGCCTTAGGAGAGTTCCTGTTTTTACCTAAGATGAGTAACTGTGTATCAAAGACTTCCTTGGTTTGCATATGACTATAAAATAAAGCAAACTGGGGCTATGGGGCACTCGGATATTGCCATCAGTATTGAAGAGGCCTCCTGATCCCATCCTTTTTTCTTAATGAGTCTGTTTTCTTAATTCTGCACCGTTCTCACTCAAGGCCCAGAATTATGAGCTACACTGGTCTGCGGCAGTAAATATAATAAATTAAAATCAATTAAAAAATTTAAAACAAAACAAAAAACACTGCTATAAAGTGACAGAACTGGGATTCAAATCCTGATGGTCAACCTAGCAAACTTTGAAGGATTTTCCAGAGAATCAGAAGTATAAAAATAGTTACAAGGGGTTTTATTCATTCATATACTAATTTATTCTATGACGTAAATGTTTGATGTCACAGATCTCATTCTGGTTGTTGAAATAATAAAATGAAATGGGATTTACTGCATATTCTAGCTTTATTCTTTGAATAGTAAGAAACAAACTGGGTGTAGTATCTTTATGTCTTAAAACTAAAAGGGACTTTAAAGAGGTGTGCAGGTTATGGTGATGAATGGTCAAATATAAATATTTGTTTTAAACGATATAAGAAAATTCTCTACCATTAACATGAAACTGAAAATCTTGTTTGTAGAATAAACCAAGGTTGACAATCCATTGACAGTTCATTTAGGTTACGCTATGATGATTTGCCAGTAGGTGGCAGGCCAGGATTAATATTTAGCTCTAGCATGAGGCAAAAGTATCCTCTCAAGCCAATCTCCTGATTTCCAGGAGAGAGAAATGGCAATAGTAAAGGAAAGAAAGTGAAACACATACACAAGCACACACGCACACTCACACACACAGCGCCAGTAATGAACCAGTTCATTATTGATTTGTGTCGAAAAATCAAAGAGCAATAAAACCTATTACAGAGATTTTTTAAAAAAGGATAAACCCCAATTCCCAGTTTGCTGATAATTTTTGTAATCATAAATAAGTACTGAGTTTTTATCAATAATTTTCCTCATTTTCTAAGATAATTATATAATTTTCTCAGTGTTTACCTTATCAATTATTAAGAGTGGTCTCTTAATTTATATCATTATAGTTAGGTATTTGTCTATTTTTACTTCCATTTCTGAGTTTTTTTAAAAATTGATATTACTGGGTATGAAATATAGAATTGTAACATATTCCTAGTGTACCGACCTCTTTATCACTTTGAAATATCTTTCTAACTCTACTAGTAGTTCTTATCTAAAAACCTGCTTTTCCTGATGTTAAGATATTTTCTTCAGCTTTCTTTGATTTTGGTTATACATGGATTATCATTTTCAATTCTGGATCCTAATACTTAATATATGTCTCTTATAAGCTGCAAATACTTGCTATATTGACTCTATGATTTGGTATATTTAGTCCATTTAAATGGAATGTAATTACAGATAAATTTGGGTTTATAACTACCATGCTTTTGCTTCTTTTATACTAGATAAATCTATTTTATGTTAATTTTATTACATTTTGCCTTCTTTTGAATAATTAAAACTTTCCCCCTATGTGTTAGCTATAAAACCTGTTTCCATTTTCATTAATAGCTCTAAAGATTATTACAACATGAATCTTTGATTTAGTAAAATACAATAAAACTATGCTTTTTTCTTGTAATGCTAAAGAAATGAGAGCACTTTAATTTCATTTATCCCTCCTACATTTTTTAGTATTGTTGACATATATATTAACTGTACATGTATTTTAATACACATAAGACATCCTATTTCTTTAGGAAAAAACTCAGTTCTTCCTCCTGTGTTTCTCCTAATTCCTTTTATTCTCACACTAATACCAAATTCACAGCACTTCTGAAACCAGAAATGAGTGTTTTATTTCTTTTCCCCACATCAAGCAATTCTGCGATGCCAGCTGGGTGTCCTACAATTTAAATTAATCCTGACACTATTTACCTGGAGACAGCAGCAGGCCCACAGGTGAAGAGCTCACTCACTTCCACAAGATTGCCTCTCCCACTTCACATGCCAATTGCAAGTCCAGGTTGTCACCTGTGATGCTGAATGAGTGGTTGTATCAGAGGTTCTAAGGATCTTCTCCCCGAGTTCAATTAATTTGCTAGAGTAGCCTGACCAGGAGGTGGCGCAGTGGATAGAGCATTGGACTGGGGTGCCGAGGGCCCAGGTTTGAGACCCCAAGGTAGCCAGCTTCAGCACTGCCTCATCTGGTTTGAGCAAAGCTCACCAGCTTGGACACAAGGTCATTGGCTCCAGCAAGAGGTTACTCGGTCTGCTGAAGGTCCACGGTCAAGGCACATATGAGAAAGCAATCAATGAACAACTAAGGTGTCGCAATGAAAAACTGATGATTGATGCTTCTCATCTCTCTCTGTTCCTGTCTGTCTATCCCTATCTATCCCTGTTTCTGACTCTCTGTCTCTGTAAAAAAAAAAAAAAAAAAAAATTGCTAGAGTGGCTCACAGAACTCCAAAAAAACCAGTTAATTTTCTCTTTACTGGTTTATTAGAAAAGGTATGATAAAGAATTCAGATGATCCTCCAAATGGAGGAGATGCATAAGGTAAGGTATGTGGAAAAAAGTTTGGAATTTTTATGCCCTGTCCAGAACATGTCCAGAACCTCTACATCTTCAGTAACCTGGAAACTCTCTGAACCTTTTCCTTGTGGATTTTAATGGAGGGTTTATCATGAAGGAATGATCAATCATTGGCTCCCTCAACCCCTTTCCAGAGAATAGGGGTAGGGGTGGGGATGAAAGATCCAAACTTCTAATTATGGCTTCAACTTCCTGGTGACCAGTATCCATCTAGGAGCCCTCCAATAGTCATCTTATTAAAACAAAAGACCTGCTATCATTCAGAAAATTCCAAGGAACTTAGGAGTTCAGTTCTAGGAATCAGGATCAAAGACAAAATATTAGAACAAAATATGATCCTAGTACTCATATCACTTAGAAAATTTCAAGGGTTTAAGAAGTTCTGTCCCAGGAACTGGGGGCAGAAACCAATTATATTTTCTATTATTTCACACTATTTTTTTATAGTTTCAATATTCATTTACATTTGCTCACATATTCCCACAATCTTTTTTCTACTTCCTGTCTGAAATACATGTTAATTTTCCTTCTGTTTCATAAGTTCTCTTTAATATTTCTTTCAGTGCTGGTTTATAGACAATAAGTAATCAAGAAGCACTTTAATTTTGCCTTTCTTTCTGAAGCATAATTTTGCTTGGTATAAAAATTACATTAAAATTTTTGTTCTTTAAACACTTTTTTTTAAATTTTATTTATTTATTTTTAGAGGGGAGAGAGAGAGGGAGAGGGAGAGAGAGAGGGAGAGAGAGAAACAGAGAGAGAGAAGGGGGAGGAGCTGGAAGCATCAACTCCCATATGTGCCTTGACCAGGCAAGCCTAGGGTTTCAAACCGGCAACCTCAGCATTTCCAGGTCGACGCTTTATCCACTGCGCCACCACAGGTCAGGCCTGTTCTTTAAACATTTTTAATATGATATTCCAATGATTTTCTGTTGCCAGAATTTCTGCAGGAGACTCAGCTTTGAGTCTTATTGTTGTTCCTTTGATATCATGTTTTCTCCTACTTTGCCCTTGAGAATTCTGTTTGTTTTTGTGTTTCAACAATGTTCTGTGAGGCACCTATGCATTGTATTATTTGTATTTGTTGGCCTTGAATTCCTCAGAGCTTCTGAAACAAAAGTTTAGCTATTATCTCTTCAAATATTTCTTTTCTTTTCCCTTTTTCTCTAATAAGGGAACTACAGTTGGATGTTTGTTATACATTTACACTTTTACTAATGTACTTCCAAAATTCATTTATTTCTATTCTTTCCTTTCTTTGTTATCAATATGCTTCAGTTGGGCATTTTGTATTGATAATTCTTTCACTTCACTAATTCTTCTTGCTACATTTTGTCTTTGTTAAATTTTTTAAAATGTCAATGTCTTCATGTCAAGTGATTATTTTTAATTTTAGAAATAGTATTTTACTGCTTATTTAAAATTCTGATTCTGCATCTTCAATTCATTTATTTCTATCTGCTTCTATGGTAAATTTATTTTAAATTCCCTTCCATCTGTTACACAAATTTACAACATTTATATTTGTTGTTGTTATCTATTTTTAATCTTGATTTTTACTTATGTGCTCCTGTGTTTTGTTATGTATAGTAACTTTTGATTGCCATAAATTATGTATAAGACAATTTCAAAGGTTCCAGATATATTCCTCCAAAAGAGGCTCACAATTTCTTGTGATTCTGTTTTTTTTTCCTATAGTTTCTCTCTTCCCCTCTTTCTGTCTCTCTTTCTGTCTTTTCCTGGCAAGTGTAAATTTTGATATTGAATTCCTTTTGAAAAGACATAACTTTTGTTATTTTTTATCTGAAACACATAAAAATGTATTTTGGCAACTAATGTAGTCTGACTTCTGAAAAGTGTTTATACAAGTAAGGAAAAGGAGAAAGTTAGTTAGTTGAAGCAGATAGTTTCAAGTTTCAAAACTCTTTTTTCCTCATTTACATGACTATTCATCAAAATGCAGTTTATTTTTTTATAAAATAGTGATAATTGCCTGACCAGGCAGTGTCACAATGGACAGAGTGTCGGACTGGGTCAAAGAGGTTCCAGGTTTGAAACCCCAATGTCACCGGCTTGAGTGCAGGCTCACCATTTTGAGTGTGGGTCGGTGGCTTGACCGTGAGATTATAGACATGACCTCATGTCACTGGCTTGAGCCCAGGTCACTGGCTTGAGCTCAACGTCACTGGCTTCAGCAAGGGATCACTTACTTTGCTGTAGATCCCCAGTCAAGGCACAAATGAGAAAGCAGTTAATGATCAGTTAAGGTGCCGCAACTAAGAACTGATGCTTCTCATCTTTCTTTCTTCTGTCTTTCTGCCCCTATCTCTCCCTCTCTCTCTGTCTCTGTTACACAAAGAAAATAGTGATCATTATAGTTCATACATTGTTCACTTAATGAAATAATGTATACTATTATAAAGTGATATCACTTAGCTTGATTATCTATACATAGTTGGTATAATTCTTGTCATCATCACTTTTGTTATCACTGTTATTTATGTCATACAAATTTGGCACAGTGGTTAATCAAAATCTTACTAAAAAGTACATAAAACTAAAACTGTGACAAGTAATATGAAAAGAGATAAGAAAAAGCACTGGGTGAACTGACACAGAGATCAGAGATCTTTACATCTTATCCACATTTGTTACTTCTTCTGCATGTTGCCTCTATTTCTAGGGCATTTCGATACCAGACCCTAGTTTTCATCTTTAGAGAAGAGTTAATATGCAATAGTGGGTATAGAAAGCAATATTATAGAAAGATAGGAGTGCTGGGAACATACTATAATTATGACAGTAAATGCAATTTATAGATTATATTTCACACTATCAAATAAACCATCAAAAAACCAGTAAGATGTTTTAGTATTACCCAAACCTTATAGATAAAGAAACTACCTGCTCAGAGGTTTACTAACTTGCCCAAATTTGCACAGCCAGTAATTGATGAAACTGGACTTTTAGTGCAAGCAATTTTATTTGCTGTGCTTTTAATCACTTATTCTCTTCCATTCCCAGTAAAGATTTCTCCACTTTCTATGTGCTTCTTATAGTTGCTAAGAAGTCACTATTCTCCTAACACATATGTGATGAAATATTATTTAGAGCTTATCTGGTCTAATCTCACTTTTCAGTGGACTTCCTAAGGTGGCACAAAATGTTACAGAAAGAGCAGATGTTAAAAATCAGTTTAAAGAAAACTTCTGGAATTGTATAATGTAATCTATAAACCATTGCTCTCATGAAACTACCATACATGGTGAAAGATATGAAATACCAGCCATTTAATATCCTGAAATTTGTCCTAATTACAAAGTAAAGATGCATATGATAGACACATCATAAATGTAATGCATTGAAGAGACGTATAATTTTTCTTAGTGGCATGAAAGAAAAAGAAACTATTTACATTTATTGAATAGTCACCATATTTCTAAGAGTGTGCTAGGTAATTTTCATCATGTTATTTAATTAAAATCTCACAAAAGCTCTGAGAGGTATAAGTTAGTTCATTTATAACTTTCACTTGAAGGGAAGGAGCAATTCAATGTGTAGCTGTGTTTATCGAGCATATTCTATATGGCAGACAGGAGTTACATTTTGGGGATACAGTGTCCACATTGTTATCTGTTGTAGTGATGGAGCAACATTAAACAGTCACAAAACTGATGATTTACTATCAATGGCTTATCTATTTTATCAGAAATACAATAAGTACAACAAATAAATTATTGACTATTTAATATATGCCAGATATTGAGTTACATTCTTACCTATGCAAGAATCTTATGTGATTATCTTATGTTTGACAGATCTATATTAGGTACATTGATTTCCATGTTTTGTAGGGCTAAAACCAAGACCCATGGAAGTTAGTAATTTATCCAAGTTCTTACAGAGTCAGAAAATGGAAGAATTAGGCTTTGGTCCTAGGTATATTGTCTCTAGAAGCTTAATTGGGTGTATCTTATTCTCACAAGTACTCAGATAATTGTCCCCACCATTCCTTACACATATGATAAGCAGCAAGGCTGGAGTTTGAACCCCTGTGAACCTACACTCTGAACCTTTCTGCCATGCTGTTAACATGTGAGCAAGGAACAGAACAGTACTTGGGGCTGTGAGAAGAATAACAAAGAGACTTGATCCAGGGCAGGGATCAGTCCGGAAGGGATACTGAGGCTGAGGCAGAAGAGCTGTGTAGTGGTTACTTAACAGAAGGGGAAAGAAGAGAATCATCGTGCTGGGGCTGAGGAAGCAGGTCGTGAAAGTCTCAGATATGGCAGTGAACTTAGGGCGTTAAAAGAAGGTCAGGGCAGCTGGTGCCTGTTAAGTGAAAAGGGGCGTGGAGACTATCTGGAGGGATGGGTGGTGCTCAGTCCAAGTGTTGAAGGTTCAGAAAAAAAGGGGAGGGGAGGAAGAAGTTGATCATCAGTTTTAAGTAGAGTCAGGTGTCATACCTTTTTCTGATTTCTAAGTACTGTTGTATTTTTCTAGTAATCCTTAGATTCAGCTTTTGTTCTTGTTTCTCAAAATTTGTCAGGTGTTCTTTCAACTTTAAGAGTAAAAAATATTAGACAAACTATATGAGATATTTCTACTGTCTTCATTCAGCTGTGAGAAATCTGCATATTGAATTTGTGTGTTTAGATGTTTAAGTAAAAATTCTTTAACCAATGTTAATGAATAAATTGCAGAAAATGGTCTCTGCTCATCTGACAAAAAGTGTTGTAGAATTGGGCACCTGAAACGTGTAGAATTGTGTTATCCTGTGTCACCCCCAACAAGTTCCACTTAAGAAAGAACACTTAGTAAGTATTCAAATATATTTTACATAAAGACAGATTGCTAAACCTTAAATTGACATTTTATTAAAACTTTGCTTATTTAATATTTTATGAGCTGTCAGCTATTTAGACATAATCATAATTCCTACGTACAGAACACTCATTTTGTCTTTCCAAAAGAGCACCCATTATTATTTTCAGGCAAACTTCATAAGAACTCTAATTAGTGACTAGGACTACCTACTGATTTCCCTTTGTAAGATTCCCTCACAAGTCAACCCTACTGGGAATAATATTGTTTACAGCAAAACATTCAAGTCAGCCATTATACAGTATTTCCTTTTTAAAAACTTTTTGAAGTGCATGCAAGTAAGTGTGATCAGGTGAAAAATAACTAGTTTTAGCTGGTGCTAAAATATTTGCATAATATGTATGTACAAGATATTTTCCCAAGATTTGGGGGTTCAAATTTAAATAGAAATTTAAAACAATCAACAATGAGAAAAATGTCTATATTAAAAGTACATACATGTTTTTTTTTTTTGTTTGTTTGTTTTTTTTTTCACTTTTCTGAAGCTGGAAACGGGGAGAGACAGTCAGACAGACTCCCGCATGCGCCCGACCGGGATCCACCCGGTACGCCCACCATGGGGCGACGCTCTGCCCATCAGGGGGCGTTGCTCTGCCCATCCTGGGCATCGCCATATTGCGACCAGAGCCACACTAGCGCCTGGGGCAGAGGCCACAGAGCCATCCCCAGCGCCCGGGCCATCTTTGCTCCAATGGAGCCTTGGCTGCGGGAGGGGAAGAGAGAGACAGAGAGGAAAGTGCGGCGGAGGGGTGGAGAAGCAAATGGGCGCCTCTCCTGTGTGCCCTGGCCAGGAATCGAACCCGGGTCCTCCGCACGCTAGGCCGACGCTCTACCGCTGAGCCAACCGGCCAGGGCAAAAGTACATACATGTTTATATGCATACAAACATGTTATAAATAGCAATCTAAACATGAAAAGACTGCTGGTATCTGATTTAAGATGGGAAAGCTCTGGCATATAGCTTAGTTTTTCACTCAGAGAATATCTAAAGAACACTAGGGATAACACAAACATGGTATTAATGAAGTATTACAAAGATGTAGTTTCTTTTTTTTTTTTTTTTTCTAAGTAAGAAGAGGGGGGATAGAGAAACAGACTCCCACATGCGCCCGGATCAAGATCCACTGACAACCTCCATCTGAGACCAATGCTCTTCCCATCTGGGGTCATGTTCACAATGAGCTATTTTTAGCACCTGAGTGGGAGACTCCATGGAGTCATCCTCAGCACCTGGGGCCAATGCACTCTAACCAATCGAGCCACTGGCTGTGGGAGGGGAAGAGAGAGAGAGAGAGAGAAGGGAGAGGCAGAGCGGTGGAGTAGCAGATGGTTGCTTCTCCTGTGTGCCCTGATTGTAATGGCACTTGGGACTTCCACACGCTGGGCCAGTACTCTACTGCTGAACCAACGAGCCAGGGCCAGCCAATATGTAGTTTCAAAAGGAGGTCTTGATACATTTAGACTACAAAGCTGAATCTGTATATCTCTCTGCCTCTGTTTCTGCCCATTTACTTTCCATCACAATCTTGCCAGATTCCCTACTTCCTGCTGTGCTTCACCTCTGTGCCTTTGCCTATTCTGTTCCCTCTTCCTAGAATGCCTTTGTCAATCTTCACTCTTCCTCACACTGTGCCTTTTACATTGTTTTAAAATTTAGCTCAAAGTCACTTCCTTTGAACTTTTCATCATTTGTCTTTTACTCATGTATTATTTTATCTTTTTTGTTATAGTATAATGTGTTCTACAGAGTTATGATATTTACATAAGGCATATTTTCCCCAGAACTACCTTGGAATATAGGAAACATATTTAATATCTGTATCCGTCATTTCTGGCACAGTAATTAAGGCTTAGTCAGTGTTCAGTAAATGCTCACAGAACAAACTTTGTGTGAGTCGACGTTTCCCAGGCAGGTGAAATAGGGCTTGTGGGGCTCCAGCTCAGGAGCAGCTCATGTGTTGGCAACAGGAGACAGAGGGCATGTGGTTCTGCGGCAATGGCAGCCATACAGTGTCTATGGAGAACATCTGGAGCAAGAACGCGAGAGGGGAGACAGTGAAAAGGGAGCTTAGGGTGTTACGTTGTGAAGGGCTTTGTTTAATTGCTAGGGAGTTTGGATGGCCTCTACACAAGGAGGAGAGTTGGAAAGACTTAAGTCAGAAAATGGGACAAATAGGTCTGTGCTTCGAAGAGAAAACCAGTTGTGGTGTGGATAATGAACTTTATTTACAAGACAATAAAATTAGAAAGGCTAACTCAAAGTGAAGTTTTTGTTAAAGAGGAGCAAATTGATTAGAAGATAATTTGAGGCTAGAATTCACAAAATCTGAGGATATGTTGCTTAGAAATTATGTTCAATATAATCTTTTTTTATTTATTTTTTTTAATAATTTTATTTTTTTAATGGGGTGACATCAATAAATCAGGATACATATATTCAAAGATAACAAGTCCAGGTTATCTTGTCGTTCAATTATGTTGCATACCCATCACCCAAAGTCAGATTGTCCTCTGTCACCTTCTATCTTGTTTTCTTTGTGCAATATAATCTTTTTAAGGCAGTTGGATGCCATGTTATACCGTACCAAGCACAGCCTACTGTGATTTTTCAGTTGAATAAATGATACTATATTGGGACACGGCCATGTGCCTGTCTGTACAGCACACTTAAATAGGAAGAACTGTATCAATTGTCCTCTACCACCAACCACCACTGTCCAACAGCTGGCTCATATCTTTTTGAGAAAGGTGATGAAAAAAATTCAGTTCAATACTAAAGCATTCAGGTGAATTTAGCACTCTTTTATTATCAATTTATGGAGTAATTCAGATGCTGTTACTGTTAGAGTGTTTTGCCTTGAAATGGTTTCAGTAGACCTTTTTTTGGTTAATGTATGTAAACTCATGAACTTACTTATATTAAAATAAATTCTTCCTTGGGAGTCTGGCCATGCCTTTATCTCTCTAGTCCTAGTTACTTAGGACTAGAGAGATATTTCAAAATTTAAAGGATCTATTTCTTAATATAATTGCTACATCAAATCTAAATATTTTCTTTTTTTATTATTAACTGAACACATATTTATTGAGCAACTAGTTTCCTACATCTTGCTGTGACAATGATGCAAAATGAAATGACATAGGCACTATTCTCAACTAGTCTACAAACTAGCAAGGAAAAAAAGATGCACAAAACTCTTCAACACTAGTTAGGTAGTATGCTAGTTTTCTAGGGCTGCCATTACAAAATACCACAGAGTGGGACTTAATATTTCGGGAGTCTACAAGTCCTACATCAAGGTAATGGCTGGCTTGATTTCTCCCAAGGCCTATCTTCTTGACTTGCAGATATTTGTCTCCTCTCTGCGTTTTCAGATTCTTGTTCCTTCACAGGCATACACATCTCTTACCTCTTTCCATGTGCCTGTTTCCTTTTCTTATAAGGATACCAGTCATATTGGACTAAGGCTCACTTTTAAAGACCTCATTTTATTTAATCACCTCTTTAAAGACCTACTCTTCAAACAGGGTTACATTCTGAGGTCTTGGAAGTGAGGACTTCAGCATATGAAACTCAGAAACACAATTTAGTACATAATAGGTAGAATATAGAATTTGGCCCGTCTAAAAGGACCAAGTATCTCAGATTCTCAGATTCTCAAATGAAATCTAGAGTGGACAGATACTTATTTTTAAGCAAATAATTCTGTGCTGCTGAAGATATTTACATGAGAATATAGTTTTACATCTTTCTCCTTCATTGCATCTGCTGTCTGCTCTCATGTCAGTCATTTCTCCAGCCCCGTAATCATTTCTTCCTTGCCTGCAGTGCCTCTGGCAAACCAACATCCGTGATCTTAAGGAATGCCTCATTCCTCCTCATGATATTCCACACAACATAACTCTTGACTAAGAAATGTGTTTTATAGACCGTAAAGCATAGAAATGCTTATGATAATCAGTGTTCTTAAGATTCCTATCACTCGAAAGCAACTAGCCTGATACAGTAGTGTCATAGTTTTCTGAAATTCCAAACCTTGTGGGGCAGAGGTAATGATCTGAAAGATGTGCTTTATGGTGTAGAGCAGCTAGCAACATATATGGTGCTATTTCTCTCAAATTGGTGGCCACAAATCAAGAAAAATAAAAGGAAGAGGAGTGACTCTTCTCACTATTTATTATCCTGAGAGATCCACTAACATTAGTGCTGTTCATGTGCCCACTGGTAATTGTTTTCTGCTGGTCTCAGCCTATAGATGACCAATGTTGTGTCTGGTGCTGCCTTTGTGGTTCTGGAAGACCTTAGAAATCACATCAGAAAACTTCAGGGGGAAAAGTTGATTACTTACAGGTCCTAGAGAGCACATGGCATGCCTGGGTCCACACAGTGATGCTGGTCACCAGTAGAGAGAGCTTGGATCTGGGGTTCTCTGCTTTTATTGGAGTTGAAGGTTGGGGTTTCATGGGCTTACTATTTATTGCTAAATATAAAACAAAACAGTGGGAATGTGACATACCAGGGAAGAGAAAAAACAAGCTATCTCTTTGTGTAGCCTGCATTGTGCTTATTAAGACAGCCATCTTGATGCTGATGGTTCTCTGAAGTGGCTGCCTTGGTGGTCAGAGCTTACTCCGGCACTTGCAGTGTCAGGGTTCACACTACAGTGATGTACATAATACATGCTTTTCTTTCTTCTCTCCCCAATTCTCTCTTTCCCAGCACCCTCATTTCCTGGGAGGGTGTACGTAGTGAACTCACCCTACAACATAAGCCCTTGTCTCAGCCTTCCTTTTCCAGAATCCCGGTGAAGACCCTTCTCAACAAACTCCTGTCCCTGCAAGTTAGTAATCAAGTGAGATGATGCAGCACCTTTTCTGCCTTCCCTACTGGGAAAGGATTTCTGATAAGCAAATACCCCAACTAGTGACAACAAGCTCAATATGATAAATCAATACCAATAATTGTAAATAAATGATGATATTAGAAAATTATCATGGTGCAACTCAGGCAACTCTACTTGAAGGTAGCTTGGGCAGCTGAGAGCCACGTCCACAGAAGTATGGAGCCAGGATCAGATCTGCATGGTGTTAGAGCAGCTGGAATCCACCCAAATGTCCAGGGACAGACAGTTAAATCAATAAATTGTGGTAGAATCAACCAATGAAATATTATAAACTGGGGGCTATATGAAACCTGTGGATGAATCTTAGTTGCATAATGTTGAGTGGAAAAAACAAATCCCAGAATACTACATGCAGTATGATACTCTATGATAAAACAAGAAAAATATTGTTTTACTATAAATATATGTAAGAAAATTATTAATAAAAAAAGAAAATGAAAACATATAGTTATTTGTGAGAAATGAAGTAAGACGAGGAGAGATACTGGATAAATTCAGGAACATAATAATCTAGTCTCAGGTTGTGTTCATTTATGAAACAAAATAGAACAGGTTGTGCAACAATCAAAGTTTTGCGGATAAAAATTAATCCAACTCCATGTATGTGGATTTAAAATAAAATTACTTCTCACATGGGAAGCTCTTATTGAATGAATAATTTGTTTTCAAATTAAAAGAATATTATTACTAAGTATTAACTTCTGTTGCAAACCAACAAAATGTTAACATGCAAACCAACTTTTAACATGAAGAATATGATGAAAGACATGTTCAAATTCCCTGTTAAAACAGGGGGAAAAAATGTCATGCCTGACTTTTATTTTTCTGCTTCAGTGAAGAATGGCTTCTTGAAAATAAACAATATTTTTAAAAGTTAGTCTGCTTTTACTCTCTGTTTGAAATAACTTAATATCATTATCCCTCTAAAGCATAGTTATATATTAGTTAATTTTGCTTATTTTCCTCTATTATTCCCTCATATTGGCTAAATTATTAAAACTTAAAATATGTACATATTATTTTACATATTAGTATGGACTAAATGTGTCACCTCAGAATTCACATTTGAAGCCCTACCCCCAATGTGACTGTATTTGGGGGTAGGATCTTTAGGAGGTAACAAAGTTCTAAGAGCTTATGAAGGAGATTCTAATTCAACAGGGACATGCCCCTTAGAAGAGGAGGAAGAGACAGCAGAGCTCTCTCTGCCACGTGAGGACACAGTGAGAAGGCAGAGTTCTGCGAGTAGAGGAGATTTCAGCAGAATCTCCCCTGATCTCAGACTCCCACAGCCTCCAGACCTGTGAGAAAATAAATTTTCTGTTGTGGCATCCTGTGCTGACTAATATACATATTCATAATAGTCTACACATTGTATATTTATTTTTTTAACTGAAATAATGCTATCATTGTTAGGAATGTAGAAAAGAGTGCTCTTCTAGCAAAAGAAGGAGGGAAAATAGTTATGTAATCATTTAATAATAGTCATAAATCCATAACTGTTGCTCAATAGTGTAAGATCAAGAAGGAAAAAAACAAACTAATTATTTAGAGACGTGAAAGTAAATTTCAAACAAAATTTCAGAAGAGAACTGAAAACGTTGCCTCTGGGGAGACAGAAATTAATGAGGAGATGGAATCTGACAAACATATAGGACTGCAAGTTTTGAAATAAAACATATAAAACTCTTTCAATCTTTAAAATAGGTATGAGAAATTTTAATAAATAATAGAGGAAGTGTGAGATTATGAGTGTGAAGTCTGAGTCGCAGTGGTTTATTTTGCAGGACTATCTAATCTGGGTTTTAGGAAGTAATTAAAAACAAACTTTTGCAAAGCTTGAATTTTTTTCCTAAAATTCAATTTATGAAAATATGAAATGTTTAAAACTGGATCCAAAACTCTGTGACTACCTTCTCAAAGTTTAAGAGATAGTGGAAAATGTGAATCTGCCCCCCATTAGACTTTTTCTTTTTTCTTATTTTTATTTTTTAGATTTTATGTATTGATTTTAGAGATGAGAAAGAGAGAGAGAAGGAGGGGAAGGAAGCATCAACTCATAGTAGTAGTTGCTTCTACTATGTGCCTTGACAGATAAGTCCAAGGTTTTGAACTGTTGACCTCAGCATTCCAGGTTGAGGCTTTATCCACTGCACCACCACAGGTCGGGAGCATTTGCTAATCGATTTTTTTTTCTCATTTGAAAAGCATGGAGGCAGAGAGACAGATTCCCACATGCGCCCCAACCAGGATTCAACCCAGGAAGCCCACTAGGGAGCGACGTTCTGCCAGTCTGGGCCATTGCTCACAGATGGATTTTAGCACCTGAGGCAAGGCCATAGAGCCATTGTCAGCACCCCAGGCCAACTTGCTCCCACCAAGACGTGGCTGAGGGAGGGGAAGAGAGACAGAGAGAAAGGGAGAAGAGCAGGAGGGGTGGAGAAGCATATCATCGCTTCTTCTGTGTGCTCTGACTGGGAATCAAACCCAGAACATCCACACACTGGGCCAATCAACCAGGGCCAGGTTGCCATAAGATTTCAATTGAATTTCTATTGCTGCAACAAGAAGATAAAAAAAAAACTTATTTCAGGCCTTGGACACAGATTTGTCTTAGAATTCTGTATGGTGACATTCTCACCACAAACTAAGGACTAACAGTGGGGAGGGGGGCGTATTCTGAAAGAAAACTGGAATGAATGTTAATGAGTGACCAAAATATTTTTTTTTAATAAAAGAAAAACAAATGCCAATTTGAAAACCCAAACTCATCATGTTCACAATCAAATGTCAGCTGGCTCTTTTTCCCACGTTCTCCACTGTAGTAGTGTTACTACTATGAGCATTAAGGGTTAGCACTTCCAAGTTGTCTTCAACTCTATTCTGTTTTTTATTCTCTATATTTACTAAATTCAGTCAGGTCTACTGCTTTAGTGACTCTAGTTTATTTCAGTATTATTATAGCTCATTATCTAACTCCTGTTTGTTTAAATTATCAAAGATACTCATTACTGGTTTTACTCAATTTTTTTGTTTATTTTTAACCTTATTTTACTTCCATAATCTTATATTTATGATAATCTACTATTTTTTAAATTATTTCAAACATTTTTCTAGCACTTTAATAGCTTAAAAATGGAACCAAACTAAATACTTAGATTTAATAAACTTTGATAAGTTAACTTGACAGAATATTACACAACTCATAAAATTATAATTCTGAAAATATGGATATATACATGTATTCTGATGCAATGTTAAAAAAATGAAGTATTTAACACAGCTGTATTACCATTGTATGTGCCATTTATATTCAAGAGGATGAAGAAAAAAATTAACTCCCAAAAAAGGCAAAATGTCTTGGTGTGATACTAGAATTAAATGAAATGTGTTCTCTATAGTTTTTCTTTTCAATACTGATGATAACAAAACTGTAACAGGGACTGCTGTTCTATTGCTCACATATGCTCACATGTATGATCTGTTCCCATGGACGTTTGAGAGATTTATGCTTCTCAATCTTTTTATAGTTAGGTGGGACCAACTGGTTGTTTTTGGCCAATGGCTTTTGTTAGAAATGACACCTGACATTTCAGTGCTGAAACATTTATTTGCTGGGTGAGACCCTCCAGCTTTCTTCCTTCCCCAATTACAGCCATCAAAGAAGATTCTCTTGTTAAATGAGTAGAGCCATAGGATCTGAGCACCTGGGTCACAGAGTTACTCTATGGACAATAGTACATTGCCCTGGAATCATCCAAAACCTTTGTGCACTTTGTATGCATGACAAATAAAGCATTGTTGGCTTGTGTCAATATCAAGATACTGAGAGTATATGTTTATTTGTTAAGCAACATAATTTAGACAATCATGATTAATACATGTTTAAAAAACAAAGAGATAATAAATAAATGGGGGAAAAAAAACCTTTTACATGCTTAACTCAAATGACTAGAAACCACAATTACCATTGTCTTGAGGTTATTAGACATTTAGAAATGAAGCAGATTAACATTGTACTGAATAATACTAATTTGAATTTATTTGTAGTTTCTCAAGACTGGCTTGATTGTTACCTAGCAAACTCTCTGTATTTACCAGTCATTTTATGAGTATAGGATAATCATAAAAGATCAACATAATTTCATTTAATTCCAACTAAAACAGGTTCTTGATGTATTTGTTCATTCATTCTTTTTGTTGTTAATGTATTCAACATATCTTAATTGAAAACCTTCTGTGTATCAGTCACTTTTCTAAGTACTCAGAATACAAATAATGACAATAACCATGGTACATTTAATAACTATACTTTTTTTGTTCTGGACATATTTTAAGCCTTTTATCTAATCTAATTCTTGCATATCATGATAAGCCTGACTACTCTTTAATTTTAGATAAGGAATCTGAAATCCAGAGAGTTCAAGTAACTTGCATGAGGTCACACAGCTGACAAGAGACATAAGAGACAAAGGATTCAAGTCCATGTCCGAACCCAACATCTGTCTTTTCTTCATCCTAAGTGTGACTATATACTGCAGTTTGCAGTTTACATCTATTGTTCCACTGTAGCATCAAATACTGTCACCTTCTGAAGTGTCTTGGTTTGGAAGATAAAACATATGGTCACCATAATTATGCCCTACAGCATCACATGGTCCCTGATCACAGGGTACAAAGAATTAAACGGTGTCCGAGGTGTTTTAAAGATTGATGAAATTTGAAGGTGAAATGGCAAGTCCAATAAATTTTCCTAGATCATTATTGTCCTCTGCAGCAAATGGAATCTTAACAGAAAAGGGCATTTCAGGAAAAAACTGAAACAGGGAAGGAGGGGAGCTGCACATAGAGAAATAAGGTTTTAATCAAGTAATGCCAACAATGAGCAAAACTGAGCTATTTTTCTTTTAAGAAGTCAAATAACTGGACTCCATAATATTCAATTATTCATGAATTTTCACTGGTTTCTTATTCACTAGATTATGCAAAAGTACCAAGATGACCAAAGTAATACTGATAAATAGAGAAATACAGGGTATTGTCTGGGAAGAGTAATATCATGCTAAATAAAGATAATCAATCTCTGATCATCACACTCAGTGCATCTGTGAGCCAACATGTGGATCAAGAGTAAATACAGCAACATTTATTTTGTAGTTGTGGACATCAGTCATGGTGTGCTTCTTTGTCAGATTATAAATCAATTCCATATCACTACCTTGAGATTAATATGTGTATAATAGAAAATGACTGAGATTCACACCGATTTATAAAATATTGAAACCTAATTTACTTTGAAGAAATTTATCTGGCTATTGCTTTCTCTTTGGAGAAAGCACTCCAAAATGAGGATAGAACTCCAGGAGAGGAAATGAACTAAGCAGGAATACTTCATTAAAAAATATCTTGATGCAGTTTTCTATTTCTTTCAAATGCAGTTTATTCTTTTATGATATTATCTAAAAAATTAAATAACAATCTGTTTGCTTTGTATAGCTTTTAAATGCAGTAACCCTTTATATATGACTTAGAGACTTTGAGTCCCTTTCCTTCTGAGATTTGAGAATTATTTCACTTCAGTACAACAAATTATGTTATCATCAGACAGTATTTAAAAATGAGAGGTAACTCATGCTTAAAATTGGTGACTAAACATAAGTAGCATTTTCTATACCATTTATAATTAAGCTGCTTATCCAATAAAGACAATATAATTAAAGAAAAAAGACATCTTAAAGTCATTCAATTATGTTTTACTTAATGACAGAGACACATTCTGAGAAGTACATCATTGGGTGATATCTTTGTTGTGTGCCCATCACAGAGTACACTTACATAAACACAGGGAGTGTAGCTTATCGCACACCTATGCTGTATGGTGTAGCCGATTGCTCCTAAGCTATAAGCCTGTTCAGCATGTCACTGTATGAAACAACGAGATTAAGTCAAGCACAAGGAAAAATTTATTCAATTAAAATATGAAGCAAACAAGATGTTATAAGGCTGCTGTCATAATAGCATAGCTTCACAGTAATGTTTTGTAAATAAGAAAGATTACACTATAAAATAATGATAAAAATTATAGTGTAGTATATATAGAAACCAGTAAAATAGTCATTTATTATCATTAACAAATATTATATACTGTATATAATTCTGTGTGGTATAGTTTTACATACCAACATTCCACAAACATAATATGTGTTGTGCTGTTGCTTTATGATGATGATCCTGTCATTAGGTGGCTTATTCTAATATTGAATTTGTTGGCAAAGCATTAAGTTTGTTATGTAATAACAGTAAAGGTATGCTAAAAGACTACAACATACATTGATATCACCAAAGCATTCATCAAATATTCTCAACC
Source organism: Saccopteryx leptura (assembly GCF_036850995.1). Classification (NCBI taxonomy): domain Eukaryota; kingdom Metazoa; phylum Chordata; class Mammalia; order Chiroptera; family Emballonuridae; genus Saccopteryx; species Saccopteryx leptura. The sequence continues at coordinate 37,122,223 of NC_089503.1, forward strand.
CACAATAAAACAATGGTCAGAAACATTAGGAAATTTAAAACGTGTCATCACAGCATAAATTTTTCATAAAAATAGAAAATTAAAACATGCCTGTCAGCAAAATAAGTTTTGGTATAGCCCGTTCATAAGCCAAGCAGGAAAAAATATTTACTGATAGTGAGTTAATAGCATTATATTTGATAACAGCAGCTGTATAAATGTGATGTAGAAAGCAAACTCTTTAAGAGGCACATCTTTGGTAACAGCAGTGCATAGAAGAGTTTGACACCTATAATCAATTAAAAAACAGAAATAATTTTTGGTGGCTTTAACTCTTGATTAGTCAAGAGATGTTCCTGACACCACTCAATTGTTGTTTATTCGGAGGGTCAATACCAAGAAATCATTGAGAATTATCTTCTGTGGCTAGTCTATATGGAAAGTCTACAGGAGAAATATTTTCAAATTGAGAAAATACATATTTAGTATAACCTAAAGTAGAATCCTATAAGATATATTGCAATCCCTCTGGTAAAATATGTTTGAAGCAGAAAAATGCCTAGAGATGTACAGTGTTTGGAAAGTGTACAAAGGCTATGGTTACTCATGGTCTGATTCATTGGTGAGTGCTTTGCAGAAAACATCACCTCTTCCTTGTGTTATTCACTAATGGGATCTATAGTGACCACCATGCATTTCTCATGTTCATTCTCATTCTGAAATCATGAATTTTTGTCAGAAACAGAGGCTGGCTGTCCTGGGTTGGGCTACCTACCACACAGTAGTTCTACAGTTTTGCCACGGTAAACTTTTATTGTGATACTTTCAGCTCAGAGTCAAGATGAAATTTTTCTGCTTGGGAAGGTACCTTCTAACACTGCTGTTGGACACAAGGTGGTTTTTGAAATTAGCTTTTGCTGAAGATTGGATAGAGTTTCCTAACGAGTTCAACTGAAAATTACAAAGTAAGACAGTGCTTATTTTACAAATTTGTAATTACAAAGAAAAGAGTGCTTCTATGAAAAATATCAAGAACTGACATTTGAATAAAAAATAAAGTTAAGTTACTTTGTATACTTGTTATGCTCTCAAAAGTTAAAACAAGAATAGAGGTCTCCATTCTCAGACAAAATTACATTAGATTTATATATATTAAGCTCAAATACAGTTCCAGGAATGTCTTTTTGAACTTTAAAGAAAATGTCCAAATTTTCAAATCTATGTAACTGAGAAATCAAGGTACTTTTATCCAGAATTTTAATTAGAAGTAATTGTTTCAAAGTAATAGCATGCTAAAAGTTAAATATCAAGAGATGAATTTATTTAAATGTCTTCAAAGTAATTAATATGCTCAATTAAAATCATATAAATATGAACTGATATCAGTATTTGCAGTATCTATTTCTGTGAAAAGACATCTTTACTATGCAATATATATAATTTTATTAAAGATCACCACTAATAAACCATAAACAGGTGAAATTAATTTTGATGAAAGGGAACATTGGCTCTGAACCTCAATGAAGCCAAATACTATCCCCAAACAGAATCCCACTCTTCTAATTTGTGGGCCTGTCTTAAAAATTGTACTCAGTTTTTATCATATTTTGAATCTCATCAGTAAAATATTGTATACATTCTTTTCTTGCTTTTTATGTAAGTGTCAACTTATATAATATCTATTTTGCCTCTTAGCCCACAAAGTCTAAAATGTTTTAGCCCTTTACAGTAAGAAAATGTTTGCTGACTCCTCTTTCAATGCCTTACTCTTCCAGAGGTCTTAATATTTCAGTGATATTACCTTTATAATATTTTCATATTCTTTCTTCTATAAATTAATGTATAAATATACACTAAACCAGAAACATCATATAGCTCAGAAAGAACATTCTTAGGTATTCTGGGTACACAGAAGACAAACTCACTTTCTTTTTTCCTACATATAGAAATTTCCTGGTGGGCACTGAATCTCAGTTTTATTATAACTATCCAGACACCAGAAGTAAAATTTCTCCTTTGTCTTGAGGCTTTTTTTCATCTGTTCTGTTTATAAATGGGTTGATATTGTTGTAGTGAAACCAGCGAGGGTATACAGAGGATCTTCACAACCAAGTTCAAATTTAAACGAGTCTTTTATTCAAAGCCATGGACCACACAGAGACCTAAGTCATTCAAATCATGCGTCCTGAACGCAGTTTGAAGTCAGCTTTTAAAGACAAAATTACACACTGATTGGGGAATAGGGAAGAGGGGAAGCATTGCAGTAAAATAAAGCAGCGAAACAAGCTCTCTTACAATATTTATCTATAGGATTAATTTGGGGAGAATCATTCCGGGAACATCTGCAACATTGCAGAACTATCTAAGGTCACAGCCTGGGAAACCAGCCTCAAGGCCAGGGGTAGGGAGTCTTTTAGAAAAAAGTAAGTTCTGCTGAAAGTTTCTATTTTTTTAGAGAAAGTAAGTTCTGCTAAAAGTTACTTATGCTAACAGCCTTTCTTTTCTACATTTCAATATAAACAATAACTTTCTATGTAATAAAAGAATTGCTTAGAAAAACAATACAGTATGTTTATTTTATATGTCTCATGATCATTCATACTGTTCAGTGATATTTCTAGATCTTAGCCCTTCCCATGGTGGAGTCACAACTTCTACCCCACCGTAGCTAGGGTTTCTGAGTAACAGTGATATAGAACTGACTTGGATGGACAAGTAGCCTGAGTAGAGACTATCTTAGGCTACCCAGATGAATATACCTGATAGCTGTGAATTTTCTTAACTATTTTAACATTTAAACATATCACCAACCATAATTAACTTCCACAGTTACATTGTCTCTTAAATGTTCAGTTCGTCTCAAGTGTGGATGACTAAATAAAAAGTCACCATTCATTGCCAAGGAAGGGAGAAGCAAGTAGGAGGGTCTGCTGAGATTTCCCAGCTTGCTGACTGTGCCTCATTTCTACTTGTTATTAGGAACTGAGGGGATCATTCTGAAGGAACTCATCAAATAGCTGAAGTCTTGGACTGCAAAAACTAGACACAGGCTAGAGGAGTGATCTTCTCTTCATTCACTTGAAGAGTATAAGGTAGAAGGGGGAGGATGAAAGAGGCCCTAGAACAATAAGATATGTCACAAATAAGATGGTTTGACATATACTCTTAGAGTTAAATGTTTTAGTTGTGGGAGTTGCCCTAGGAATGTATTGCATCCCACAGGAGTACGAAAAGATAGGTTTTCTTATTACTGAACTTATTAACTTTAAACTGATCATGATGGAGGTGGGCATTTCCAAGAGAAAACTTCAAAATAAATGACAAAATTTAAAACTGACGTTTTTTTGAATAGCCACTATTTGCTAACTAGATACGAGTTTAGATAGTCAGCCTCCTTTACTATCTCATCAACATTATGAGCTTATTCTTATTATTCTTATAATTATTCTTATTATTTGAAAATGTAACAAAGGAATTAAAGATTGGAGTTCTAATTCATTTTCTTTATTGTTCCAAGACTAATACATTAAATAACTGAGATTTATTTAACACATTTATTATGCACTTTAGGATTGCATTTGAGGAGTGAGAGAAAGACATGAGTCAAGTGTCATTCCAACATTTTTGGATTTGACCAACTGAAAGATTAACTAAGAATCTGGAATTTAGTAGAAATCATTGTGCCCCATACATATTACAAACTTCAAAATAATCAATTCTACAATTTTCAATACCAATTAGAGGAGCTATAGAATTTTTACCCTTCCCACAATGCCTTCCATTAGTGGCATGCACTAAGGTCTGAAGATATATGATAAGATTTCAGTAACTAAACAGATGTATGATTAGTTGAACCACCCAGGCTTGGTGACTACTTTAGCAGTGAATGGTAAAGTCCACCTGTGTCTCTTTTGCTACTACTGCTATTTTAGAATTATATGTGAATAGTATTATAACCTTACCACTGTGCATTTGGAGTTCTTCCAGGATCATTGATTTCCTCACATTAAGCTTTCTGACACGTCTGCTTACAGCAGTGGTGCCAAAGGTACTCACTTTACATCGAGGGGAAAGGTAATGTTTATCCTGTGCCAAGCTTTTATTATTCTATGAACCATTTTTATTTCTTTACAATGTTCTAGACAAATAAATTCAATATTTTGCATGTCTTTGAAAGATACTAAAGGCTTTCTAATAGCCTCAGTGGAAGTATGTCTAGTATTTACAAATGTATAAATGACATAGGAAAGCATATTAAGTGTAACCTATGTTTTTGAAAGTTACAGGGAAAGCAGTTGTCAAAGTCTTCTACAAGTTAAAAAAAACACCCCAAAACAGAAAATCCAATCATCTGCTCAGTAGGATCAGCTTCCTTTCTGCTCTTGTATCCTTATGCGTGTCACAGAGGAGGCCTAATTTCTTTATTTTTCATTTCAGCGTAAGACTTGAATCTAAAGTAAAGCCAGGTCATTAGTGCCAGGGTTGAAAAAGGGCTCAAAATTATCTTTTCTTTTTATTAGTAAAATATCTCATTATTTGGTGCTGGTTGTACAATGTTACCACGTGGCATTGGTTCAGAGACATGAGGGAGAACCCAATGGCATTGGGTCAACCGTCTTCTATACTGAGAGCACAGAGGACGAGCTCTTCACAGAACTCTAGCAGCTCTTCTGGTTCGTTGTACAGAGCATGCATGTTCTCTCTGACTTTATTTTGCTCCTGTCACTTACGGCTTGAAAACAAACTTCAAGAGCTCCATTTTGCATATGGAGTTACATACATGTACTTTGTAGCACAATAACTCAGTTCTCCCTGCTCCCTGGGGCACAGATAGACTACATTCCCAACCCTCTCTTTTAATTAGGTGGGGCCATATGCCTGACTTCTGAGTGATGGAATTGCGTGGGAATGACCAGGCGCTGAGTTTCCATGGAGTCATACATTCTTGAATAACTTATGAAAATGACCTTGCTCATCTGAATCACACCTATTAGAACTGTATGTGAATCAGAGATGTCTCTTTTACTAAAATATTAAACATTGGGTCTACTTTTCTTTAGCAACTGCACTATAACAAGTCCACAATGCATTGATGATGCTTTACAGTCAGACTAGTGCCCTCCAGCACAGCATTTAGCTTTGCAGCATATTTTCTAGCCATAATATTCTGTTAGTCTTTTTTAAAATTGAATTTATTAGAGTGACACTAGTTTACATAATCATATAGGTTTCTGGTTCCCTGCTCTACAACACAACTCTGTACAATTCACTGTGTGTTACTGTGTCTTTACTCCCCCAAGTCAAGTCTTCGTCCATCACCATTTATTTTACCCATACCCTACTGCACTTAGCCCCCAACCCCTGCAATCACCACACTGTTGTTTGTGTTCATAAGGTTATTTTTTTGTTCTAATTCTCTCTCTTCTTTGCCCAGCCCCCATTCTTAATTCTCCAAAGTTATTTAAGCCTACTTGTTCATCTTGCTGTCTTTTGTCTAGGATACCTTTTTTTAATAGATTCTGTTCAACTGCCTAGAAAACTACACAGCCCTCTTTAGAAACATTTCCAAAGCTAGTAATAAAAATAATTTCCCACAAATATTCCCAATGTACCTTTTGCACAATATTTGCGGGAAAATTTTTTTCTGGAGAATTTTTATTTTTTTTATGAACAACATTTCTGTCATGTGTAGCCACAGTATTAGACTTCTTTTTCCTTGATGGCATGTGAGAGCAGCATTGTTAAGAATTCTAAAAGAAAAACAACTAAAAAATCAAAAATCAAAATAACTACAATAAAAATTTTTAAATAATGAGAAGTAAAAAATGAAAACCACAGAAAAACAAAAATTGAAAACCAAAAACCAAAAGAAGAAAAAAAAACACCCACAAAAGATAAGAAATATATATATTTCTTAACTTTTGGAAAAAAAATAAAAATATTTTTGGTTTGGGGAGTTTTCTTTCAGTAGGTGTCACTATATTTCAAGTTGTAACTCTGTGAGGTTCCTGAGCTGTTATTCACAGAGATGTTATTGTCACAATGATGTAGATAGGGCTACAGTTGCACTGGTGGGTAGGGTGTATTGTGATGGCTTTCTGGCTTCAGAAATATGGCTTTAGCTTTAAGGATTTGTGGCTCTAGTAAAGGCGATCTCATGGTTCTGGGTCCCCCTCCCCACATCTTAACAGACCACGGGACCAGAAGTGGAGCACCTCTGTTCTTCAGGTGAGAGAGTGGCTCCGGAGAGCAGGCTGTGCTGTTTGTCTCTGCCAGTCTTGATACCACGAGGTGAGGGAGGTGGGATCTGGGAGGCTGGGACCACACTTTAGTTTCCTCTGTCTCTGCCAAGTGCAGGCTGCGGGCATACCATGGGCACACTGGCCATGACCCTGTGAACTAGCAGCTTTGGTTTAGTATCTCCCCTTCTGCCCCTCTATCTCATTGCTCCTCCCAGCAAAAAGTGACCCAGTCACTCTGGGTTTCCCTCTCCATAACCTCAGACAAAATAAAAACAGCCTGAGCATCCTCCCTTTCAGTAGTCCAGAAGAAAGAAAAACAATCAGTCACTCTGGGTTTGTCTCTTTCCCAGAGCCAACTGCGATGGGTTTTATCTTTTGTCCCTATTTCAACCTGTCCCACTTTTAGTCCATTTAGTGTGCAGATCATTCAAGCACATCTGTTAGCCAAACTGGAGTTCCTTTGCTGTGTTATAGTTATTGAATTTGTTGAAATTTCAAGATAAGAGATCAAGAGTATTTCTCATGCTGTCATTACTCTGACATCATCCCTGCTGTTTTATGCTCAACTTCATCATCACCCATGCCCTGGTTGGGGAACAGGTACCAAGTGTTATATTTCCTCTGTATGAGTGATACTTCCTGTTTTCCTGGCTGGATCCTGTCTGAGGCAATCATTTAAACTTCTTGTGATGATTATTAGTACAAAGTTTTATTTTTATTGGTTTTATTTTCTAAGTTATTCATACTATATCACATTTCCTTGGTTAGCATAGTTTGATAAGAATTGTAATGAATGGTTATGCATTTTTACTTTTTTGTTTGCCCATTAGGAAAAGCTTCATAAATAAAATTTTACTATACTTTAGCTGTGACACATCTTCTAAATTATATTTACAAGTGAAAATTGCACAGAGAGAAAAGTACTTAGACTATTTCAAATTATGTCTATAAAATCACATTCTCATTCTCTTCTCACTTTTTAAAAATTATATTTTAATAGCTTCAGTGCCTTCAAAAGCCATAAGAGTATAATTATTTTGAATATATTATGCTCTGCGCCTATTTTATATTCATGAACCATCTGTGTTATTGAAAACCTTGCAATTATTACTTAGGAGTTAATGAATCACTGGGCAGATAAATCCTCTGGTGTTGACCATTGAAGTACTGAATTATTTCCCATCAGTAGAAAGGTAGAGCACAGGTATTTACACGGGTGCCCATTTAGATCCTTCTTCTCTCATTGTTTTTTGGAAAGGTTGTAATCACTCTTAATTTGGAGACAATTTTGTTCAACTCTGTTGAGTGAGAAAGTTAAATGTTCACTATTGAGGTTAAACAGGAGGGCCTATAAAACAAGCTATTTTCATTAGTCAGAATAAGTAATCTGAGCTTCTATAACACAATCTGAGATCTCAGTGGCTTACATGCACAAAAATTGGTTTTTATTGCTCACTCCAGTGAAGGGTCTCCTACATTCTGAAACAGAGATACATTCTTCATTATGCTAGTAATGCAAGCATCTCAGCATATAGACTCTGAGGTAAACGTTAGAGTCTTAAATCACTCTGGCAAGGAAAAAGAGAGCTGGAGTTCCACACGGGATGTTTTCAAGGGGCCAAACTGAGAGCAGTTGGCATCACCCATTCACTAGTCAACACCTAATATCATTTACCTAATCTAATTGCAAAATTGTTTAGGCAAATTCATGGAATGTTAGGTGAATGCTTACTCTATGCCCCACACCCACCACACTGTTGGGGATGGGCATCAGGAAATGGGATTGTCTTCTTATCTTTTCACATCAAGTGTCTTCTTCCTAGAATACCTGAATTTCTTGCTTTCCTGTGGAGTTTCTACAGAGCTCTTTTGCTAAAAGATTTGGAACCTACTTTTCTCATTGAAGTTTTCCCAGATAACTTCAGGCAGTATAATTGCTCCTTTCCCTGTACATTTTAAATTTTATTTTGTATTGTGGTTGTCAATTAAGCATTTACTTTAAGCAGCCTACAAATATATACGTGTGTGTGTGTGTGTGTGTGTGTGTGTTTGGGTACGTGGAGAGATCTCTGGTTGCCCAAAGACATCACAATCTCTGTTCAATGTATGGCTCTGTAGCACTTACATGATAGTACCTGGAACTACCAAGCCAAGAAGATATTCTTTTATCAATCCTGCAGTGTGGTGCTCCAGAGAATTTATATCATACTATTTTGGCTAGAGGCTGGAAAATATGGAGACTAATAACAGATGAAAAAGACTTTGTTATCTCTTAGGGATATTCAATATGATCCAACTTAAGCTTTGTGTTTTGCTATTTATTTAATTTTATTTTTCAAAAAATTCTTTATTATTAGATGAGCCTCCAAACTCACTTGAAGTGGTTACTGACCACCTTAGACCTAAGGCAGACACGTATCAGTGTACTCTAGTGCATTTCAGGAGCAGGTAATAACATTTTTTTAAAGAACAAACAAAGCAGATATTACAAATCATTTGCATAACAATGAGGGGCATGTTTAAAGTTGATAACACGGGTTCATGAGAGTGAGACTGCTTCAAAAGTGAAAAGCCACTTGGATTTTATATTTCGCATTCCCAAGTTCTGTTCTGACTTGCAGTTGACAAGTTGTGCAACAGCACCTGTTTCCTGTCCACACAGTCCCTGAATCTGCGTCCCCTCTTGTTTCTTCAGTATAAACAAGTATTTCTGTCACATCTGTATGATGAATTCCATATGCTAAAGAGCAAACAGGTGTATTAATTAGCAGATTTTTTTGTTATTTTCAATATTTGTGCTTAAAGTCTGAAGGATATAAAAATAAGTATCTTCATGACCTGCCCTCACATCATGAGTATTGACAAAGTTCACCGGCTTTCCAAACTTTATCATACCTGTTTCAGTTGCCATTTGGGAGGAGATACTATGCAACAAAGGAAACTACTTTCAGTATGAAGTACGTAATTTGGAAATTTATTGTTGCAGGTATGACTATTACATGTAAAAAGGTGACATGAAAAAAAATAATGTTAACTGAGAAACTCTTGAGCTCCTAGATTAAAAAGATAATCACACTTTAAAAGAAATCACAAAGTTTAATATCTTCCTTTCTTCCAAAAGATGATAGAATTGTATAGAAAATTTATAGTGCATACATGTCCCTTTTTATACATGGCAAAAACTCAGCATTTTTTTTAATCTTCTAAAAAATTATTGTCCATTTTAACATTTATTTCTATATTTAACTGAACCCAGAGAGACTTCTGTTCCTGGTAAAATATGGGGTATTTGGGGAGGCCATTTCAGTGGATGACACAAGTCAGTTGTCATCTTATTACAAGAAAGTGTAACTGCATGGTGGAGTAAGGTAGCTGCTCTATGTGATGCATCAAAGGCTCTAGATCTTTAAAGTGGTCTCAGCAGGAGAATATAAGTATAAAAAGCTGACTTTGGGAATACCGTAATGAACATTTGCTGTTTCTTTAACCTTTCCTAATAGCAAAAAGCTATAAGCTATGATAGAAAGAGACAGAAACACAGAGAGACAGAGAGAGAAAGAGAAGAACAGGTTATCTGGGCATTATGTTGTTTTTTCTGTGGATGTCAGTAACCCACAATGAGAATTTTGATAAAATTTACCTTCTTTTCTTTTTATAAAGTATAACAGATTTAATGATCATAGAATATAATTTCAATGGTAAGATATAGAAGAAAAGGAAATATCTAGGTTCATGTATCATTAATCTTATAATTACTTCAGAACATAAGAATAAAATGAAGATACTTGAAGAGAAAATTGAAATGTTGCCATTTGATATGCTAGATAAATTAGTTACTCAGCGATTTACTCCTTTGTGGTCATTAAGAAATTTATTAGATGCCAATTGTATGGCAGGCACTGTTAGGAATTTAAAATTAAATAACTTTTTTTTGTTATTTGAGATTTCACTCTAATAGAGGAGCCTGGTATAACATACAATTTCATTACAACAGAAGAAGGAAGTCGTGTAGGAAGGGTGGTCCTACTGCCCCAAAAGAATTCATTTAGAACACTCAAAGAAAACATATTCATGGAAATTCTTTTATAGGTAGTGAAAAGGCAGAAACTGCAGGAGACAAACCGAGGCTAGTGTGCTCCAAAAGAAACGTTTATTTTAAAAGCACCGGGAAACTACATAGGTACAAGTGGCTGAGACTAGCAAAAGAGTGTTAGCAAAGAGTCTGCATAAAGGGTGTCAGCCCCCCTAGCTGAGGGAGAGAGCAGGTAGATCTAGTTGTTACTGTAGGCACTTGGACATACTTAGATTAGCATATCAGGATTGGTTGCCTTGGTTACAGACCATCTCCTTTTTTCAATCCTCAGGCTCCTCATGATGGCCTTGTCTCAAGGATGGTTGTCAGAACCTTCCCAGGGCGAAGGAAGTTGCTTAAGGGGAGTGGGAGTTGGGCAAGGGAGATGTTTACTGAAGAAGTTGCTGGGAGTTGGGTGAGGGGGATTTGAGATTTACAAAGGCTACTTTTACCCTAACAGGTAGAACCATTTTAGAATGTTTAAATTTTTTATATTGTTTTAGTTATTTTGAAGGTAGCCACTGTAGGGACCTACTTTACAACAGGACCTCAAAGTGGTCCTGTGAAGGTTATGTGAAGTTAGGAGTCCTGTCTATGATTTAATTTTATATAACTGTACTTGTTCTAGATTCTGCTGGTTGCCAGGTGTTGGCTCAGTGTATAGAGCATCAACCTGGGATGTTGAGGACCAAGGTTCAAAACCCTGAGGTCACTGGCCTGAGCACTGGGTTACCAGCTTGAGTGTGGGATCATAAATATAACCCCATGGTCGCTAGCTTTAACCCTACAGTTGCTGACTTGAGCTCAAGGTCATTGGCTTGAGCAAAGGGTCACTGGCTCAGCTGGAGTACTCCCTGGATCAAGGCACATATGAGAAAGCAATCAATGAACAACTGAAATGCCACACTATGAGTTGATGATTCTCCTCTCTCCTGTATGTCCCCTGACTCCATCTAAAAAAAAGACTCTAAAAAAAAAAACTCTACTGGGCCCTGGAAAGGAGGCAGAGTGTTATACATTCTATGTAGACCCCAAAAACACTTAAGGTAATGACTCCAAACCTGTAGACTTAGAGTTCTGGAGAAAAGGGAATATCTTTTTTTCTTTTATTTTTTGGTAATTCACAGTGTCCTGCATAGTTCCTGGCTCAGAATAAATACTCAATAACAGCTTGTTAAATAATCCCATTTATGTCAGTTACTGTAGATGCAATAGGAAAACTATATCCCTTAAAGCTCATACAGGTTCTAGAATACAGTAAAATTGACTCTAGTTTTATTTGCAAGTTAGTTACATTTACTTTACTGACATTGCTCAATTTTTAAAAGGTATTGCAATCTCATCTCCTTATCAAACATCTACATTTGCTGCATTGGGCTAGAAACTTACTTAAAGAAAAAATATTCACACTTATTACACTGAGTTGCTTTTATCCTTGGGAGAAGCCAGTTAATTCTTTAGTGTTTTATTTTTGTTGTTTGTATTTGCTTATTATATTTAATGCAATATAATTACAAAATAGGACTGGCGGCATGTAAGCTCCATGTTATGTGTTATTATTTTTTTCATTAATATATCCAAGGCTCACTTACTCCATTACACAGGTTTCTTGAACTTAAATAATTTTTCAAAGTAATTGAGGTGCCACAGTCAAGATAGGTTTATTTTTTTAACAAAGATGTAATTTTTGGTTGAATTGACTATCATTGGTTCTTAACTAATTAAGTAGGTTTTTAAAAACAATAGTCTACATGAGATTTCTGTTTTACCATGCTTTATGAGAAAGAAAATTTGAGCAATAATACATTGTTTCTTTGAAAAGGGGATAAATACCCAATTCTTTGTGAGAAAGAAATAAAATTATTAAATTATTAAACACCTTAATTTATTCATAGTTAGAACTTCATTTTATTCATAAACATTAACATTCCTTCATTCATAAATATTAATAAATATTTATAGACAAAATGAAGTCAAAGCTTAATCATTTTATACGTATTATTCTTAAATCATTGGATTCATTCAGACACTTTTTTATTGATTTTAATTTATTGTGTTTACATAGAGTCAAGTGTTGCCCTGAATGCATCCCCCCTCCCCCATATTCCCCTCAACATCTTCCTTGACCCCCTCCCCATAGACACTCTTTACAAACATGTTTGAGGACGCTTTAAAAATATTTTCTTGTATGTTGGCATGATAAAATGTGTGGGAGCTATAATTTAAACACTAGGATTTTTAAAAATAATACCAACTTTAGAATTTTCAATATAAATATAACTTGAAATAAATGATTAATTGACAATAAAATAAAATAATGATAAAACTTACCATATATTTTACAGAAAAAAATATTTTGCAGTGTAAAGATTTACACTTAATACTACCAAAAAAGAAATGTGACGAGAAGTATTTGAAAATAACATAATTACAATAGGTCTGAAAGCAGAATACCCTCAATTCTAGCAAAGTAATTTACTTACTTTGTTCATGATGCAGAGGGTTTTCTTATTTATTTGCCTTAATGCACACTGTTTTCTCTTCCTGGGCTAGCTATTGCTCTCTATCTCCCCAAGTCTGTCAAAGGTTCATAAGGCTTAGTTCAAATCTCCTTTTCACAAGGGTTCTATATTCGTTTCCAATACTTTTTTTAAAATTTATTTATTAAATTTAATGCAGTGACATTGATAAATCAGGGTACATATGTTGAGAGAAAACATCTCTAGATTATTTTGACATTTGATTGTGCTGTATGCCCCTCCCCCAAAGTTAAATTGTCTTCTGTCACCTTCTATCTGGTTTTCTTTGTGCCCCTCCCCTCCCACAACCCCTCTCTCCTTTTTCACCCCATCCCCCCTCCCCCAACCCCAACCCCTGTTGCCATCACATTCTTGTTCATGTCTCTGAGTCTCATTTTTATGTCCTTTCTATGTATGGATTCATGTAGTTCTTAGTTTTTTTTCTGATTTACTTATTTCACTCCGTATAATGTTATCAAGGTCCATCCATGTTATTGTAAAGGATCCGATGTCATCATTTCTTAAGGCTGAGTAGTACTCCATAGTATATATATACCAAAGCTTTTTAATCTACTCGTCCTCTGACGGACACTTGGGTTGTTTCCAGATCTTCACTATTGTGAACAATGCTGCCACAAACATGGGGGTGTATTTCTCTCTGGAAGTGATCTGTCCAAGGCTATTTTTTTCTCTATTTCTTTTTATTTATATTTGTGTAATGAAATGTATCCCTTTGTTTGGACTGGTAGCATGGAAACTCTATGTTATGAGCTCCTTGAAAATAGACCAGGTAATTGATGTCTTTTTATCTTTGAAGCAATTGTTGTATTTTCATTTGACATAATGGAAAAGAAGCCTCTACACTTCCCTTCCTGAAAGAAATGGAGACACGCAGTGCAGCCAAAGTCAGCTTCGAAAAGCAGCAAATTAAAACTCTACACTTCTGCTTCTCTCTGCAATGTGTGTGTGTGTGTGTGTATATATTAATACATTGTGTGAACAAGTTGTCTCAGTAAGTGATAAAAACACCTAGTGATAAAAGATTACACTGTGCCATGATATTCTGTCATACACAGTATGTTACAGTGACTACTCTATACACAATAGGTATTTCCAGAGACTCCCCCTCAATAAATTATACTTTTTTTTCTCTTTCTCTTCCTTTCTCCCTCCCTCCCTCCTTTCCTTCTTTCTTTCCTTCCTTCCTTTCTTTCCTCCCTCCCTCCCTAGCTTCCTTCTTTTCTCTCTCTCTCTCTCTCTTTCTTCTTCTTTTTTTTTTGAGAGAGGCAAGGAGAGAGCAATGGGAACATTGAGCTGCTCCTGTGGGTGCCCTGAATGGGGGATCGAACTGGCATCCTCTGCACTCTGGGGCGATGCTCCAACCGAGCTATCTGGCCAGGCATTAATTTTTATTGATTTTTAGAGAGATAGAGAGAGGAAGGGAGAGGGAGGGGAGGGGAGGGGAAAGAAAAGCATTTATTGTTGCACTCAGTCGTGAATTTTTTGGTTGCTTCCCCTATGTACCCTGACCAAGAATTGAACTTACAACCTTGATCCAGATGACACTCTCAAATAATTGAGCTAACCGGCCAGGGCTGAATTATAGTTTTCTTGAGAAATAAAATGAAAAAACATCCACCTCCAGATGTTTCAAAGCAATAGTAAGAGAACCTGTGATAAGAGCTTCCTGAGTTTCTGCTGCTACTGTTCCTAGACCATTTGGTGGTGTTTTGATATATTTCAGTTTTTCTGTTTATCATTGTCATTTCCTACATTTTCTTATGCCAAAAATACTTTACACCTTATCACCATTCTTTTAAATTTCTCTGTTATTATAAACCAGTTATATGTAATGTAAAAGGTACTTTCATCTTGCTAATATAATCCTAGTGTGGACAGTATTCCTAAATTTAGAGGACTTGAAAATTGTTCATATCTGTCATCTTTTTTTTTCTGCAAGTTTATTTTTTAAAGTGCTATTTATTTGAGCAATTCCTATAAGTCTTCCTACATCCTCTCCCAGCTTCTCATGCTTACATAATAAAACTGGATTCCTTTACTAGTGAATGAAGATACTCTAAAACACAATGAAATAAATTTTATTCTGATCTATTATGTCCTTTTTGAACCTATCCATTAGTTATCCTCAGTTAGTGCCTTACTTCATGCTACAGAATTCCAGATACTCAAGATGGACAACTCTTAACTCAGTACTTGAATTCCCATTATAACTCTCAGTGTTCTGAACTTATATTTTATACTTTTAGAAACATCTGACCACTAAAGTATTTTTATTTTGTATTAAAATGAACTATTTTCCTGAAAAAACAATTTACTAACCTTCTGACTTCAAACTATCCAAGGTCAAATTGAGTGAGTTTAAGCCACATCACAAATTTGTAGCTTATTCTTAACGCTTGCCTTCTCCAAGGTAATTTCCGTACAGTTACTTCAACCACATGGTTCTTATTTTCTGTCATTATTTTCATCTGTGTGTCATACTCTGGAATGAGTCTGGAAAGTGCAGGTATTTATATCGAGAGCCTAATTATATCTGATCCATCCTTGCTATTCATTTGGCTGATCTTGCTATAGAAAGGTAGAATTCACGATGGCACTGTCAAAAAGGGGATGAATTTTCCTAGCTGATGCTGTAAAACTGTAGTTATTTATATTTCTGTATTATATTTGAGGAAAAGCCTAGTAATTATTGAGACTAAGATGAATTTGTGGCTAGGGATTGAAGGAGTGTATAGTGTTATACTGAGTAGCCCCAATACCCTGAGCTCTCACTTCTTTATATATTCAATGGAGAAACAAATCATGATTATACAAACAATTTGTATTCTTCTGACATTATACTATTTATAATTAAAACCAAGCATTCAAACTCTGAGATCCTTTTACAAGATTTATTATGTTTTAGTTTATGACACTTTGGAACAGGGGCAATTGGAAGGTTGGAATAATCCCTGCAGACACACTGAAGAAGCTGGCGGGGCAGTTAGCAGGCACCTGCCTTTTAAAGCAGGGATCCCTATATTTGCATAATATGCTTTATGAGTTCCATGGTAGTGGCATTGTTTAACCTAATGTAATATTACTCTGTCAATATTAAAGACAAGGTCATCTTTTTTTTTTTTTTTTTGTATTTTTCTGAAGCTGGAAACGGGGAGACACATTCAGACAGACTCCCGCATGCGCCGGACCAGGATCCACCCGGCACGCCCACCAGGGGGCGACGCTCTGGCCACCAGGGGGTGATGCTCTGCCCCTCTGGGGCGTCGCTCTGTTGCGACCAGAGCCACTCCAGCGCCTGGGGCAGAGGCCAAGGAGCCATCCCCAGCGCCCGGGCCATCTTTGCTCCAATGGAGCCTCGCTGCGGGAGGGGAAGAGAGAGACAGAGAGGAAGGAGAGGGGGAGGGGTGGAGAAGCAGATGGGTGCTTCTCCTGTGTGCCCTGGCCGGGAATCGAACCCAGGACTTCTGCATGCCAGGCCGACGCTCTACCACTGAGCCAACCGGCCAGGGCCAGGTCATCTTTATGTATGGAGGTGAGCACGGCTTTATTTGAAGGACAACATCAATCATTACTTCTGCCCTTCATTTGGGGAAAGAGGTTGTATTTCATGCTTAGTAACAGAGCTCAGGAAAGAAGTGTGAAAATTAGACAGGTTGGGGGTTGGAAATTCATTATGTAGATGAGGCTTTTTCAATGGGATGATTATAGAACGAGATAGGGCTATTAAGCAAGATCATTGGGATAAGATGATAAATATTTACTATGTTGATAACATTATGGTTCCTTGATAAATATCACCATCTTTGGCATTTCATGAAATATTTTTGATACAGATGCCATTCTACCCTGACTTCTTTCTCAAACTAATAAATGTATAGAAAGGCAGTTAAAGGAAGAGAACATCAGCCACAATGTGATCAGGGATCTAAAGTAAACACTTTGCCTGACCTGTGATGGTCCTGTGGATAAAGCGTGACCTCGAACACTGACTGAGGTCACCTGTTTAAAACCCCGGGCTTGCCCAGCCAAGGTGCATGCGGGAAGCAACTACTATTGCTTTCTGCTTCTCTCCTCTCTTTTTCTCTCCTCTCTCCCTGTCTCTCTCCTCTCTCTCTAAAAATCAATCAATTAAAAAAATTAAAAACAAAAATAAATACCTCTATGACAGATTTTCTTTCCTAACAAGATATTTGCACATTTTCCTTATATAAAAACAGAAGATATATATATATATTATATATACACATGTATATCTAAGACACATATATAAATAATTATACATTTATTATATATATATAATTTTCATAAACTGGGCATTAGTTTATTTATTTGTAAAAGAATAAATTGGACTGACCAGTGAATTGCCAACATTTATTTTCAAGAGAACTTTTTTGTTTTTTTTTTGTGACAGAGACAGAGAGACACAGGGAGAGGGACAGATAGGGACAGACAGACAGGAAGGGAGAAAGATAAGAAGCATCAAGTTTTCGTTGCAGCACCTTAGTTGTTCATTGATTGCTTTCTCATATGTGCCTTGACCAGGGGGAGGGGGAGAGGGGGTAATACAGCAGACAGAGTAAGCCCTTGCTCAAGCCAGTGACATTGGGCTCAAGCTGGTGAGCCTTGCTCAAACCAGATGAGCCTGTACTCTAGCCGGTGACCTTGGGGTTTTGAAACTGGGTCCCACGCATCTCAGTCCGATGTTTTATCTAGTGTACCACCCCCTGCTCAGGCTTCAGCAAAAACCTTATTCCAATTAATGCATATACAGAATCTCCATGTAAAATATACACAAAAGTAATTTTCTTTGAATCCTATGCAAAAACGATGAAGCTTGATTTTTACCATTAAAGAAACCAGAACTGTAGTCAAAGAAAATTTTTTTCTCCATGTGACACTTTGCTTAAGTTTAATATTTATTGCCCCAAGACAGCCTAGCCTGCATTATACTTGGATAAATTTCACAAGCTAAGTTTCTGCTGCTTCTAGTTTTAAACTTTAACCATGTTTCTGATGACAAGAAATGATGCAAGAATACTCTGGTTCAACAAAGAGTTATGATCAGAAAATACTTTAATCCATTCTACATTGTTTCAGGTTTACCAGTTGATTTTTAAACAAAGTAGATGCAGATGCTAATGGTGGCTAATCTGGTATGTTTTTTATAGCAAACTGATGTTCGTGCAACACTTGTGCTCAAAGGGGAAGGCACAGGATTTCCTACAATGAGCCACCTTATAAGTTCTTTTTGTACAAATTAATTTATGTCACATTGAATTTAGTGTACATAACCTCAAAACTGAGGTATCATTCCAATTTATAAAAACCACTTGCATAACTTCTATGCAAGTTTTAAAAATCCACTTTTTTCTCCCAAAGTGGCTCAAAATATGTAGATTGTTCATAGCTGCCTACATCTAAGATAAAAAGATTCTAAAACAATTGAGCAGATTAGGCGTATTATTAAAGGTGTTCAACCCATTATTTGCTTTATGTATATGTATTCCAACCTCTTCATCAGTCTTTATTCAGCAGTACATATGCACCAAACTCCATTTTAGAAATTTCCGTATTACTTTCTTAGAAAACAACGTTTGAAAACAACATTTAAACACAGCACGGTATTCTACAACGACTGAAACAGTTTTCTTCACTTTTCTTCTTTACGAGACTCAACAAAATCTAAAAATGAACTATGTTGTAGATTTACCTCATGCAAAGATCTTTATGTTATCTCTGAAAATGAAAAGGATGGCTTTTCAAAACACATTTTACTGTTTTTATACTATTCCGACAACCACCGCCTGCCACGCAGTTGTTTTTGTGGGAGCTGCCTTGGCGCTGGGGTTGGGGGGTTAGGGCAGGCAAAGGGGAGCAGGGGTGGGGTGGGGGGCAGAAGCCGTGGCCCAGGCAGGTGAGAGGGGGAAGAAAGCAGCGTCGCAGGGAGCGCAGCGGCTCAGGCGGCAGCCGGTTCAGGGCTTGTCCGTGCGGCGCTGTGGTCGGGGCGCAGGGGCGGGGGAAGGTATCACCAGCTAGGCCATGGCGGAGGAGAAACTGGACAACCAATGGCTCAAGAATTTCAACAAGTTGCGACTTGGAGACTATGGGAAGACAACGAAAAATTTAATACAAATAAAATACCATGTTACAAGAATTTCAGAAGCAAATTTTTCTGTTAAGACTAGGGAATAGAAAGCCCTACATTATATTCAAGAGGATTATGAAACTTACAAAACTTTTATATTGACTCACCCCCAGAGAGGAATGAAAGAAAGAAAAATTACAAATAATAAGTTGAAGATAGATATAAAAATCTTAAATAAAACGCTATTAAACACAATTGTGTGCCATTAGACACATAAACACATATTATGTACAGATCAAAAACTTCCATAAATAAAGTGTTGGTGAAAGGCTATTCAGAAAGCGGGTATTCTCAATTATGTTTGTGTGTGCATAAATTGGTAAGTACCTTGGTAGAAGAATTTTCCAGTGCGGATTACAATTTCAAATGCATTGTGCACAGAACTACTAACAACTATCTTATAAATATCCCTCCATATGTGACCTAATATAAATAAGGATATTCACTGCAATGTTATTGTAGTAGCAAAGAAGTTGGAAACCATTTAGATATCATTCAGTAGCAAAGCTGTCAAGTAAACGATGAAAAATATGTCTAATGGAATTGTACGCAAGAGGTACAGATAGCCATTCAGCTCTAGTTTACAAGAATGTACTCGGCCCCTTATATTGATTCCCTCTGTAAATAAAACAGACAGCCTTTCGTACAGGAGTGGATCAATCACAGGAATCTTTCAACTGCTCCTTTGTGTTAAAGAAAAAAATGTACCAAATTGAAATTGACCAGTTAGAATTGATCTCTCCCCACTCTGTACTTGTATGATAGTACTGTGTTGTACTCATGTTTTATGTAAAAGTACAGCTTCCACAGCAGGATGAGCATCCCTTATCATTTTTCAAATCACCCAGAGATTTATATGGCCCTTAAAGAATAATAAAAAAGGTTCTATATAGAAAGACGAAAGTATCAGTGTCTACCTATATAGCTACGATTTATGTACATATCTAGATCTATCTACCTACCTACCTACCATCTATCTACCAACATACCTATCTATGTATATTTATATGTGTAACTTAATTGAATTTTAATGTTCAAAAGAAAACTAGTTGATTGAAGGACAAATTTATCATGACAATTTTATCCTACTGCCAATTGTATATTAAAAGTCTTCTCTAGCCTGACCAGGCGGTGGCACAGGGGATAGAGTGTCAGACTGGGATGTGGAGAACCCAGGTTTGAGACCCCGAGATAGTCAGTTTGAGCACGAGCTCAACTGGTTTAAACAAAGCTCAGCTGCTTGGACCTAAGGTTGCTGGCTTGAGCAAGAGATTACTCGGTCTGCTGTAGCCCCACAGTCAAGGCACATATGAGAAAGCAATCAATGAACAACTAAGGTGTCGCAACGAATAACTGATGATTGATGCTTCTCATCTCTCTCCATTCCTGTCTGTCTGTTCCTATGTATCCCACTCTCTGACTCTCTTTCTGTCTATAAAAAAATAAATAAATAAAAAAAAAAGTCTTCTCTAGTGCTTGTATTTACATAATAATTTTTAAAAATGCTGTAATTTTGTTGTATGTCTATAATGTTCCAAGGTCTGCACTGTAAGATTGATATGCATTATATTTAATCCTCATGACAAAATGCTGTGAGGTAGATCTTATTATCTTAGCTTTTAGTGGATGAAATAGAAACTCAAATTCATATAACTAAGAATTATTGCCACGATTAAACCTATTCTTTATGACTAAAAGATTTAGCTAACATGCCTAAGAAAACAGTTCTATGCAATGTACAGTGGTATCTTGAGATATGAGCAGACCAGCATACGAATTTTTAAGATACGAGCTGCAATTCATTCCGTATTTTTGTTCAAAATCTGAGTGAAATTCTGAGATACGAGTTGTAATTCAGGAAACTGCCACTAGTTGTCGCATAGGCACATGGGTCCAGTATCGGCACACAACACCAGCATCTCATTCTTTCTCATGTATTACCCACAGAATCAAGTTGAATCTTCTGTGCTGTATTCGTTCTTGCATCATTTTTGCATTTTTTACTATTTTTGTGTGCTATCATGAGGCAGAAGAAAGTGAGTCTAAAGGACAGTGGTGAGAAGAAGAGAATGATGTCGATAGAAGTAAAGCAAGAAATAATAGAAAATCATGAGCATGGTGTATGAGTGATTGAACTGGCAAGGCTGTACGACCACAATACATCTACAATTTGTACCATCCTTAAACAAAAGGATGCCATCAAAACCGCAAATCCAGTGAAAGGAACTACAATTCTGTCCCAATTAAGGACAAATATTCATGAAGAAATGGACAAGCTTCTGCTGGTGTGGATGAAAGAGAAAGAGCTGGCAGGAGATACAGTGACAGAGACTGTAATATGAGAAAAGGCACATATTATTTACTGCGAGTTGAAGAAGAAAGAACCATCAACCTCGAAAGAGGCAGCAGAAGATACATTTAAGGCAAGTCACAGCTGGTTTGAAAATTTCAAGAAGAGATCTGGCATCTATTTAGTGGTGAGGCATGGTGAGGCTGCGAGTGCTGGCATTAAGGCAGCTGAGGAGTACATCGCGTGTTTTGCTGCACTTATTGCAAAGGAAGGCTACATCCCCCAAGAAGTGTTCAACTGTGATAAAACAGGATTGTTTTGGAAAAAAAATGCCCCGGAGGACTTTCATCACCGCAGAGAGAAGAAGCTGCCAGGCCATAAACTCATGAAGGACCATCTGACCCTTGCATTGTGTGCAAATGCTAGTGGTGACTGTAAAGTAAAGCCACTGCTAGTGTATTATTCTGAAAATCCTTGAGCCTTTAAGACTCACAAGATTCTTAAAGAAAAACCACAGGTTATGTGGCACGCAAATGCTAGGGCATGGATTACATGGCAGTTTTTTATTGAATGTGTAAATTTCATCTTTGGTTCTGCAGTGAGGAAATATCTTCAAAAAAAAAAAAAAAAAACCTCTCGATGAAAGCATTACTAATCCTTGAAAATGCTCCAGCCCACCCACCTGGTCTTGAGATGACATTCTTGATGAGTTCAAATTCGTGAAAGTCCTCTACCTCCCACCAAACAGGGCTTCAATCTTGCAACCCATGGATCAGCAGGTCATTTCCAACTTTAAAAAGCTTTACACAAAGCACTTGTTCCACTGCTGTTTTGAGGTGACTGAGAATACAGTTATAACCCTTCGAGAGTTTTGGAAAGATCACTACAACATCGTGATTCTGTTTATGCATTATTGACTTGGCATGGCAAGAGGTTACAAGAAGAACCTTGAACTAGGCATGGAAAAAGTTACGGCCTGATGTTGCTGCAGACAGGGACTTTGAAGGATATGAACCAGAGACCGAGACTGAAGTAGAAGCAATGGAGGAGATTGTATCCCTCGGAAAGTTGATGGGTCTGAAGGTAGATGAGGGTGACATAAACAAGCTCGTTGAGGAACATGAGGAGGAACTCTCAACTGAGAAGTTGAAGGAGTTACAGATGATGCAACATATGGAGTTTCTGCAAGAGATTAGTAGTGAGGAGGAGGTAGAGTCGGAGGAAGTGATTTCTACAAGTGAAATTAAAGACATGCTAGCAATGTGGGAGAAGCTTTTAAGTTTCATTGAAAAGAAACACCCAGAAAAAGTTTCAACTAGTCGTGCTTCAGCACTTTTTAATGACACTTGTTACATTTTCATAACATTTTAAAAGGCAGGCAAAAGCAAACCTCTTTGGATAGATTTTTATTCAAAAGTCCTGCAAGTGAAAGTGCTGAAAGTGCAGCCAAAAAGGCAAAAACAGGTGATGATTAAATGAAAAATACGTAATATTAAACTTAGGTTAAGTTTAAAGTTAAGAAAGTGCATTTTTTTTTACAATTAAGTTTTTGTGGTTTCATTTTAAGTAAAGAAAGTGCAGTTTTAGTTTTGTTTAAAGTAAAGAAAATGCAGTCTTAGTTTACATTTAGTGTTAAGAAAGTGCAGTTTTAGTTTACGTGTCTACAGTGCCTGCATCCCTTCTTCCCTCCCTCCTCCTCCACCATTCACCTCTGTTAGCCGCACTTGTCTGTCTCCAAGGTAAAAATACAGTACTAAATAACATTTTTTATTTTATTTCATATATTTTGTTATGCATTGGTAAAGTGCATAACAAAATATATGAAATTATACATGTGTGTTTCTTAATGAAAAACATGTCTTTTTCATAATTTAAGATGGTTTGGGGATGTTTCACAGGGCTGGAACAGATTAAATCTATTTCAGTTATTTTAAATGGGAGAAATTTATTTGATATACAAGTTGACTGATTTATGAGCTCGGTTACAGAATGAAGTAAACTCGTATCTCAAGTACCACTGTAATTATATTTATTTTATCTTTGCCATTTTTAAAGTACTTTCAATTCTGGTAAGGCAAGGACTAACTGCCTAGGTTATGAACCATTATACATTTGCCATTTACATATAGCAAGTTTTGTCCAGATTTTCAAATCTTGTTTTCTTGCTGTATCCAGATGCTTCAGTATCAATCACAACCATCTTAAAGACAAAAATCTTCTATGTACTCAAGTTAATCAAGTCCTCTGTGCCTAGAACTGCTTGTCCTTACTAAATTCATTCCCAGAATCATTAGTAATCAATCAATTGTTATGAAATTAAAAATGAAAGTTTATTTAAGAAAAAGGGAGGTGTGTATGCATTAACCAATTGCATTTGCAATACAGCAGATTCTAGATATATATTTGTTCCAAAAAATTACCTATTTAAATTTTTTATGAATAAGCATTCTGATGAAGTATCAATTGTTCTGATATATCATGAGTAATAAGTATTGTAATTTCATTCTTTTATTTGGAAGATCAGAATGAAGCTAGTAGTTTTTAAAGGGGCTGATAAGGCAAATGTATCATTAATAAATAATAATGTTAAAGAATTACTTACTTTATAAAGAGTCAATTTAAATAAATTATTTAACAAAATTACATATAATTTTATATATAAAATATTTAATTTACATATAATTTTTGTATGTGTGTGTAACTGAAGTAACTGATGTTTTTCAAGAATGTAGTATGTTTATGAAAGGTTTTATAGATTAATCCCTTAAAAATCAATGCTTGCAAGAATGATATTTTTTCTTAAATTTTTGTTCACTCAGCACTTAGGAAGAATATTTCCTTCTAAATATAACTTAGTTATTATGTCATTTTTAAATTTTATTATATTCCAATTGTTATGATTTTAAAGTTTTGTTGTTAAGACTGAGATTATTTGTTATAGAAATGTTTCAATTTTAATAAAATTTAAAATTTCAATGTGTTAAAATAATTTTACACAATTTTGCCTGCATACTCTTTTATTTTTAAAGCATGCTTTTAAAAGCAACTCTTTTCCATTGATGAAGGCTTTTAGGTATATTATCTCCTCCAATCTCCACAATAATGCTCCAAGTAAGATAATTTGATTAATCCTTTTATTCACTTAATAAAAATCAGTACCATCTTTATGCATTCATGAAATGAGCTAAGTAAGCAGTTAGTTGCCTACTCATCTACTTTCTTTTATTTTGTTGAAAACATGATAGATAAAACTGATTCTATGGGCCTATGCAATTAGCAAGGTCCCATCTACCTTGCCATTGCTAGAGTTCCAGGGAAGCTTTTACACATCCAGACCTATGGAAATCAGTGCACCACAATCATCAGCCACAATGATGGCTTGGGAGCCTCCACCTAGACCCACCCATTAGGTGAAGCCAGGGATTTCTGTTCAATGTACAGTATACAAAAAGGGATCTTGCAGTCCTTCAGCATAAGGACAGTGAAGCATGTGGCTTCAGAAGCTGAAAGAAACCATCATGGAACTCAAGGGAGAGCTAACCTTAGTATAATTTGACCCTGCTGAAGGCCGAGCAGAAAGAAAGGAATCAGGTCTTTGCTGATGCAAGTGAGCGATTGAATGTGACTGATTCTGAAGTGTACCTTATCTGGGCATTTGCCACTTACTATGGCCAATAAGTGGCTGTGTGTCTCATACTAGCAAAGAAGTAGTTATTCTTGTTCACAAAGCCTTCTTCATGCACTAGTTCACAATCACACTTTTTATACTGAGATGAAGTGATTGATGTTATTTAAATGACTATAAACATATCTTTTCTAATTTTTTGACTGTTTGTAAAACAAGACTTGATAAATAGCAGGCTTTATTTTTTTTCTTCCTCAATGAGGTTGTTGAAGATGGAGGTGAAATACCCAAATGCTCCTATTGCCCTGATTAAGGAGCAGAGATATGCAGGAGACCAGCCTCCTGCCAATCATTCTCCCTAAGTTAAGCTGAAAGCAACCTATTCTAAAGATGTTTTACCCTGAAAATTACCTCTCAATGTTTAGGTTAGAGGTTTGGGTTTTTTTATAAAATTCTTGATTAAGGCTGGTCAAATGCATACTTAATTCCTATATAGAAGTAAAGCCAAGAATGAGTCATGGTGGACTGGACAAAATGATCCAGTGAAGTAGACAGTTAAGGCCAAAATTCACCTTAAAAAGGGTTAAAGGGAGCCAAGATAAAGGCAGAGAATGACTGTGTGTTGTTCTCTGGAAACATCAATACCGACAAAGGGAGAGTACCATGAGAGAAAGGGGAATGTGGCAGTTTCAAAATATAAGATTCATCATATCTGCTTAAAAATATCAGGAAGAATTAGGATGGTGAAAATCCAGCTGCATCAGGCTTCAAGGATCAAGACAACAAAGAGATGTCCTATCTGAGTATTTTGGGGCTGTCTTTTCATGTAGTATTTTATATTTCCAGTACCTTTTGATTCTTATGTGTGGACAAGTCCTGCCAGGGGTGAGGACGATGGAGGTGCAAAGACCCCACTCCGGGGACCAGGTTCAGTGATGCAGATCCACTTTATTCAGGAAGTAAGCTAGCTTATATGCATGGGTTTAGCCAGTAGGATGTTACAGCGTGTGCTTCATAGCCAATGGTTGAAAAGATCAGGGAGCTGCGTGGTTGGCACTAGGTCACTTCCTTATAGCGGGCGAGCTCCCTTCCTGCATGTGCCCAGGAGGGTTCTGGGAGCTGGAGTGTTCTCACAGCATTGCATCAGCCACAGCTGCTAGGAATGTGCTCTGTGCTCCACCCACACTTATGTCTCTCTCTTCTTTCTCTCTTTATCTATCTCTATCAACCCATCTATCTCTAGCTGTCCATATTTCTCTCTCTCTCTCTCTGTCTCTTCCCCCCCTCCTCCACTTACCCGAGACACCTGTATGAATTAGGCACTTTTCTCACCCATTTAGTTGTGTTGTCACTGAAACAGATGGGGTCTGAGATGACGAAGTGAATGAAGATGGGTGGTATTATATACCCAGGGTAACTTGTATAGTTTATAGTCTCCTCTCTGAAAACGCTTCTTGAACATTGCTGCAAGAGTGTTGTTTGCCTCATTCAGAATCATCGACTAAAGATTTTGATACATCTTGCAATGCAAATATACTAGAAAATGTAAATTTTGAACAGTTAAATTTATTTACACCTTAGTGTGTGAGGAAAATGCCTTTGGAGCCCCTTCTGTCCCAAAGTTATCTCCCCCAAAAGGAAAACCCATTAGGTCTTTGATGGAGAATAAAATTTAGGAGACCACCTTGTATTGTTTCTGTTATACTCACAGAGGGTCAGTGGCTTTTCATTTTGTACAAATAGATCCTGTGTCCCTCTACCCACCTATGCATGCATTGTACAGTAGTGTTCCCTGGAGACACTGCTAAAAAGAGCCTTCATAAATTAGTGTGTGAAGTTAGTATAGAATACAGTTTTGTGCTGTGTGATAATTATGTACACCATATATATTTTTAAATTAAAAATCAACTTTTTTCTTTAAAATTTAATAAAATAACTATAGTTATAAAATGGGATTTTGCCATTTTGTTTTTATTTTACATTTATCCTAGAGTTAGGACTATGCCATTTGATTTTCTACTATCATTTTCCATTGTGTATTCTGTATTTTTGTTCTCATTCATCATGAATATGTCCCAGAATTTCTATAATTGAGTTTTCAAAACATATCTCTCAGACTCCTTCTTATACTGAGAAACAGTTGTAACTATTTTAAGAGCTTACATCCTCATTTGGGAATTGGATATAGAGATTTTAGTTTCTGTTTCTTTATGCTATTTGCCTCTGCAACAGTTGAACAAAGAGCCAGAATCAGAAAAATCTGGTTCATTCTAAAAGAAATCAAAAGTGGTTTATCTTACAGAAGTCAATTGCCGACTCATACTCAGACTGATTCTACTTTGGTATCCATCACCTGGTCCTTGTAGTATTAATAACCACAGCTCCCCTTGTGCTAAATGTCCAAATACTGTAATTTTCACAATGAACTGATGCAGTTGTCATGGCACTGAAGATGCCATGGATCTCTGTGTAACTAGAGATCCCTCTTAGTTACACAGAAGCTGAGGATTCTGCATTTTCCTCAATGCACTCATATTTCAACTCTTGAAAGAAATTTATTTACTTTTAAGTATTCTCAAGGTCTTTAAACATTTCTTCAGGCAGAATTCTCTTTTCCCTTAAACTGGAAAAAAAGACCTCTAGAAAAACATTCTCTCTGAACAAATTCTCTTTCACCTACATTAAGAAGGGTTCCAGTAACCAGTGGAAGCTACTTATGGTAGATTGCATAATTAGCCACTCTTTCTCAACCCTTTGCAATTTTCTAATTAAGCAATCAAGAGAGACTTTATTAATGATAATTCCGATAGCAGACACAGACCAGAATGCAGTTTCAGCTCAATGCCACTGAATTAAGAGCCTGGAGAACTTTAGAAGCTGGGGCAGGGAGGATCACAGACCATGAAAGCAGGTGGTTTTAGAACTTGGAGTAAGGCCTCTCTCCTCCCTCAGAAACTAGAAGTTAAGACATTGTCTTCCTCAATGACTGTATTTTAATAGCTGGTTCCCAGGTCTTTGAGAAAGACAATCCTGGGTTGTAAAACTGGAAATAAGCTTTGTAAAATATTTACATCCCAAATTTGCGGAGGAATGGTTTACAGTGGCAAGTTTTCTAAAGTAAATACTTTAAGAAAAGAGGTCAAGGGAAACAGTCTGGTTGAGGAAGCCCATCTAAGGTTAATTAAGTACAGGGACATATTTGGCTGTTTTGGTCGCGGTGTGGCTGTACAAACTTCAACGTAAAGCACTGGAATATCTATGTCCACCCCTTGACTCAGGGTTCAGCCGGGTGTCTTCCATCCAGAGGCCAGGTTCAACAGACCGTGTGTATTTCTGCTCATGCTCTTGTTCCTCCCTGTCACCACAGCACATATGATTTAACTTCGATGTGGAATCTAATGAACACAATAAACTAACAAACAAAAACAGAAACAGACTCACAGATACGAAAAACAGACTGAGCTGTCCAAGGGGGTGACCACTAGGGAGGGGAGGGCTGGGTGAAAAAAGTAAAGGCATTAAGCAAAGAAAAAACAACCTATAGGTGTAGGCAACGGCCTGGGGACTGCAGGAAAGAAAGTGGGGTTGGGGGAGGTGGAGCAGGGTGGAGTCAGGTAGATGAGATGGGGGGAGACTTGAGTTGGGGTGGTGAACACACAATGCAATATACAGATTATGTTTTATACAACTATACACCTGAAATCTGTATAATTTTATTAACCAGTGTCACCGCAATAAATTATATTAAAAATTAATTTTAAAAAAAGGAACATGCCTGGTTAGTTCAGGGGCCGCTAGAACACCACATGAGACACATAGAGAGCCACTCCCAGCTAATGAGAGACATGTAACCGTAGTCCACCCAACCCCCAGACAGCCTACAGACCCTTCAGTCATAATGAATGACGTTCTTTAAGCCACCAGTTTTGAGATGCTTGGCTACACAGTAAAAATGACTCATAAAACACCCATGGAGTAAGGGCAGGATGAACACTGAGAGCGGAAATAGCCCGCATGAGAACTCTATGCTGAGACATAGCTGGGTGTCTGGGAGATCAGGGAGGAGTTGGCCACATTGCAAAAAGCCTTAGAAACTAAGATTTTCAGTGTGAACACCATTAGACTGGTAATGTGCACAAGCGAACTGTAGGCATTTTCTGTGCAAGTATTTTGGTTGGGCTCTTTGTGGAAACTTAAACTCCCTGCATCACTAAAAGAAAAATCACTATAACCAATTTTGCTTAAAAGATCCAGTACCACAACTAATATTTAACATATCTGGAATTGGAGACTTTGCAGCTTAAACTCTTTTCTGCTTGTTTCCTGCAAATGATTCAGTGGTCTTTTAACCATGGGCAGGTTAAGAAAGGCCCTGCTGACCGACCAGTTGAGTACTTTTACTACATAGATACCATGAGTACTGCATACTTTATTATAACCCAGAGCACTTACATTTTATAAACTTGGAAATTAGGCCACATGCCCAATGAACTTACAGCTTCAGTAAATAGATTTAAAAAAATAAATAACAAAATTTAGGAGATGGAGTTAATAGTGTACGGCAAAGCACTACAGGAAAGTGTTAAGTTCAGGAAAAGATTAACTTACTGGCAAGCAGAAATAAAATGAATAGAGAAATTCACACAATCCACGGACATGCAATGTGGCAAAAGACATATTCTTGGGGATTTTTCCCCTCAGGAGATTTATGGTAATGTCTACAGACATTTTTGTTAAACTTGGTAGTGGGGTGGAGGGTCATGACTGACAGGTAGCTGCTGGAGAAACAGGGATGCTGCTTCATGTCCCACAGGACAGCCCTTCACGGCAGAGAATGCCTGGTCCCGTTCCAAATGTCAATAGCACCCAGTAAGCAACCCTGCCCTGGGTGTTTAAAGACTGTTAGTTTGCTTGAGAGATGATGGAGGTTTGAATCAGAGATGCTATGTAACTAATATTATATATTAAAAGGAGACATTTGAACCTAGGTCTGACTGCGGCCCAGGGGCCATGGTTTTCCTTCCTAAGAGGCAGGAGTGGATGTGGTAAAGTTGCCTGCTGTTTCTGTCCCATCTGTCACTCATTGGGATTTGGGAATTGCACCATATTAAGCAGAGAGGGTATCCTTAAAATTCTGACAGAGAAAGCTAATAAATTCAGTGGGAGATAATCTATGTTTTTTTTATTTTTTTCTCTAGAAAACTGAGGTTCATGATCTAGTTTGAATTATGAAATCCATTTATATATACATATGTAAAAATTTACATTTATATAAATACACACACATTATGAAGCCGGGTCAAGTTATAAAATTATATACCTCACTTTAGGTCATGGTTGAAGTCAGTGGGTCATTTGAAAGTAATGTGGCCTGATCAGGGGGTGGTGCAGTGCATAGAGCATCACCTAGATGCTGAGACCCAGGTTTGAAACTTCAAGGTCACTGGCTTTAGCGTGGGCCTACCAGCTTGAGCACAGGGTTACTAGCTTGAATGCAGAAACATAGATATGACCCCAAGGTCGCTGGCTTGAGCCCAAAGGTCACTGGCTTGAAGCCCAAAATCACTGGCTTGAGCCCAAGGTCGCTGGCTTGAGTAAGGGGTCATTGGCTTAGCTGAAGCTCCACAGTCAAGGCCCATATGAGAAAGCAATCAATGAACAACTAAAGTGCTGAAACAACAAGCTAATTCTTCTCATCTCTCTCCCTTCCTGTCTGTCCCTACCTGTCCCTGTGTCACACTCTCTTGATAAAAAGAAAACAAAAGAGTGATGTGAAGTCCACTCTAGTAAGCATGCAGCATGATCATACCATCGCCTGATTTGAAAAAGAACAATTGAACAGAAGGGGAGAGGGCTTCCTAGAGAACGAAATACAGTGTGAGGAAGAAATTTGGTTAGTAAATCCAGTACTGAAAGGGGTGGAAAACACTTGGAAAAAAACCAAGACAGTACCCATGAAAATTCTCTAGAGTAATATTCTGTGACACAAATTGATTGTTGTTCATTGATTTGGAGAAATATTACCATAATCCATTTAAAGTCTGGGTTTACTAATTATCTTTTGAACAAAAATCTGCCTATTCAAGTTTCTTCCTGCCGAGAAGGGGTATCCTGGGTCAGAGACTCAGAGATTCCCATCAGTAGGAGGCACCGGTCACATTGCCAATATAAGGTATAGAATGCAGGGATATCTGTATCTCACATCTGTGATTTGTTTGTGAGAGGCAGCTACCAGGAGTTAGAAGGTCTCTGAATAAACAAGAGCATCTTCTGGGCAGGAGGGGCTCTTTCAGGTTTTATTTCACTGTGCTCAGCAGATTCTCCTTTAACACTGGTATTTCCTCTTCCTCAGCAGACAAACTGACTGCTGGGCTACAGCTACCTGCTACACGACAAGCTACATGGCACCAGTGTAGACATACTTCTTAGAAAGAAGATAATAGGAATGGGGGGGGGAAATGCCTTCATACAGACATATATTTCAGCAAAGATGGCACGCTAACTAACAAGCGAGAGGCATAGTAATACAGGACAGACACCTCACAGCCTTAGCCGATCTAGTGCCCTCTGCCAGGAAAAAAAATTCACTTAATCCTGACAGATGCTCTCAGATCAATAAACTACAGATGGTGTTTAACAACAAAGGCTCTAGATATATTCTTTTAGCAAATTTCAATTACACAGTACAGCATTATCAACTACAGTCACCATGCTAGTTACCACTAGATCTTCAGAATTTATTCACCATGGAACATATGTTCTACCCTTTTACAGATTGCTCCCTATTCCCCCCACTCTTTAAACCCTGGCACCTAGTTTTCTATTCTCTAATTTTATGAATTCAGTTTCTATGTTTAGATTCCACATTTAAGTGGTACCATACAATATATGTCTTTGGCTTATATCACTTAGTATAATGCTTCAACAGGTTCACCCATGTTTTTCAAATGATAGGATTTTCATCTTTTTGAGTGTGAATAATAGATTAATGGATAGATAGATAGATAGATAGATGGTAGATACACAGATAGATGATCAGATCCTGAATTTACTCACATCTGCAATCGCATCAATATATTATTTTTGGTATCTACTCATTCATTAATGGACACTTAGGTTGTTTCAATATTTGGCTATTATTAATAACACTTCAGGTAATATGGGAGTACAGATATCTCCTCAAGATAATTTCATTTCCTTTGGACATATATTTAGAGGTATTATTGCTGGCTCATGTGGTACTTCTAGATTTAATCTTTTCAGAAACCTCCATACTGTTTTTCCACAGTGGCTGAACCAGTTTACATCCTCACCAACAGTGGAAGAGTGTTTGTTCTCTTTTTCTTCACATCCTAAAGAGCAATTGTTACCTCTTGTCTTTCTGATGATAGACATTCAAAAAATGATGAGTTTGTCCCTGGCCGGTTGGCTCAGTGGTAGAGTGTCAGCCCAGCATCTGGAAGTCTCGGGTTCACTTCCTGGCCAGAGCACACAGGAGAAGTGCCCATCTTCTTCACCCTTCACCCTCTCCTTTCTCTCTATCTTTCTCTTCCACTCCTGCAGCCAAGGCTCCATTGGAGCAAAGTTGGCTGAGTGATGAGGACGGCTCCATGGCCTCCACCTCAGGCACTAGAATGTCTCCAGCTGCAACAGAGCAAAGCCCCAGATGGGCAGAGCATCACCCCTGGTGGGCATGCTGGGTGGATCCTGGTCAGGCGCCTGAAAAAATCTGTCTGACTGCCTCCACACTTCAAACTTTGGAATAATAGAAAAAAAAAAAAGGATTAGTTTAGATATCATTTTGGTTTTCATTTGCCTATTTCTGATTAGTGATATTGAATACTGTTTTATATACCTGATGGCCATTTGTATGTCTTTTATGATCAAGTGTCTATTCAAGTCCTTTGCCTATTTTTTGATTGGGTTGTTTATGCTATTGAATGATATTAGGGGTTAATAGTTTGGATATTATCCCCTTATTGTATGTGTGTTTTCCAAATATTTTCTCCCATTTTATAGGCTGCCTTTTCAATTTGTTGATGGTTTACTTTGCTGTCCAGAAGCCTTTTAGTTGTTGTACCCACTTGTTAATTTTTGTTTTTGGTATCAAATCCTTGCTAAAACCAATGTCAAAAAGCTCACCACCTGCTTGACCAGGCAATGGTGCAGCAGATAAGAACGTTTGACACTGGGACATGTAGGACCCAGGTTCAAATCCCTGAGGTTGCCAGCTTCAGTGCAGGCTCATCTGATTTGAGCAAGGCTCACTAGCTTGAGCCCAAGGTCACTCAGTCTGCTGTAGTCCCCCCCCTCGGGGGCAAAGCACATATGAAAGAGCAATCAATGAACAACTAAGATGCTGCAATGAAAAACTGATGCTTCTCATCTCTCTCCTTTCCTGTCTGTCTGTCCCTTTCTCTGTCTGTCTCTGTCACAGAAAAAAGGAGGAAGAGTAGTGATTTTGTTTTGTTTCTGGTTTTAAAAGAAAGGTTTTAGTGTTTAGCTATTAATTATGATGTTATCTATTGACTGAGACAATTTTATTGCTTCCTTTTTTAAATTTATTTATTAAATTAAATGCAGTGACATTGATAAATCAGGGTACATATGTTGAGAGAAAACATCTCTAGATTATTTTGACATTTGATTGTGCTGTATACCCCTCCCCCAATGTTAAATTGTCTTCTGTCACCTTCTATCTGGTTTTATTTGTGCCCCTCCCCTCCCCCAACCCCTCTCTCCTTCTTCGCCCCATCCCCCCTCCCCCCAACCCCCACCCCTGTTGCCATCACATTCTTGTTCATGTCTCTGAGTCTCATTTTTATGTCCCTTCTATGTATAGTTTCATATAGTTCTTAGTTTTTTTTCTGATTCACTTATTTCACTCCGTATAATGTTATCAAGGTCCATCCATGTTATTGTAAATGATCTGATGTCATCATTTCTTATGGCTGAGTAGTATTTCATAGTATATATGTACCAAAGCTTTTTAATCCACTAGTCCTCTGACGGACACTTGGGCTGTTTCCAGATCTTCGCTATTGTGAACAATGCTGCCACAAACATGGGGGTGCATTTCTCCTTTTGGAGCCGTTCTATGGTGTTCTTGGGGTATATTCCTAAAAGTGGGATAGCTGGGTCAAAAGGCAGTTCAATTTTCAGTTTTTTGAGGAATCTCCATACTGTTTTCCACAGTGGCTGCACCAGCTTGCATTCCCACCAGCAGTGCAGGAGGGTTCCCTTTTCTCCACATCCTCGCCAGCACTTATTCTGTGTTGTTTTGTTGATGAGGGCCATTCTGGCTGGTGTGCGGTGATATCTCATTGTGGTTTTAATTTGCATTTCTCTAATGACTAGTGATGTTGAGCATATTTTCATATGCCTATTGGCCATCTGTATGTCCTCTTTGGAGAAGTGTCTATTCATCTCTTTTGCCCATTTTTGGATTGGATTGTTTGTCTTCCTGGTGTTGAGATTTACCAGTTCTTTATAAATTTTGGTTATTAACCCCTTATCAGATGTATTGTCAAATATGTTCTCCCATTGTGTAGTTTGTCTTTTTATTCTGTTCTTGTCTTTAGCTGTGCAAAAGCTTTTTAGTTTGATATAGTCCCATTTGTTTATCCTGTCTTTTATTTCACTTCCCCATGGAGATAAATCATCAAATATATTGCTCCGAGAGATGTCAGAGAGCTTACTGCCTATGTTTTTTTCTAAGATGCTTATGTTTAACGGCCTACATTTAATTCTTTTATCCATTTTGAGTTTATTTTTGTGAGTGGTGTAAGCTGGTGATCTAGTTTCATTTTTTCTAGGTAGCTGTCCAATTTTCCCAATACCATTTGTTAAAGAGGCTGTCTTTACTCCATTGTATTTCCTTACCTCCTTTCTCAAATATCAGTTGTCCATAGAACTGTGGGTTTATTTCTGGGTTCTCTGTTCTGTTCCATTGATCTATATGCCTGTTCTTATGCCAGTACCAGGCTGTTTTGAATACAATGGCCTTGTAGTATAACTTGATATCAGGAAGTGTGATACCTCCCACTTTCTTCTTCTTTCTTAAGATTGCTGAGGCTATTCGTGTTCTTTTTTGGTTCCATATAAATTTTTGGAATATGTGTTCTATATCTTTGAAGTATGTCATTGGTATTTTAATTGGTATTGCATTGAATTTATAGATTGCTTTGGGTAATATAGACATTTTAATGATGTTTATTCTTCCTAACCATGAGCACGGTATATACTTCAACTTGTTTGTATCTTCCTTAACTTCTTTTATCAATGCTTTGTAATTTTACGAATACAAGTCTTTAGTCTCCTTGGTTAAGTTTACTCCTAGGTACTTTATTTTTTTGGTTGTAATTGTGAAGGGGATTGTTTCCTTAATTTCTCTTTCTGTTTATTGTTGGTGTATAAAAATGCCTCTGATTTCTGAGTATTGATTTTATATCTTGCCACTTTGCTGAATTAGTTTATCAGGTCCAGTAGTTTTTTGACTGAGACTTTAGGGTTTTCTATATACAATATCATATCATCTGCAAATAATGATAGTTTTACTTCTTCTTTTCCAACTTGAATGCCTTTTATTTCTTCTTCATGCCTGATTGCTGTGGCTCAGACTTCCAGGACTATGTTAAATAAGAGTGCTGAAAGAGGGCACCCCTGCCTTGTTCCTGATCTTAAGGGTATTGCTTTTAATTTTTGCCCATTTAGTATGATGTTGGCTGTGGGTTTCTCATAGATGGCTTTTATCATGTTGAGGTATGTTCCCTGTATTCCCACTTTGCTGAGAGTTTTGATCATAAATGGGTGCTGGATTTTATCAAATGCTTTTTCTGCATCTATTGAAATTATCATATGGTTTTTCTCCTACTTTTTGTTTATGTGATGAATCACACTGATTGATTTGCAAATATTGTACCAGCCTTGCCTCCTCAGAATAAATCCCACTTGATCATGGTGTATCATTTCTTCCATATATTGTTGGATCCGGTTTGCTAATATTTTGTTGAGGATTTTAGCATCTATATTCATCAGAGATATTGGCCTATAATTTTCTTTCTTGTGTTGTCTTTGCCTGGTTTTGGAATCAGAATTGTGCTTGCCTCATAAAAGGAGCTTGGAAGACTTCCTTCCTCTTGAATTTTTTGAAATAGTTTGAGAAGGATAGGAGTTAGTTCTTCTTTGAATATTTGGTAGAATTCCGTTGTGAAGCCATCGGGCCCAGACTTTTCTTTATTGGGAGTTTTTTGATAACTGTTTCAATCTCATTTGGTGTAATAGATCTGTTTAGGTTTTCTGATTCTTACAGATTGATTTTTGAAGATTGTATGTTTCAAGGAATTTGTCCATTTCAGCTAGGTTATCTAGTTTTTTGGCATACAGTTCTTCATAGTATTTTCTTACAATATTTTGTATTTCTGTTGTGTCAGTTGTTATTTCTCCTCTATCATTTCTAATTTTATTTATTTGAGTCCTCTCTTTTTCTTGGTGAGTCTAGTTAAAGGTTCATCAATCTTGTTTACCTTTTCAAAGAACCAGCTCCTAGTTTCATTGATCCTCTGTATTGTTTCTTTAGCCTCTATGTCATTTATTTCTGCTCTGATCTTTATTATTTCCTTCCTTCTACTACATTTGGGCTTTACTTGCTGTTCTTTTTCTAATTCTATTAGATGCAGGGTTGTTTATTTGAGCTTTTTCTAGCTTCTGAAAGTGTGCATGTAGTGCTATGAACTTCCCTCTCAGCACTTCTTTTGCTGTGTCCCATAAATTTTGAGTTGTTTTATGCTCATTGTCATTCATTTCTAGGAATTTTTTTATTTCTTCTTTAATCTCATTTTTAATCCATTCATTATTTAACAACCTGCTACTTAGTTTCCATGTGTCTGAGAATTTTTGAGCTTTTCTGTTGTGGTTCATTTCTAGTTTCATGCCGTTGTGATCGGAGAAAATGCTTGATATGATTTCAGTCTTCTTCAATTTGTTGAGAGCACTTTTGTGCCCTAACATGTGGTCTATCCTAGACAATGTACCATGAGCACTTGAAAAGAATGTATATTCTGCTGCTTTAGGGTGAAAGATTCTGAAGATATCTATTAAATCGAGTTGATCTAGTGTTTCCAATAAGTCTGCTGTTTGTTAATTTTTTTTTCTTGAGGATCTATCTAGTGATGTTAGTGGGGTATTGAAATCTCCTACTATTATAGTATTGCTGTTGATCTCGCCCTTTAAATCCATCAAAGTCTGCTTTATATATTTTGGTGCTCCTATATTAGGTGCATAGATATTTATAATAGTTATATCTTCCTGTTGGATTACTCCCTTTATCATTATGTAGTGGCCTTCTTTATCTCTTACTATATCCTTTGTTTTAAAGTCCAGTTTGTCTGATATAAGTATTGCTACCCCAGCTTTTTTTTCATTTCCATTTGCATGAAATGTTTTTTTTTTTCCATCCTTTAGCTTCAATCTATGTGTATCTTTTGTTCTAAGGTGTGTCTCTTGTAGACAGTATATGTATGGGTCCTGTTTTCTTATCCACGCAGCTACCCTATGTCTTTTGATTGGATCATTTAATCCATTTACATTTAAGGTTATTATTGATATGTAGTTGTTTATTGCCATTTTCTTCTTTAAAGGTGTATTCCTTTTTTGCTATATTCTTTTCCAACTTTGATCTGTTTACAACAGGCCCCGTAACATTTCCTGCAGCATTGGTTTGGTTGTAATGAATTCCTTGAGTTGTTTTTTGTCTGGGAAGCTTTTTATTTCTCCTTCGTTTTGAAACGATAGCCTTGCTGGATAAAGTAGTCTTGGTTGTAGGTTCTTGTTCTGCATTACTTTGAATATTTCTTGCCAATCCCTTCTGGCCTCAAGTGTTTCTGTTGAGAAGTCGGATGTCATCCTTATGGGGGCTCCTTTGTAGGTGATAACTCTTTTTTCTCTTGCAGCTTTTAATATTTTTTCTTTATCACTTAGCTTTGGTATTTTAATTATGATGTGTCTTGGTGTAAGTTTCTTTGGGTTTCTCTTTAATGGAGTCCTCTGTGCTTCTTGGACTTGTGAGAATTTCTCTTGCATTAATTTAGGGAAATTTTCAGCTATGATATGATTGAGCAAAGTCTCTATCCCTTGTTCTTTTTCTTCTTTTCAGGAACCCCTATGATGCAGATGTTATTTCTCTTCATGTTGTCAAAGAGCTCTCTAAGAGTTTCCTCTGAGTTTTTGAGTCTCTTTTCTCTTTTCTTCTCTGCTTTCATGCCTTCATTCCAGTTGTCCTCCAACTCGCCGATTCAATCCTCAGCTGTATCCATCCTGTTTTTAATTCCTTCCATTGTGGTCTTCATTTCTGATATTGTATTTGTTATCTCCGACTGATTCTTTTTTAATATTTCAATATCCTTTTTTTATACTTGCTATTTCTTTACTTAGGTGTTCATGATGACCATCCATTGTTGTTCTAAGATCCCTAAGCATCCTTATAATCATTATTTTGAACTCCGCATCTGGAAGTTTGATTATTTCCATATCACTCAGTTCATCTCCTGAAGGTTTCTCTTGTGGTTTTGTTTGGATTGCACTTTTTTGTCTTCTCATTGTCGGTGTTTTGTTTGTAGAATTGGTTGAGTCTAGGCTTGGTGTTGTCTGCCTCAAGTTTTCAGTTGTGTTATTTCTAGGTCTTCTTGCGTTGGTATCAGCTATTATTTATAATCCACTTTTGGATTTGGGCAGCTTTGAAGTCTTGATTTGTTTGTTATCTTAACAGGTGATAGTCTTGTTTACTGATCTCAGCAGGGA
The DNA here is from genome assembly GCF_036850995.1 of Saccopteryx leptura. Classification (NCBI taxonomy): domain Eukaryota; kingdom Metazoa; phylum Chordata; class Mammalia; order Chiroptera; family Emballonuridae; genus Saccopteryx; species Saccopteryx leptura. Next base: position 37,160,913 of record NC_089503.1, read on the forward strand.
GCTTCCTTGAACCTGTATCCAGGAATGGGATGGGTGTAACCTGAGACTCTGAAGGTCTCTCTTTTTTTTTTTTTTCCTGTATTTTTCTGAAGGTGGAAACCGGGAGAGACAGTCAGACAGACTCCCGCATCCGCCCGACTGGGATCCACCTGGCATGCCCACCAGGGGCAGGGGCGATGCTCTGCCCCTCCGGGGCGTCGCTCTGCCACCACCAGAGCCACTCTAGTGCCTGGGGCAGAGGCCAAGGAGCCATCCCCAGCGCCCAGGCCATCTTTGCTCCAATGGAGCCTCGGCTGCGGGAGGTGAAGAGAGAGACAGAGAGGAGGGGGGGTGGAGAAGCAAATGGGCACTTCTCCTATTTGCCCTGGCTGGGAATCGAACCCGGGTCCCCCACACGCCAGGCTGACGCTCTACCGCTGAGCCAACCAGCCAGGGCCTGAAGGTCTCTTTAGCCAACTAATCTCCCTGAGGGCAGGGTGTTTTCTCAGCTTCAGTAGGGGGAGGTGTATCTCAGATCTCCATGGAGACCTGAGTTACTGCCCCTCCTCCCCACTTCTTGTTTTTTTTTAATTTTTTTTAAATCATTTTTAGAGAGGAGAGAGAAAGGGAGAGAGAGAGAGACAGAGAGGAGAGAGAGACAGAGAGAGAAGGTGGGGAGGACCTGGAAGCATCAACTCCCATATGTGCCTTGACTAGGCAAGCCCAGAGTTTCGAACTGGCAACCTCAGCATTTCCAGGTCAACGCTTTATCCACTGCGCCACCACAGGTCAGGCCCCACTTCTTGTTTTCAGCTGTGTCTTGTTTGCTGATTGGAGCTGGATAGATGTCCAGAGATTTCTGATCCGGAAGCAATTCAGCTCCGTTTTGTGAAAGGTTCAGTCCCTCCGCCAGCTATGGCCACCTCCAGCACGGATGAGTCAGCTTTTGTAAGTTGTCTCCTTCATTCTAAGCCCCTCACAGTCTATCCCTCTCTCTTTCCTTTCCACTTGGGAGATAAGCTGGTCTTTTCAACACAGCTCACTCCCTGGTCACCAGGCAAGTGGCTGTGAGCAGTAGTTTCTGCTCTTTTCCCTTGTGTAAGATCCCCTCTGGGCTCTGAGCCTCACACCCCCCCTCCGTTCCTGTAAGCAGGGGAGATTCAGGGGCTCCCTACCAGGTTTGTTGTTGCTGCTTCTTTACTCCTTGGTTTTTGAGAGCTGTTCTTGCAGTTCAGAGTTGGTTTTTCATGCTGATTTTTTCTAAATTGATTTGTATTCCAGTTCGGTGGTGAGAGCTGGGCATCTGTGCGTCCGCGTACTCCGCTGCCATTTTTTTCTCCTATTGCTTCCTTTTATTCAGTATGCCTTAGTGTAAAGCCAGAAGCCATGGCCAGGGCCACCATCAAAGCAGCCTGGCCCATGCAGGTTCGCATTGGATTCGGACAGTCGGTAAAGAAACAACGGAGCCACAAACTGGTGGGCCATAGTCTTTAATCCTAGCTTGCACCCGGCGGGCAAGTAAAAACACACACTGGGCTCCAAAACCCACTCACATTCAGTGCTCACAAAGCCACTGACTTATCCGAGTTTCCTAGAATCAAAGGTTTCTAGCTCACCAGCCTTATTCTCCTCTGTTCCCCATCTCCTTCCTTATCCCAGATACAAACTCTGCCCAAACTGGCTTCTCTCTCAGCACTCTGCCATCTTGGCTGCTTCTCCTGGCCTACTCACGTGGCCTCTTTCTCCTCTCTGCTCTGCTGTCTCATGCTAATCATCCCAGGAACCAAGAGCACAAACTCTGTTCTGCCCCCATTTTATATTGTATCTTCACAACCTCTAATCCAATATACAAAATAGGGAAGTCTCTAGTAGAGTCACTTCTCTGAGGCATGATTGGATTGTACCACCCCACATCAAAAAGGGTAGGAAAGGCTTAATCCCAAAACCAAGCCCCAGGCTACAAGGATTCTGCCTGCCTTTAGCCCACCCCAACACACATTAATATCACCTGGGCTACGGCCTCCTCATGTTATCTTTAACAAAGTGAGCATAATACATTTTATCTGCCCAACACTTAGATATATATTTTCTTCTTGCAGTTGCTAGACTCCTAGTCCAGAAAGAAAGTTATCTACTCAAGTAATTTTTATCTTCTGGTGTATTTAAAACATTTGCATTTAAAATAATTAGAGAACTCCCCCTTATCCATGGAGGATTTATCCAAGACCCCAGTGAATGCTTAAAATTGCATATAATATTAAACCTTGTATACATTATTTTTTATCTATACATACATACTTATTATAAAGTTTACTTTATAAATTAGTCACATTAAGATACTACCAATAACTACCAATGTAATAAAACAATTAGGCATGCCCAGGTAGTTGCACAGTAGACAAAACTTTGAACTGGGATGCTAAGGACCCAGGTTCAAAACCCCAAGGTTGCCGGGTTGAGTACAGGCTCATCTGACATAAGTGTGGAAATCAATATTACCCCATGGTTATTAGCTTGAGCCCAAAGGCCACTGGCTAGAAGCTCATAGTTGCTGGCTTCAACTCAAGACTGCTGGCTTGAGTGAGGGTCACTAGCTAAGCTAGAACCCCCCCCCCCAGTCAAAGCACATATAAGAAAGCAATCAATGAACAATTAAAGTGTTGTAAGAAAGAATTGGTGCTTCTCACATCTTTCCCTTCGTGCCTGTCCCTGTCTCCTTCTTTCATAAGTAAATAAATAAATAAAGCAATTAGAGCAGTATACTGTATTAAAAATGATTGAAATATGGACTCTGCCTCTTTCTGATAATCGATCTGATAACTGAGACAGTTACTAAGTGACTAATGGGCAGTTGGGATCTATGGTGTGGATACACTGGACAAAGCTGAACAGAGCTGGATGGTGAGAGATTTCATCATGTTACTCAGAACATAGTGCAATTTAAAATTTGTGAATTGTTTATCTGGAATTATCCATTTAATAATTTAAACTGCTGTTGACCACAGGTAACTGAAACCAAGGAGAGCCAAATTGTGAATAAGGGAGACTACTATGTTGATATGTTAGTGCTTAGGTCTGCCATTTTATTTTTATTTATTTATTTTTTGTATTTTTCTGAAGCTGGAAATGGGGAGAGACAGTCAGACAGACTCCTGCATGCGCCCGACCGGGATCCACCCGGCACGCCCACTAGGGGGCGATGCTCTGCCCACCAGGGGGCGATACTCTGCCCCTCCAGGGCATCGCTCTGTTGCGACCAGAGCCACTCTAGCGCCTAGGGCAGAGGCCAAGGAGTCATCCCCAGCGCCCGGGCCATCTTTGCTCTAATGGAGCCTCGGCTGCGGGAGGGGAAGAGATAGACAGAGAGGAAGGAAAGGGGGAAGGTCTGTCATTTTATATTTTGTGTTTTCTTTTCTAGTTCTTGTTTCTCTGTTTCTCTTTTCTTGATTTCTTGTGGAATACTAGAAAGGTTTTTTTAATTCCACCTTGACTTATTTGTAATGTTTTCGAGTGTATCTCTTCTTATACTTTTCACAAGGTCCTCTGGATTACAGTATTATTTTCTGACTCATAACAATCTACTAGTGTCAACCTTTTATCCCTGAAGAAAAATGGGGAAAGAAAAATGGGGAAATCTCACTTTTATTTAACTTTATTTATCTTCCGTCACTTTTTAAAATAATTTTTGAAAATATTTTTCACTGATTTTTGAGAGAGAGGAAAGGGGGAAGGATGAAAGAGGGAGAAACAACTCATTTCACTTAGTTGTTCTATTTATTTGTGTGCTCATTGTTTCTTGTACATGCTCTCACAGGTGTTTGAATGTGCAACCTTGAAGCTCTGGGACAACACTCTATCCACTGACACACTTGGACAGGGCCTATCTTTTTTCACTTTTAAATGTTATTTTCTTGAGTCTTAATTTTTTACTTAACCATGAAATATGACTTACAGAAGTCATAAAGGGAAAGCAGAGTGTATTACATGTAGTCTAATTTTTGCTTTGTCGTTTTTTCTTCCTCATATTTTTGAGCTATTTCTTCTATCATTTCCTTTTTGTTTAAACTTCCTTTAGTCACTCTTTAAAATTAAAAACAAATTCTTTAGTTTTCTTTGCTCTGACTGATTCCCTCTTCTTGATTCCACTCCTCATGTTCTTATCCCTTGGGGGGTCTAGGGGCCCAGTGCAGAAGAACACTGGCCCTGGCTGCTCACTGTTGTTACTTCACATTTGTGCTGGGCAAGGGAAGAACCTACTTGAGCTCCTTCTGCTGCTATGCTGGGAGTCAGGAAATGACTGGTATACCTTATTCTCCAATCCTGGAGTAGTGTCATTCAGTTCACCTTTTTATTAAAAAATTACATTTCAGAGTCTCCTTTGATCCTTTCAAACAGTTTTTGAAGGTTTATAATTGCATTTGAAGAAAAATATAAAAAGGGAGAAATAGGTCAATCTTGTCATCTGAAGACCAAAAGTCATATACTGAGTTGTGACTCCAGGTCCTTACCCAATTTAACAATGCCCAATACAAAACAAATACACAAATAAGCTAACAAACCAACACACTACTGGAAATGCCTTAGATTCAGGCTTATGCTTAGAGTCCTTTAATACTGTGCTTTATATATAAACTTCATGGAAATAAGAGGCCTCACATGAATCTAAAACATACTGCCAATAAAGGGGCATTGCTCTGTTGCAATCGGAGCCATTCTAGTGCCTGAGGTAAAGGCCATGGAACCGTCCTCAGCGCCCGGGGCCAACCTTGCTCCAATAGAGCCTTGGCTAGGAGGAGAAGAGAGAGACAAAGGAGAGGAGGAAGGATGGAGAAGCAGACGGGTGCTTCTCTTGTGTGCCCTGGCTGGGAATCGAACCTGAGAGTTCAACAATGCCAGGCTGATGCTCTATTATTGAGCTAACCAGCCAGTGCTTCAAGTATATTTTGTTTTTTTATTTTGCTTTCTATCTGCCCATGTAACTACATTCTACAGTTTGAATATGCTTTTATCATAGAAAGGACATATGATAGCATCTATACTATGCTCAAGGCACTGAGAACTAGGCTTGTTGCTAGCATTAAGAAGATGCTATTACCCTTTCAGCCTTGTCCACTAAAATTTCAGGTATGCAAGGCATTTATTTATTGGCATTCAGTTAATTAATGCCTTATAAGAAAAAAACTAATTGTAGTCTAATTCTATTAATTTGATTGATATTATATATTGTTATTATTGCATTTTTAAGGAAAGGGAGATTTAAAAGAAGGAAGAGGAAGGGATACAGCCAAAGCAATCTTGTGAAGTAAAATGATTGAGCTCAGTTCTCTGCCTGTAGCATGGAAGAGAAATGAGTTGGAAATTCAGGACTCCAGTGAATGTTCCATATTTATTTCCACTTTCTGTTCTGCAATAGTTTTATCTGACATATATGGAAAATGTGGAAAACAATACTTATCTTCGTTTGTGTTCTTCATCCAATTTAGGGCTTTAAGATAGGTGATCTAGGCTATAGGTCAGCCTCTATTTGTTACCTAATTTCTTTCAAAATTCCAGAATTTCTTGACTTGTATGACTGGTGCAACCACTGAGAATAAAAAATGATTAAGGTATGAGTCACTATAACCATGTAATGACCTGTTTCTTCAGCCACTGCAGAAATGGCAAAGGGGAGAAAATAATTGAGTATAATTGATAGTTAAAGATTTTACCTTTTATTGAGTTCTAAGTATTTTCTTCATGCAGTGGTACAAATATTTAATTGCATTTTCTCATCAGAATTTAATCTTTTTATTTCACAAAGCTTGAGTTATTTCTGAACATTACATTTCATTTTTGCATAGATAGTAGCTCCTTCACAAAGTCCTATAAAAAGATATGCTTGTAGAATGCTGGGAAAGAGGAATTAAAAATCGTTATGGTTGCTTTCACACCAATGCCATGGTGTACAGTACTTGGATTTGCTTGCTACTATGGGCAAATCATTTTTAAGTCAAATCTGTATTAATTTTATCATTAAAATCTATTTATTTATTAAAAAGACAATGTTGTACATGCGTTTTTCCAAATATGGCACTCTGAGATTTATTTATATAAAAACAGTTACCAAGATGATTACACCAATATATACATAGCCTCCACTGTGCTAACTTGAAAACAATGTATAATATACATTTTCTATATGTTGTGTATGTGTATATAAATATATGTGGGTGTGTATGTATACATATATACAATAATATAATAATATACATCTGTGACACAATTAGGTTTACAGTTGTGAGTACACCGAACAGAGTTTATTCTTGTATTATCATTTATTTTATTGTATTATTTTCCACATGAAGAACTGTAAATCTATTTTTGTCATCCTACATACACACAGACACAGTTGGCCATTTGCCTTTGTGGCTAATGCAGCTACAGATACAACCAGCTGCTAGATTGACATTTCTTTTTAGTCACATCATTGCAGCCTGACAGGTGGGATGGATAATCCACTGGGGATGCTAAGAGCGCAGTTTGAAACCCTGAGTTTGCTGGCTAGAGTGTAAGGTCATTGGCTCAAGCAAAGGCTTGCCAGCTTGAGCACAGGGTCACCGGCTCGAGTGCAGGATCAAAGACATGATCCCCACTGAGGTCACCGGTTCAAAACCCTGGGCTTGCCTGGTCAAGGCACATATGGGAGTTGATGCTTTCTGCTCCTCCCCCCTTCTCTCTCTCTCTCTCTCTCTCCCCTCTATATAATGAATATAAATAAATAAAAATTTAAAAAAAGACATGATCCCAAGGTTACTGCTTTGAGCCCAAAGGTAGCTGGCTTGGAGCCCAAGGTTGCTGGCTAGAGCCCCCATGGCTGACTGGAAGCCCAAGGCTGTTGGCTTGAGCCAAGTGGTCATTCACTCAGCTTGAGCCACTGGTCAGAGCACATATGAGAAAGCAATGAATGTACAACCGAAGTGAAACAGCTATAGGTCAATGCTTCTCCTTCCCCTTGTCTCTCCCTTACTTTCTCTTGCTTAAAAAAATATATATGGTGGTGTGAACGTAGACTGTGCAGCTTGCCTACTATGTTTGCATCTGTACTAAACATTTATAGAACTTTTTCTGTGTCTTATTCCCTAAACATAAGATTACCAATCGTCCTCTTTTAGTGAGGACAGTCCTTCTTTTGTAAGTTCCGTCCTCCTTTGAAAAGTGTCCTCCTACATGTCCTCCTTTTTGATATTGGAAGACTAATCTGTAAATGTCTGTATTCTATTGATGCAGAGTCGATACAGTGCATGTGATGTGACATATTTTATCTAAATGAGTACTTTTTTCTTACAATTATTTAAAAATAATAGGCATGTAAGCATAATTATAATATAAAATATTATAAATGTTTTATTATGCATTTATCATTATGTGTATTATTGTTGCAATGAATAAAATGTTTATTTATGATATTGTTTTCTTTAATTAATTTTTGTCCTCCTTTTCATTGTAAAAACATTGGTCACCTTACTGAACAGCACAGTATCACAATTATTTAGTAAGCATTTTCATTGTATCAGATATTGTAACTAATCTACAGGTGAGTTAAAATATATGACAGATATGTATAAGTTATAGGCAAATACAATCCCTTTTTATTTAAAGAACTTGGAACCAATCCCTGTGGATATTGAGGGATGACTGTATGCTTTTTATATATATAATTTTATTTTTTTTAATGGGGCGACATCAATAAATCAGGATACATATATTCAAAGATAACATGTCCAGGTTATCTTGTTGTTCAATTATGTTCCATACCCATCACCCAAAGACAGGCTTGAGAAGTTCTCATCTATTATTTGTTTGAGTATGTTCTCCATTCCATTTTCTCTCTCTTCTCCCTCTGATATACTTATTATTCTTATGTTATTCTTTTTGATGGAGTCAGATCATTCCTGTAGGGCTATCTCATATTTTTAAATTTTTGAGTCTCTTTCTTCTTCTCTCTGTTGTGCCTCAAGTTGCTTTTCTTCTATTTCACTAATCCCACCTTCTATCTGGCCTGTTCTATTAGCTAAGCTTGTTACCTCGTTTTTCAGCTCGTGAATTGAGTTTTTCATCTCTGTTTGATTTATTTTTATAAATGGCATTTGAGGGTGGTTTTGTTGATAGTATTAATGAGATTTAATAAAGAATAAAAAGTTAAAAAAATAAAAATAAAAAATTGAAAAGTTGTTTTAAAAAAATTAATAAAGAAAAATAAAAATTAAAAAAAGGATATTATTACCCCGCCCTCCTTTTTTCCTCTCCTCTCCTCTTCCCTCTTTCTTGAGAAAATCTGTGGTGAACTGTGAATTATATTGTACTAAATAGAACAAACAATGCCTGTAATGGAGGGCCTAAATTGGGGAGAAGTAATAAAGGGGCATAAAAAAAAGGAAAAAAAGGGGGGTATGGTCCCACAAAAAGCAAATAAGGAAAAAATTTGGGTCAAGAATAAAATGAATTGCTTTTAAGTGTTGGTTGACTAAGAGTTATGATGAAAGGAATAAGAGGGAAACAGGAAAATGGGGGGACAAATTAAAAAATTACTATTCTATTTAGTGGAACAAGAACTAGATAAAATGGAGAGCCAGGGATGGGAGCACTGCTAGTGAGTTAAAAAGGTGAAGTAAAAAACCCCTAATATGCTACAAACATAAGTTTGAGTCCCAGATAAGATCATTTGTTCGTTATTGAGGTTTGAATGAGAGGCGACGTAAAGGAGAAAGAAAGAAACTAATATAGAGGGAGAAAAGAAAGAGAGAAAAAAAAGAGGGAACCACTAAAAGAAGAAAAAAGAAAAAAGAGGAGAGAGAGAGAGAGAGAGAGAGTTAAGGGTTTTGGAGTGCAACCCTCAGAGAGAGAAAAGAAGAGGAAAAGAAAAGATAATGGGAGATGTAACACTTATGGGTAGTGTAGTTCAAGGAGAGGAGAGAGTAATCAGCAGAGAGTTAAACGACCAAATTGGAGGAAGAAAAAAAAATTAAGAATGAAGATAAGAGAAACAAATGAACAAATATAATAAAATGGGATAGGTTATAAAGTCTGCAGATTTTTCTTGATTTTGAGAGGTTATCTTCTTGATTTTTCTTTTCTCTCCCTCTTCCTGGTCAGTGACTCTGTACCCCAGGTCTGCCCCTTTGGCACGCTCAGGTAGAGGTTTGCAGTTGATAAGTCTCTATGGCGATGTCATGTATTGTGCTTCAGTCTCCTTGGCAGTGGAGGCTCATTAGCATTTATAGGCTCCGACAGTGAGAGAGTCCATGTTCCTGGAGCCTCTCTCCTAGTCTTTCCTTCCTCAATTAGCCTGATAATCCAGCTATGGGGTTGCTGCTCCTCTGCCTGGATACTAAGAGGCTCAAAGAGCTGGCAACTTCCCACTCTATTCCCACTCAGCATAGGGCTCTGGGTAAGACTCAGTCAGTCAGAGCTGCTAGCATAATCAGGCGGGCCTTCCACCCACTCAAAGACCTCTGGCTCTGCCACTCTGTCCAGTAACATGGGCGGGTGCCCACTCCTCAGGCGCTTGTAGGAAACTCTCACTCACTATCTGTGTGCAGACCCGGATATCAGACCGGCACTCTCACACTCTGAGTGAAACCCCCACCCGCACGAAAAAGTTCCAGCATTGGAATTGGCTCTCGCTCCCCCCTGTGCACAGCTTTTTCAGGGTGCTGGGGCAGCCTGGAGATTCCGCTTTCAGCCCACACAAAGTCCCCTGACTCTGCCTCTCTGTAGAGTAACACGAGCGCCCACTGCTGAGGCACTGGGAGGAATCTCTCACCCACTATCTGTGTGCACCGACCAGGAGATCGGGGAAAATGGCTGCCCCACTTGTCTTTCTTTGTCTGGGTTTGGCGCAAGTGTTAGCTTGTACTGACTGGGTTGCTACAGGCACAGTTTTTCCCCGGCTTGGATATCCGTGCCACAGCCTGGTTCAGCTGTTTGTGCCGCGGCCTGGATCTATTCACCCCCTTTGCCCGCCTTAGTTTCTATATTCTCAGTTCCCAGTGAAAGCAGCCCTGTTTAGGTTAGTGAGGAAGGCGGAGCATTTCTTACTCCCTATTTCCTTCGGGGTTTGATTATATATTTAGCCAATTTTTCACTCGACCATACCTTTGGGTGTATTGAGAAACAACTGGAGGCTCCAAGGACAGGTTTTTCTGTTTCTGGTTGAAGATGTTGTTGAGTTTTGGGGGGAGATTTATCGGTATCGCTTCCTACCGCGCCATTACTCTGACATCATCCTATATATCTCTGTATGCTTTTAACTGACATGTTAATTTTAATATTTGTCCAATGAAGCAGTTTCTCTTATCATGAAGAATACACAATAAATCAGAGCTGTTTAGAAATAAATTATATTTTCCATTACAATAAAATTATTTTTATTGTCACATGTAAACATCCATTTGGCATCATCATACATCTGCATTCACATAATTGTAGTCATTATGCACATGGATTTTTTGCTTCTGAAATCATATTATAAACATTTCTACTGTTCTTGCAAGACTCCATAGATATCTATTCCAATTACAGTGTTATTCTGTGTTGATATTCTACTATAACTAAACCATTCCCTCTAAAAATTGTTACGTAACCATCTGGTATCTTCTATCTAGCCTTATATTTTTATATTAAAAATTATGATTTGTACATATATATCAGTGTGTGTTTGTGGTTTCTGTTTATTTCTCTATGACTAACTCCTAGTAGTAGAGTAACAAGACCAACAATTACAAATTTCTCTGTTACTCTTGCTTTGTACTTTTGAAATTTTTCATAAAAAGTTTGATATAAAGTTCTAAAAATGCTTTTAAATACTATATGATTTTGGAGGTGTAAACAGTATATAAAAACATTATTGCTCACATATATACTATGAGTGTCTGGTCCAATGTCAGAATGTTTTTATTTGAACTGAAATATTAATCTCCTCATTTCTATTTACTTTAAGTACTTTTAATTTCATAGTGAATAGAGAATGAGAAACAGAAGATTTAGAAGTTTGGGAAATTTGCACATTTTTGTTTCTATTTATTATATATGTAGGAAGATTTAGAAGTTCAGGAAAAATTAAAATACCCTTAGCAAATTATGCTTCTAACACAATAGGCTATTCTAGATGTTCTTTATCATATCTTAGTAATTTTCCTGTAAATAATCTTTGGAAAGACATTTTATACAAAGCTGGCGAACCAAAGGGACACCTATCAGATACACTGAGCTCTTCACCAGGCTGTCAAGTTTTTGTTTTCGGTGTTTCTTATCCACATTGTAGTGACGGAAGAGTGTCTGGAAATACATTTTTAGCTGTTGTGGAAATTTTGAAGATTTATTAAAATTAACCAACATGTAATTAAATTGCAGCATCATTAATAGTTTATTAGTGTTTATATAGGTTAATAGAAGAAGACAAATCGATTTCATCTTGTATACTAACAAGTCCTACTAATTGTCTAGAAAGTGTGGTTAAGAAGACCTGTCCTGTTCTGCAGGAAAGAGCGCTGGGATGCCGACACTGAGAGATTGGTCTTGTATGTCACTGGAACAGGGTGGGAGTCTACTTGCCACATTCCTGCCATCCAGGAGCCACATGTTTTTACACTAATCCTTCCTGTTGGTCAATAAGGATAAACTGGTTTAGGAATCTGAACAAAAGCGAATAAGGCACATATAGTTTATAATTCTCTGGAGATACTGTTACCTAATCTAAAAAAATCAATCATATAAAGCCATGCAGCCAGAACTCCTTGGTTTACCCTCATTTATAGGGCTATAAATCAAATGCTGCTACATCTCACCAGCCAGTGAGTTGAAGTGAAGTCATGCCTACTTATATTTAAAGTGTGCCTGTTCTCACCACTCATTTGTCTGACTCTGGGACTGTGTACAACAATGGAAGCAATATCAACCCATACGAGAAGTTTAGGCAATGTGTAAAAGGCAATGTGGTTCTCACAGTTACTGGCAGATATTACTGGTTTTGTGTAGGTAGGGAACAGAAATTCTAGAGGGATGAAATGCAAAGAGCAGTCTATACCACAGAGAAATCTCCGGTGTCTACAGAAATCACCACGAGTATGTTAAGAACTGAACTGACAGAGTTTCTCCCATCCCTGCATATCACACACACTCAAAAACAGAATTGATTAAAGAATTAAAGGGTGCATTTTTCACATGGGACCCACACAGCTTTTGTAACCCTACACATCCTTTCCTTTCATCAGGTCCCATGGCAACACTGGTCTAGTGTCTTCAAAACAAAGAAATAACCGTGTGAACGCCGTGATGATTTCTGGGTGGTGCCACTGCTTGAGACAGTGCAGGACAGATCTGAGAGACAGAAATGCTTACATGAAGAAAAAAGAATAACTTGTCAATTCCTTTTTTTCAAATAAAATGAATGTAATCAATTCTTGCATAATTCAAAACTGTTTGCAAGAAGGACTGAGAATTTTTTTGCTTGTTTCTCTTCCTGCTCCAATTTGTGATTCCAGAGTTATTCAAAAATTCATGTTATGTTCTGAACACTTACAGCTGACTATATGAAGAACATTTTGCAATATTAAATGATGTATATTACTCTTAAATCTAGTTATTTTCAAGTCTAAATGTAATATACTAGAAGAAAAACACAAAGTCTTGGTACTGACTACAAAAAATGACCAGTATACACTTAATGGCCACTTCACATTGAATTCTAAATGCTGAGAATACTTTTATGTTATAAGAATGTTTAACTTGATAATAAAGCAAATAAATTAACACTTTTACTTTATTTAAATAAATTTGATTTGAAATTCAACATTAATTTTATAAATATGAAATTTACCTTTCAACTTAATAAAGCACTGAAAAAAACCATATTGAAAAACAGAAATAAAAAAATGTTCTTGCCCCTGACATCTAAATTGTTAGGAGTGAAGAAGCCCACTGCAGGTATAATCCAGAGCAGTGATTTTCAGCCTTTTTTTTCATGGCACAAACACACAGTAATTACTAAGGTCAGTGCCCCTGACTAAATACAGCCATTTTCATCTCATGGCACAAATAAGTTACTAAGGAAGAAGAGGTCAGGGCCCCCTTTTTTTTTAGTAATTAGTTTATGAGTGTGTGAGAAACACAGGTAGAAAAGATTCCAGAGTACTTTATTATAATAAGAATACCAAAAAATTATTAAAGAAAATTTCTTTAAACATCCAATAATTCAGAAGTAGGCCATTATTGAGGAAGGACCTATATAGCAGTAGAGACTGTGTCCTGAAGTTATTGAATACTTTATCGTTCATTCTTATTTAGTTGTAATTGTGTAGATTATTGGAGCATTTCATGAAAACATAGAAATTTATTGTATATAAGTAACAGAATGTAGTTATTTTGTAGATTTTGAATCAAATAGTACTCTTGAGTTACGTGAAACACCAGGTTTCATTAGTAAATATTCTTTGAACATTTTATGCTATCACCATGTTAAATATATTTTGATAGTATTTGTAGAAAATGATGCCTAACTTTTGTAAGAACTATATATTGAGTATGTATTTTCTTATAGGTTACCTCTTGTTCTCAATTTTACTTTGACACTCTCTCTGGATGGCTACCACACAGAACTTCCATGTGTCTTTCGTTACTACTTATTTTTCTAATTCATTCTCCAACTCAAGTCATCTCCTGAAAGAGATAGTATCCAATGGTCTTCTCTAAATAATAAACAGTGAATACATACACTAGCATATGCAGAGATTTCTAGAAACTTATTATATTTTCTGTCATACTTTTTCACAGCTAACTGTTTTGACATAAGCATAAATATACCGTGGTTCATATGAAGGGATATCACACATCCTCAATACTTCTGCTTTAGCATACTGGCTAACATGATCTGCCTACTTCCATTACACTTATTATTGTTTTTTTTAATGCTATTAGGGTGGAGTTGCTATTTATGAAGATAGAGAGAACTATAAGATAATATGTTTGGAGTTGGGTAAAATCATAGTACAGGTTTTAGACATGTCAAGATCGAGATGTCTATTAGACATTGAATTTGCACAGAGCTAGAGCCCTATCTCATTTTCTCTCTGTTTTTCTTCTACTTCAGACATTGATATAACAGCACGCTTCGTGTAGGTATGCCCTGGTAGGCTCTGACCTCAGAATCAACACCAAGTTTTACTTTGGGGTTCTCTGGTGCTGGATATGTGAAATCTGCTGGATCCCACCCAAGCATGAGAAACAAAATCAGGACAAATTTAATACCTACATGGTAACACTTGCCCAATTATGGATAAGAGTAAGTGGATTAAGAGGAGAAAATCACCAATTTAATTATGGACATAAAGATGGTTTTCCATAAGAATATGGGGCCCAAGGACAAATTGAGTAGTTGAGACACGTGCCATTTTGAGTTAGGGAGAAAAAGAGGGTAGTGATTTAGGACTTCAAAGGGGAGGAAAGGAATTACATTGAGATGCAAAAGCAAATGTTTGGTGACAAAGGGCCATGAAGAAACAATGAGCCCTGGAGGGGGCAGTACATCGTGTGTGTGTGTGTGTGTGTGTGTGTGTGTGTGTGTGTGTGTATTTGTAGTTAAGCTCCATATATATATATATATATATATATATATATATATATATATATATATATATATATATTTGTAGTTAAGCTCTGGTGATAGTTCTTTTTCTTGTAATAGACATTTTATGTAAATTCTTTTAGGCAGGTAGGGGAAACACCAAAGCCTCTTCCTGAGTTTTCTGTTTCCTAAAAAATAAAATAATTCTCATGCCAGAAAGACACAGCTTCGAGTGGCAGATTTTATTTTCCTACAAAAGGAAAGAGCCTGAGACATATTAAATGCTCAATACATTTTTCTGACTATATGAATAAAAATGTAATTGCTGTTGGAACTGAAAATGTTTGTTCTTGCTGAGGGCTAGAATCTAAATTGCTTCATCAGTCAGTATGAAGTCAGGTGAGAAGAAAGGAATTTATATTCTTTATTAAATTTAACAATACAGCATTTTGTAACTAAGAAATTTTTATCTAGACTTGTCTTGAGGTGCATATATGTGTATATATATATGTATATATATATACATATATATATATTGGTACTCTCCATACCTTTAGGCATCTACTCCATTCTTGGATAAGACCCTTGAAGATAAGGGGGAAACACTGTAAAAAGAGCGTTCAATGAACTTATACATTGGACTTTATTTTTTTCAAATTCTTATAGCAAAACACTTTTCTTAATCCCTAAAAAATATCTTTTTAAAATTACCATTTCTTTATGTGACATTAATTTTAGATGTTCACATCTATAACCCCAATATTTCCAATTCTCTGTGCCATTTCCCTCATCTTTTTACTCTTGAATTAATTTTATTAACTGTCAGAGCTTATTTGAATCAAGAGGAAAACTTCAAAATCATTTGAAGCAAAGTGGACTTATCTTTGCAGTTATAGAGGTCATTATATTCTATCATTTCATAAAACCCAGTCTTTTTTAAAGAAGATAAAGGAGAACAAAGCTCCACATTATGTAACCAACATTTAAATGAATAGCTTAACAAAGAAGAAATGACCAAAAGAATTAGAGTGCCATAAATAACAAAATAAAGTATGTCATACAATAAAAGTGTTTCTGAAATTGCTAGTGAGCCAGGGTAATCTTTGTAACAGAAGGTAAATAGCACCAGTCCCTTACAACCATACCAACATTTGTGCCAAATACTATTTTTTTAAAAATGCTGAAAATCTGTGTATTATGCAATAGACAAGCAAGTTTAAACCGGAGTGCCACAAGAATCTTTAAAACAAGCAATATTTGACTATTTAGTCAGGTTCACTGTCCTCTTTTCCCTTAGATTGTTAAATAAAAAATGACAATAGCAAACACAAAGTAAACAGCCAGTGTCAATATCTTGTCTTGAATCATAAATATATGTCATATAACAGAGTTACATCTTATTGATCACATTGCATAACAAAGTTACATCAAATTGGTTAATTCTTGATAACAGAAAACCTTATATACAAATATAGGCATCCAGTTTTTTAAAAAGTCACCTTGGAAAAAGAAGGATAGGAATTTACTGTTACTATTTTCTTTTCTAAACCAAATTATACCAAACTATTTTGTCAGATTGGCAAAACGTTTTTGGTGTGCCACAGAATTTAAGTAATTAGTTTGACAACCATTATATACAAAGGTTGGCTCATTCCTCACAATGTGACAAATATAATTAGCTTGAAGTCATATTACCTTTCTAGAGGTTACCTTCAAAATATAAACACTTTGATTTTTTTGTTTGTTTGTTGTTGTTGTTTTTTACATTCTCATCCCTTTTCTCTTCCTAACCCTAAATTCCATATTGCTAATTCATTCTAAAAATGGACCTTGTAAATATGATAAAGTACGTATTAAAAAAATAATAATAAAGATACAATAAATATAGAGTTGAAAAATCTCAATTAAGCTATTTCCACATTAAAGGAATCCAGACATTAAGGACAGTCAAGCTTGCCTCTGAGAAAGACATTTGTAATAAAACCAATATGAGAATTAAAAAAAGAAAGATGTCTTCATTTTATATAGGGCAGTTTTAGGTAAGAGATTATGATCTATATAGATCTTTGGAAAATAAATTTCTTCTTTCTGAATATAGTAAAATAAAAACAGACCTCTGACTATAAAGTGTGTTTTGGATTTGTGAACGACTTGAGATTGGTCATTGCTGGAGTAACATTCTTAATTCTGAAAAGTAGAAAATGAAGTTGAGCTCACCTTAGAATGATGACAGTTTCATATATTCACTGAAAACACACACTAAATGAAAGAGTATATATTTCCAACAGTTGTACACAGAGGCCACAATGCAGGACTGTGCCAATGCCCCATCTGACAGGAGCACACCAAGCTGTCTGCCCATGGCTACGGCCGATGATCCAGGAAGCCCGAGGGGACACAGGCTCTCCTCAGAGCCCAGCACCGACCACCAGGGTTCACAGTGTCCTCGCTCAGGCAGTGCTACCAGGAACCCTTGTGCAAACCAATTGTCATTCCATCTCTCAAAAAAGGATGATGAGGACCTTCTACGGCAGAATGAACCCCTCCAGGAAGAGGAATATTTTAACCAGAGTTCAGTCACAAGCATTGACATCAAGAAAATTGACAGCAATAAAAATGTTCAAAAGACAAGCATTTTTGCTTGGGAAGGAAAACAGGAGAAGGTTCTATCTGAATCCAAGCCAGAGGCCATTTCTGTGGCACTGTGCACTCATGGATCCTCCTATGATCAAACCAGAAACCAGCAGCTCCTTGATTCAGATCCCTCAGGCAAACCCCGGCCTCACACAGCCAATGCCCTCAAGAGATCAATGGGGTGGCAGCCCTGCTCAGAGCCCAACCTGGTCACTGGCCCAGCAAACTAAGATACGTTGGAAAGGAATTGGTGCAGAAACACCTGACAACGAGCTACGGAGCCGGTCACTTGCATGAAGTGGAGGATTTCTCCCCAGGTCCTTCCCAATCAAGCGCCTCTGTGAGCTCCAAAGACCGTGCTTGCTCTCAGGACGCTCAACAGTGCGTGCTCACACCCCCTGAAATCTCCTCTCCCATTCATGGCACTTCTCCATCCTAGAGGAAGCTACAAGAACCCGCTTCTGATGTACACAGACCCAGTCTCATGTCTGAAGAACCTGGCACCACCTCTGGGCACAACAGCAGGTGCAAGACTTATTCCAGCTGTGGTACCATAGAATATCGCTCACAAATCCATGACATAACCATTCAACCCGGAGAATGGTTGGGAAATGGATTGGGTTTTTGAAGCTCTGGTTCCCCAGAAAGAAATCAACAACAACCAGATCACTGGTAAAGAAAAATGCATTTGTGAAAGAAAGCACACAGCCACCTCCCCATGCTTCTGCTGTCACAGAAACCAACTCAGTAAAAGAGAAAAAAAAATGCCAGCAAGTCAACCGAAGGGCTTACAACCATGCCGGAAGCCCAGCTACAGGTTGCAGAAGAACTTCGAGCTGTACACACGGCCCAGGTACAGGCGCCGGGACAAGTAGGAACCATGTAAACAGCCCTGGAGATGGCTACAAAAACCCTCAAAGTTGTCCTGACAGCCAAGGCACAGGCTGTGAACGATCCTGGGCAGGTGTGCGCAGCCCTGACAGCCGCACAGGAAGGACTTACGGATGTACACAGAGCACTGTGAGAGACCACAAAAGGGCTCCGGGTGCCACTGACCGTCCTGTCCAAAGTAGAAAAAGAACTCAGAACTGTGAACACAGCCCAGGGTGGTGTGAGGGAAGCACTTTGTGCTGAGAGGGAGGAACATTAGAAAACAGAGAATGAGCTTGGATCTCTCTACACACCTCATATGACAGCCAGGAAAGGGCTTGGGGCTGGAAACACTGCCAAGACTGTGGCAAAGAGTGAACTTGGAGATGTACTGGCCTTTCAATATAAGACAAATGAAGGACGTTTAGCTATGAAAAACAGCCCTGGTAGCGGCAAAAGAACACCTAGGTGCTCTGCAGACAGCCCAATTTAGGCCAAGGGAAGATCTGGAAGCTCTGCATGCAGCCCTGTTGGCCACACCAGAAGCCCGGGACGGTGTGCAAACTACCCATTTCGAGTGAACCGAGGAACTCTTAGCAGTAGAGGCAGCCAAGTTCGAGATGTCCGAGGGCCCACTGGCTTTACAGACAACACTGTTAACCACAGCAGATGGACTCGCTGCAGTAGAGAAAGTCCAGGCTGCGGCAACGGAAGAGCTCCTGGCCATGAACACGGCCCAGCTTGCTGCCATGGAGGGCCTTGGGGCGATGCAGGGAGCCCACCTGGAGGGAACAGAGGCTGCTGTATGTCTGAAGATGGCCCTGTTTGCAATCCAGGATTCCTTAGGATCTGTGTACACAGCCCAGTTTGCTGCCACCAAGGAGGGGAGCTATGTGCACTGCCCAGTCTAAAGCCAGGGAAGAATTGACAGCTTCTGCACACGGTCCACCTGCATCAGCGGAAACCGAAGGGCTTGGGGTGCGAAAGATCACCCAGCCACATAGCTCTAATCCCAGGCAAGACTCAGAGAAACATGCCAGTTCTCCACTTGGGCTCGTGGAAGAGAAACTCAAACTTTCTATGAAATCTCACCAAGAAGTGGGTAAAAAAGAGCAGACACAGTGAATGAAGTTATCCACATGTCATTAGCAATGCTACAGCTGCCTGACTCTGAGAAAGACAACCTGTTAGGAGTCAGTTCCGGCTAAGAAGTGGCACCGTACCCACATTCTAGACACAAATACCCCTACAAAATCAAAATGAGCACGGCTCTGCTGACATGGAGCTCAGAGGATTCCAAAAGCTTCCAGCCTGCCAGAGCCCTTCCCCACATATCAGCTCTTCCTGTGAATGCCATGCCGCTACACAGTGCAGCCCCGCTGAGGGCTGCTACACCCTGCAGCTGAGCGATCCAGGCAGAAGCCATGAAAGAGTAGATGGATCAATGAGTGGGCCCGTGGGCAAGGTTCTAGCACTCGCCTGGACAACTTGCTCATGTCACCAACCTCTCAGGTGCCAGCACAGCTCTTTGGCGTGTCTCTGTCAAATGTCTGAGAGAATGACCATCTGCCCAAACCTGTCTTGGATGTGCTTTCTGTCCTTCATCAGAAAAGACCCCTCACAGAGGGCATCTTCAGACGGCAAGCCAGCGGGAGATCTTCCAGAGAGCTGAAAGAGAAACTGAATGCTGAAGTCGGCATACACTTGGGACTGTGAATCTATTTTTGTGATAGCTTGGCTAGGATTCATTTTCTCCTCTTTCTTCTTGCAGGAGAAACTTAACATCACAACATGTATTATTTTGTGTCTTTCTTGAGTTTATTTTTTTAACGGAAAAAGCTGACCCACCATAAAGTATATCAAGAGTGTTGGGAGTTTCCAGTCCTCATCCTCGAAGTCAGACAACCAGACGACGATGCGATCCCACTGCACAGAGGTAAGCATTGCTGCCAATCTGTTTCACGTCTTTCTGACTTCCTTGCACGTATTTACATACACTTCTGGTTAATGAAAACACAAGTGCACGTACTTTTTGCTATTTGTCATTTTCTCTTCACAATATATTATGAACGCATTTCCCTGTCAGTACTCATTAGACTATCTCATTCTTTCATAAGGCTACATTAGGACCCATGTCAGTTTTCAGACTGTCTGCTTAATTGTGCTTCATGGAAATTATGAGACAATCAAAGTCTTATCTTAGTATAGTCAGAGTTGACCTGATTTGGGGTGGAGGGCGTGGAAACCGTTCAAAAGAAGGTTTCACTTGACCAAACATATTAAGAACCATTAATTTGCATAAGATGAGACCCGAGGACAAATTTATATTTAGGTTTGTATTTTGACATCAAGTTTGGATTGAGGTATAAAAATGAGAAGACAGTGTTTTATGTATAAAAACTTGACGCCTTCTGCAGAAGACTAAAAACAGGTTCACGGAACACAGAGCTCATTAACCACTTATGCTTATAGATGAATTGGAGAAGATGACCATATTTGAAATACAGAATTTACTTTATACCTAAGCAAATTAAATAAGATTTTTAATTTAACATTCTCATGTAGCCTGGATTAAACGTAGACCTGGGATGCTGAGGTTGCCGGATCGAAACCGAGGCTTGTCGGGAAGAAAGATCAAAGAACAGAAGAAAAGCAGCTACTAAGAGTTCATGTTTCCCACTCCTCTCCCCCTTACTCTCTCTCTCTCCCTGCTTTCTAAAATCAATCAATAAAACAGTTTTGAAATTTAATGTCCTGCTGTATTCTCAAAAATTTTAAGGAAATAGATGAAACCTGTATTTTGAGCTTTTGGCCAAAACCGCCATCTTCCACTAATTCACCAAAAACTAACTAGACCTAACAAAAACTAACACAAAGCAAAACAGGAGAGGTACTCACTCTCCGCTTCGCAGGCCTTTGTGAAAATGTAGAGCTGAACACCTCTAATATCTAACCACACACATGTGAATCCATTAGAAAGGTGACACTATAGACATCGAGAAAAGTGTCACTGTTCAAAAAGCAAGGCCCTAAAAATGTTCCCATGGCACAACAGGAAGGGGCTACAACATCACCCATCACGTGGTCAGCGCAGCTATGAACAAAGAAGTAAGGGCCAGATTCTCGCCAAGAGAATTAAGATACGTATTGGTCACCGTAAGCACTCGAAGAGCTGAAGCACCTTCCTCAGATGTGTGAAAGAAAATGATCAGAAAAGAAAGAAACCGAAGCAGAGGTATCTGTCTTGCTTCCATGGCAGGGCCATACTGCTCTGCTCAGAGAAGCTCACTTTGCGACAAACAATGGACAGAAGCCTGAGCTTATCACACCCACGCCCTGTGAAGACATGGCATGGTGAGTGCAAAACCATCAATGAGTAGAAGGCCTCTGTACTGATAAATAAGTATCCATGGAAGAGGACATAAACATTTTCAGTCATCAGAGAATAATGCAGCTGAAACAAGTTCTATTTAGATTGTGCTTCAGGTATAAGCCAAGAAGAGGTAGACAGTATGAGTTGAAGATAGAAAACAAGCGCTACAGATGATAGGAAACCACATTTAGCTTAAGATCCAGAATACAAGGGACCCTTAATCCCAAGAAGCTAAGGATCCCCGAACCCATCAAACGTTGGCTTTCCTGTAATTCAGCACGGCAACAACAGGGATAATCTTTCTAACGTGGAATGAAACCAAGGGTCATTTATAGACACTCTGTGCTGTAAAATCTTGAGTGTCATTCTTCCTGTAAGGTTTTGGTCCACAAGAACCCCTTGAAGCCAATAAAAACAAACTTCACTTCTCTCTCACACACAAAAAAATCCTTCAAAATTCTGAGGACAGTTATCATCTGTATCCTTTAGGTTTCTCTTAAAGGAAAATATCTCGTGAACAGAAAATATTCTGAGCTCTTCCAATCAATTACACTCTCCAGTGGCCTCTGTGGTTTTATTTCTATTTAATCTTTCGAATCATTCATATTTACTGACAACTCACCAGATGTCATGCGCGATGCTCTCACCTGCAGGGAGTAATGTCCTTAGACAAGTGAATATTCCCCATCTTCATGAACCTCTACTAATGGGTGTGTGGGGGGGTGAGAGTGACTGTGCAGTGCACAGGGGAAGCTGGCCTGGGAGCTCCAGCACCACTGACCACTACTAACGAGAGGCACTGACAGGCACTGAGAGCCCCGGAGGTCAAGAAAGGGGCAGGTACCCTTGTGCTGGTGCTGCCGCCTGCCCAGCATCACAACTCACAGCTGCTGTCCCCACTCTCCTGACACACGCTCCAGAGGCAAAACATTGATGCTGGCAGGACCTAAGGCTGGGCTAGTGTACCAGGCTGGGGTACCATGGTGGGTGAAGGTCACGAGTTACAGACACTTTCGCATTTCTGGAACACTCTCTAGTGTGATTACGTAATCACAGACAGGGAAAGATGGAAGGCTGCACAGATCCTTCACCACAATGTAAAATGTTGCAGAGATCTCTTGGTTTTGAAAGCAAATAGCGTGAGTATAGGTCATGGTAAAGCCAGAAAGGTGTTTGTTCACAGAATTGGAGAGAGGGATGGTGGACTCTGATGAATGACCAAAATATACATGAAGACTCACTCAAAAGAGCCTGACTTTTACTAACTTATGAGACTTTGGATGTCAAAAAGTTGGCAACTGTTCTTCAGGGGAAGACATGGGAACTGAGGTGTGTTCCCAGTTTCCCTGCAAGAATGGAAGTGGTCTTGCAGTCCTCTTTTCCCACGCATTTATCCCATGTTAAACTTGGTATCACACAAGGGTATAAAACACTCAGTAAATTCTTAGTCTCATTCATTGAAATTTGGTAATTCTCATGATGACACCTGTTGCAAATGTTCAATCCACAGCAAATATGATAAAAAAAATATTTCAGGATTGTAAACAGCTTGTTGAAGAAATATCAATCAGCTACTCTGTTAAAACTTAGTAAAAAAAATGGAGCGGACGTTTCCATACAAGACAAAATGTGTGCGAGGATCCAGGAGGGACCAGAGATCCAACATTGCCAGCCGGCCTCCCTTCCTCATGCTGGGGGTGATAGACTTCTTCCCTCTGAAACTGGACTGAAAATATTCCACTGTAAATTCCATACTAGCAGTTCTCTTGTTTGCATTCAAGAAATTTTATTTTTGAAGGGAGGGGAAATGGCGACATTGTAGGCAGACGTTATAACTCCCACCTCCCAGGACCAATGTGGATTACAACTTAACATAGGAACAGTCATCATGAAAAACCAATTTTGGGCTAAACTAAGAGGAATATATAACCAAGCATCACCAAAGGAACCACACTGAGCTGGTAGGAAAGGCAGAGACGCAGAAAGGGCTGCCCTGCTCCACGCCCAGGAGTGAGAGACGGCTAGAAGGTCACTCACAGCAGGGTGAGTTTTCTGGAGAATTGTGAGCTCTCAACTCCAGGACCAGAACCCCAGCCTGGAGCCCCAGAGACTAGAAAAGGCATATGCACAGTAGTTAGCTAAAAGAAGAGCCAGGTGACTGTTTGTGAGAGGGATACAGAACTCTCAGACCCAGGCTCTGTTTTAAAGGGACTGCACAGAAAACTTCGTTCACAGCCACTTACCTGGGGCTCTGGGAGCGGGGAGTGCTGAGAGGCCTGAAATTGTGAGATGAGAGTGTAGTCTCAAAGGAAGAGTGAGAGACTGTGGGGGACAGCCAACTTGACCCCTTTCCTGGGTCACTCCCCAAACCTAAAGTGCCCATTCTTCCTGGAAAAACCATGCCAACAATGGGAAGCAAGTATGCCACATTCAAGAGTCTCTCCTGCTCCAGACAGTCCAGAGAAACACTTAGAAGCAGGGGGCGCATCAGGGCCATAGGATTTGAGTGCTGATGTCTGGGATACACGGCCCCCCAACCTGCTGAGTACCTTCTGAAGTGCAGGAGGGCCAGGCTATGGTGGTGGTCACAGCAATTGGCTAGCACAGCGTACAGGCACAGAGGCCAGCAAGGCAGCCCATGCAAACGCAGTGAGGGGTGGAGCACAGAGAGACTTCCTGCACTCCTGTGGAGCACAGAGCCCTGTGGGACGAGAAGTCAGCTGTGCGAACTCTGGCGGACCCCAGAAGGGTGAGGTATCCCACATGCCCGTAGGTGTTGGTGACAGGAGAGGGTCCTGGCATGTCCAATGGGGTGGAGCCAGGTGGCCCATGTGGTGAAGGCATGTGGCTGAGCCCAGAAAGGTAGCCCATACTCAGAAGCAGGGCAGTGCCTGGCAACACTCACTGTAAAGGAGAGGAGTAGAGACAGAAAATGCATCCCTCATACTTGGGCTGGGCGAAGCCCAAAGAGGCCAGCAGTCTCCTTTGTGGGGCAGAGCCCAGAGAGGATAGGAGTCACCTGTGAATGAGGAGCAGCCCTAGCAGTGGACCACGAGTCCACACTGATGCCCTGTTGCTGAGGAAGCTGAGTCGAAGGGGGCATGCAGAAAGACCTCACTGCAGAAATGGAGAGGGCACACACTCTGGCCAAGAGTAGATAAGAGCCAGCCGAGGAGTGCAGCTGATATTTACAATGGCATCAGAGCACAGG
Organism: Saccopteryx leptura; assembly: GCF_036850995.1. Taxonomy (NCBI): domain Eukaryota; kingdom Metazoa; phylum Chordata; class Mammalia; order Chiroptera; family Emballonuridae; genus Saccopteryx; species Saccopteryx leptura. The sequence goes on from NC_089503.1 coordinate 37,185,579, forward strand.
AGGCAGCTACAAATTCTGAATCGCCTGAGTTTCAAGAAGATTGCAATGGGCCAGTCATAAAAGGTGACCCCCACTTGTTGGTGCCAGGTTCTGGTCATCAGGGAGGTCCAGGGATGGTACATACAGTGGTCAGAAACAGAAAACATCAGCTAAGGACCTAACAACCCTAGTTACAGTGGTATCTTTTTTTTTTTTTTTTTTTTGGTATTTTTCTGAAGCTGGAAACGGGGAGAGACAGTCAGACAGACTCCCGCATGCGCCCGACAGGGATCCACCCGGCACTCCCACCAGGGGGCGATGCTCTTCCCACCAGGGGGTGATGGTCTGCCCCTCCAGGATGTCGCTCTGTTGCGACCAGAGCCACTCTAGTGCCTGGGGCAGAGGCCAAGGAGCCATCCCCAGCGCCCAGGCCATCTTTGCTCCAATGGAGCCTCGGCTGCGGGAGGGGAAGAGAGAGACAGAGAGGAAGGAGAGGGGGAGGGGTGGAGAAGCAGATGGGCGCTTCTCCTGTGTGCCCTGGCCGGGAATCGAACCCGGGACTTCTGCACACCAGGCCGACGCTCTACCACTGAGCCAACCGGCCAGGGCTATAGTGATATCTTAAGGAAGAGCTCCTCACACCTGAACCAGCTAAGGCATAGAACAGGGGTCCCAAACTTTTTACACAGGAGGCCAGTTCCCTGTCCCTCAGACCGTTCAAGCGACTATAAATAAAACTATGAACAAATCTCTATGCACACTGCAAATATCTTATTTAAAGTTAAAAAAAATGGAAACAAATACAATATGACATTCTTCCAGAGCCGTGACGCTTGCGTCTCATATCACAGTAAGTAGTACTGTAAGTGTGTGATACCGTGCTTTGTGGCGCTGCCACATACAGTACTCCAGTGCTCCTCTGCATCCTGTGCTCCTCTCACTGACCACCAATGAAAGAGGTGCCCCTCCTGAAAAGGTGGCAGGGGCTGGATAATTGGGCTCAGGGGGCTGCATTCATCCTGCGGGCCATAATTTTGGGACCCCTGGCTTAGAAAATGCCCTGTCACTAACTGCTGAAGCCATCCCAAGAATATTTAGAAACAACACAACTGAAAGCTGGACGCAGACAATACCAACCCTATACTCAGCTAGCTACACAAACAACACATGCAAAATGCAGTCTATACAGAGACAAAAATGGGAAGAAAGAGAAATGCAATTCAAATAAATCAACAAGAAAATCCTCCAAAAAAAGAACTGTATGAAATACAAATAACCAAGATATCAGATGCAGAGTTTAAAATAATGATTGTTAGGATGTTCAAGGATGTTGGAGCACCAATATATGGACAAAATGAACACCTAAACAAAGAGATAGCTTGGTATCAAAAACTACATGGAAATAAAAGAAAAAAAATCAGACACAAATGACAAACACAATATCAGAAATGAAGACTACACTAGTAGGAACTAAAAGCAGGCTGGTTTAAGCAGAGTATCGAATCAAGCATTTAGAGGACAAGATAAATGAAAGCACAAAAGCAGAACAAAAAAAAAAGAGGCTCAAAATGTCTGAGGAAACTCTGAGAGCTCTGTGAAAACATGAAGAGAAAGAACATCTGCATAATAGAGGTTCCAGAAGAATAGAAAGAATAAGAAATAAAGAACCTGATTAAATAAACATAGCTAAAAACTTCCCTAAATTGATACAGAAAATAATCACACAAGTACAAGAAGTACAGAAAATCCCATTAAAGAGGAACGCAAAAAGACCTAAACCAAGAAACATTATAATTAAAATAATAGTTAAGAGATAAAGAAAGATTAATAGCTGGAAGAGAAAATCAGGCAGTCACCTATAAAGGAGCCCACATCAGGATGACATCTGACTTCTAAACAGAAACACATGAGACCAGAAGGGAATAGCAAGAAATATACAAGATAATGCATAACAAGAGCCTACAACCAAGACTTCTTTATCCAGCAAGGCCATCATTTAAAATTGAAGGAGAAATAAAAAGATTCCCCACCCTAAAAGAAAAACTCAAGGAATTCATTACAACCAAACCAATGTTGCAAGAAACGTAAAGGGGAATGTTGTAAACAGAACAAAGTGAGAAAATTTTGTAAAAGAGGAATGTAGATTTTAAGAATAAAATGGAAATAAAGGACTATATATCAGTAATAACCTTAAATATTAATGGATTAAATGCTCAAATCAAAAGACATAGGGTAGCTCTGTGTATAAGAAAACAGGACCCATGCATATGCTGTCTGCAAGACACCAACCTCAAAACAAAAAACACACAAAGACTGAAAATAAAGGGATGAAAAAAAAATTTCATTCTAATGGAAATGAAAAAAAAGATAGGGTAGCAATACTTATATCTGACAAAATAGACTTTAAACCAAAGGTTATAGTAAGAGATAAAAAAGATCAGTACTTAATGATAAAAGGAGCAATCTAACAGGAAGATATAACCATTATAAATATCTATGAACCTAATACAGGAGCACATAAATATATAAAGCACATTTTGATGGATATAATGGGTGAAATCAGCAATACTTTAATAGTAGGAGATTTCAGTACCCCACGAACATCACTGGATAGATCCTCAAGAAAGAAAATTAAAAAAGAAACAGCAGACTTAAAGGACACACTAGATCAACTAGATTTAATAGATATCTTTAGAACCTATTACCCTAAAGCAGCAGAATATACATTCTTTTCTAGGGCTCATGGTACATTCTCTAGGATAGACCACATGTTAGGACACAAAGAGTCTCAATAAGTTTAAGAACATTGAACTTATCATCTCGAGTCACAATGGCAGGAAACTAGAAATCAACTACAGTAGAAAAACTGAAAAATACTCAAACACTTTGAAACTAAATAGCATGTTATAAATCATGAATAGGTTAACAACGAGATCAAGGAAGAAATAAAAAATTTCCTTGAAACAAATTAAAATGAGCATACAACTATTCAAAATTGATGGGACACAAAAAAGCAGTCCTGAGAAGGAAGTTCATAGCATTACAGGCATACCTTAAGAAGCAAGAAATACCGCAAAAAACAATTTAACCCTGTATCTACCAGAACTACAAACAAAACAACAAATAAAGCCCAGAGCCACAGAGGAAGTAGAAAGAAGGAAATAGTCAAGATCATAACTAAAATAAGTGATATAGAGGCTAAAAAACAATACAGAGAATCAATGAAAGCAAGAAGTCATACTCTGAAGAGGTAAACAAGTTTGATGTATGTTGAGCCAGACTCACCAAAATAGAGGAAGAGAAATCAAGTAAATAAATTAGAAATGAGAGTGAAGAAGTAACAACTGACATAGCAGAAATACAAAGGATTGTAAGAAAATAATATGAAGAGCTATATACCAAAAAGTTAGACAACCTAGGAGAAACGGACAAATTCCTTAAAACATATAATCTTTCAAAAATCAATCTATAAGAATCAGAAAATCTAAAGAGACTGATTACAACAAATGAGATTGATACAGTTATCAAAAAACTCCCAACACACAAAAGCCCTGGGCCAGATGGCTTCACAAGCAAATTCTACCAAATATTCAAAGAAGAACTAACTCCTATCTTTCTCATGCTATTTCAAAAAATTCAAGAGGAGGGAAAACTTCCAAGCTCCTTTTATGAGGTGAGAATAATTCTGATTCCAAAACAAGGTAAAGACAATACAAAGAAAGAAAACTATTGGCCAATATCCCTAATGAATTTAGATGCTAAAATTATCAACAACATATGAGCAAATCAGATCCAGCAATACATAAAAAAATATATTTATATATTATGTTCAAGTGTGATTTATTATGGGAGTGCGAGGCAGGTACAATATTCACAAATCACTCAATGTGATTCATCACATAAACAAAAAGAAGGAGAAAAATCAAATGATTATATCAATAGATGCAGGTAAATCATCTATTGATATCATACAGGAATACAAGGAACATAACTCAACATGATAAAGGCCATCTATGACAAATCAAAAGCCAACATCATACTCAATAGGCAAAAATTAAAAGCAATCCCCTTAAGGTCAGGATCAAAGCAAGGGTGCCCGTTTTTACCACTATTATTCAACATAGTTCTGGAAGTCCTAGCCACAGCACTGAAACTAGAAGAAGAAATAAAATCCATCAAATTAAAAAAGAAATAGTAAAACTATTATTATTTGCTGATGATATAATGATTGAAAACACTAAAGTCTCAGTCAAGAAACTACTGGACCTAAATACAATCCAATCAGTAAATGGGAAAAAGAAATGAATAGACACTTCTCCAAAGAGGACATAGAGATGGCCAATAGGCATATGAAAAAATGCTCAACATCACTAATCATTAGAGAAATGCAAATTAAAACCACAATGAGATATCACCTCACACCAATCACAATGGCGCTCATCAACAAAACAACACAGAATAAGTGCTGGCGAGTATGTTGAGAAAATGGAACCCTCCTGCACTGCTGGTGGGAATGCAGACTGGTGCAGCCTCTGTGGAAAACAGTATGGAGATTCCTCAGAAAATTGAAAATAGAAGTGCCTTTTGAGCCAGCTATCCCACTTTTAGGAATATACCCCAAGAACACCATAGAACTGCTTCAGAAGGAGAAATGCACCCCCATGTTTATGGCAGCATTATTCACAATAGTGAAGATCTGGAAACTGCCCAAGTGTCTGTCAAAGGACGAGTGGATTAAAAAGCTTTGGTACATTTGATATATACTATGGAATACTACTCAGCCATAAGAAATGATGACATCACATCATTTACAATAACATGTATAGACCTTGATAACATTATACAGAGTGAAATAAGTAAATCAGAAGAAACTAAGAACTATATGTCCCATACATAGATGGGACATAAAAATGAGACTCAGAGACATGGACATGAATATGATGGTAACACGGGGTGGGGTGGGGTGTGGCAAGGGGGCGAGGACAGAGAGACAGAGGGTGGGGGAGGGGAGGGGCACAAAGAAACAGACATTGGAGGTGTCTGAAGACAATTTGACTTTGGGTGAGGGGTATGCAACATAATCAAATGTCAAATTAAGATCTTTTCTCAGAACATATGAACCCTGATTTATAAATGTTACTGCATTAAAATTAATAAAAATAAGATTAAAAAAAGAAACTACTGGGCCTGATAAATGAATTCAGCAAGGTGGCAAAATATAAAATTAATATTCAGAAATAAGAGACATTTTTATACACCAACAATAAACTGGCTAAAAGAGAAATTCAGAAAACAATCCCCTTCATAATTGCAACAACAAAAAATAAACTACCTAGGAGTAAATTAAATAAAGGAGATTAAAAACTTGTACTGGAAAATTATAAAACATTCATGAAGATATCAAGGAAGATACAAATAAGTGGAAGTATATATCATGTTCATGGATAGGAAGAATAAATATCATTAAAATGTCTATATTGCCAAATAAATTTATAAATTCAAGCCATTCCTATTAAAATATCAATCACGTATTTCAAAGATATAAAACAAATATTCTAAAAATTTATATGGAACCAAAATAAAACCACGAACAGCCTCAGGAATCTTGAAAAAGAAGAATAAAGTGGGTGGTATCAACTTCCTGATAACAAGTTATACTACAGGGCCAATGTACTCCAAACAGCTTGATACTGGCATAAGAAAAGGCAAATAGATCAAAGGAACAGAATAGAGAACCCAGAAATAAACCCACACTTTTATGGACAATTGATATTTGACAAAGGACGTAAGAGCATACAATGGAGTAAAGACAGTCTCTTTAGCTAATGCTGTTGGGAAATTTGGACAGCTACCTGCAAAAAAAAATGAAACTACACCACAAACTTATACCGTTCACAAAAATAAACTCAAAAAGGATAAAAGACTTAAATATAAGTAATGAAACCATATTTATTGTGGAAGAATACATAGGCAGTAAGCTCTCTTACATCTCTCGCAGCAATGTATTTGGCAATTTATCTTGACAGGCAAGTGAAATAAAGGACAAAATGAACGAATGGGACTATATGAAACTGAAAAGCTTTTTGCACAGCTAAAGATAATATGAACAAAATAAACAGACAGACCACACAATGGGAGAACATATTTGACAATATGTCTGATGAAGGGTTAATAACCAAAATTTATAAAGAACTTTTAAAACTCAACACCAGAAAGACAAACAATCCAATCAAAACACGGCAAAAGAAATAAATAGATACTTCTCCAATGAGGACATACAGATGCCAATAGGCAAAAGAAAAAATGTTCAACATCACTAATCATTAGAAAAATGTAAATTTAAACCAAAATAACCCTGAACAGGCAGTGGCGCACTGGATAGAGCGTAGGACTGGGAGGTGGAAAGACCCAGGTTCGAGACCCTAAGGTCGCCAGCTTGAACGTGGGCTCATCTGGCTTGAGCAAAAAGCTCACCAGCTTGGACCCAAGGTCACTGACTTGAGCAAGGGTTACTCAGTATGCTGAAGGCCCGCGGTCAAGACACATATGGGAAAGCAATTAATGAACAACTAAGTTGTCACTACAAAAAACTGATAATTGATGCTTCTCATCTCTCTCCGTACTTGTCTGTCCTTATCTATCCCTCTCTCTGAATCTCTCTCTGTCCCTGTAAAAAAATAAAAAGAAAAGAAACCACAATGAGATACAACCTCACACCATTCAGAATGGCGCTTATTATTAAAACTACACAAAATAAGAGCTGTCTAGGGTGTGGAGAAAAGGGAACCCTCTTGCACTGCTGGTGGGAATGCAGACTGGTGCAACCACTGTGGAAAACAGTATGGAGATTCTTCAAAAAATAAAAATGGAACTGCCTTGTGAATCAGGCATCCCACTTTTAGGAGTATTTCCTACAAACACCAGATCACTGATTCGAAAAAAAAAATGTACCCCATGTTTATGGCAGCATGGTTTACAATAGCCAAGATCTGGAAACAGCCCAAGTGTTCCTTAATGGACGAGTGGATTAAAAAGGTGTGATACATATACACAATGGAATACTATGCGGCCATATAAATGAGGGAAATCTTACTTTTTTCCGACAATATGGATGGACCTGGAAACTATTATGTTAAGTGAAATAAGCCAAGTAGAGAGAAAAATTTCAAAAGACCCCACTCGTTTGAAAAATCCAAGTAACAATGTAAACTGAGAAACAGAATAGAACCATAGGCAGGATCAAAGGGACCAGAGGGAAAGCAGACAATGGGAAAGAAAATGAGAGGATAGGAAGTGAGAAGGGAAAGAGATTGGTGAAATTATATAAATATATATATAAAACAGCATTATAGGAAGCAGAAAAGCAAATCCTGGAGAAAAGGAGGGAAGGCGTTGGTGAAACAGGGGTGGGTGGGGCAAAGGAAAGGTTGAGGTGAACACGGGGGTGGGGGGATGTATTTGGTGACACTCGAATCTATGTAAACAAAAGAAATTTAAATCACTAAAGAAAACTAAGTTGGCCATGGCCAGTTGGCTAAGTTGTAGACTGTTGGCCTGGCATGCAGAAGTCCTGGGTTCGATTCCCGGCCAGGGCACACAGGAGAAATGCCCATTAGTTTCTCCACCCCTCCCCCTCTCCTTCCTCTCTGTCTCTCTCTTCCCTTCCCGCAGCCAAGGCTCCATTGGAGCAAAGATGGCCCGGGTGCTGAGGATGGCTCTATGGCCTCTGCCTCAGGCGCTAGAATGGCCCTGGTTGCAACAGAGCAACGCCTCAGATTGGCAGAGCATCGCCCCCTGGTGGCATGCCAGATGGATCCTGGTCGGGCGCATGCAGGAGTCTGTCTGACTGCCTCCCCGTTTCCAACTTAAGAAAAATACAAAAAAAAAAAAAAAAAAAAAGAAAACTAAATAAAAATTTTATGATTGGTTACTATACTAGATATGAATAAAATTATTCCTATAGCTCCCTTGAAGTGTTTTTACTTCATAAAATAAAGTTGTTGAAGGGTACTCTTTATTACTAGATAGTACCATAGATTTTTAATTAAAAAATGATGCTTGTTAGGTTCTGGTGAACCATATTTCTACATACATCACTGAAAATATATTTAAGAGGCACTGAATTATTCTCCAGATTGTCCATTCAAGAAATGGTTTTACAAAATCGCAGTAGTAGGTAACTAAATATATATGAATTCAATCAGAATTTACATTATTATAAACTTTAAAAAGCAGCTTGAATTTTTATTCTCTTTTTTCCTTTTAAAAGATTTCATTTATTGACTTCAGAGAGAGGAGAGAGAGAGAAGGAGAGAAAGCGGGAATAGGAAGCACATGTGCCTTGACTGGGCAAGCCCAGGGTTTCGAACCGGTAGACTCAGTATCCCAAGTCGACACTCGAGCCACTGCGCCACCTCAGCTCAGGCTCATGGTCTATTTTTTAACATTATCATCACAATGACTAATGAGATTTATTTAAGAGCAGCAGGATTTCTTAAAATAGAAAAGTAACCCTTCCAATGCTCATTACCTATATCACTATGCTTGGTATTGAAAGTAAAATTATGCCAAACGCTCAGTCCCCATCAGAGTGAACTTGTGCATTACCCTGTGTTAGATGGAATATTGTGTTTGCTCTTTGTTCAGATTTTGTGACTATAAACTTGTTGTTACAAGATTTACAGATGAATTTAACTCGACAGAAAAATTATTTTTGAGTACACTGTATTGATTTCTCTGTATAACCAAATTACATTCTCACAGTAGATTTACTAAAATTACATGTAGTACTACAATAACAAAAGAACAAATAAACGACAGGGACCCATTAGAAACCATGCCCAATTCTACAGGCAAGTGCCACACAGGAGACTTCCCCAGTGCTGCAGATGCCCGTAATAGAGCACCCTGACCTATATCCCTACCTCTGTGATAGAGAAGACGTCCCCAGGAAGGTGATGTGGAAGCTCTGATCCAAAGACCGTGGATGCCCCATCTCGGTGGATGGTGGAGAATCACTTGCTCACTGAAAGAAGACATGTAGAAAGACCTGTCGGAGGAGGAAGCACAGTCTTTAAAATGCCATGTAGCGAGGGAATAGGAGAGAAATGGGAAGAGTGGGCATGTGCCTGTCAGGACATTCTGCAGGTCTGCATGTTTACAAGCAGTGGAACATTGTTGAAGGGTTTTCAGAACAGGAGTGAAAGGATCACATTTACATTTACAATACATGTCTCTTTCATCTCCTCAGAACACAGGTTAAAGGGGGCAGGAGAAAATGAAAGTCAACTCCTAGGAGGCTATGGGAACCATCCAGAAGCTGAGGTTAGAAGATGAAGGGGGCGGAAAGGCTCATGGGAAACAGATGCACCTAGAAGATATTTCACAGGCAAGCGTGTAAGATGCTTAATGAACATAACCAGTTTCTCAAATATAGTACTGGATTATAGAAGAGTTTACAACAGAAGTATAAAGATGTTTAATTTTTATTTTCTAATATTTCCAAGTATAAAAAGGCTTGAAGATAAACCAAAGAACCCACACATGAAACAGTGTTTTAGAAAAGTCCAAAAGGTACAATAGGAGAAATATGTCAACTTGCATTTTTTCTAATTTGGACATGCCAGAAAGTGTATCTGCTGGTTGACGGATCATCTAATTCAATAGTTCACCTTTCCAAGAGCATCCTGGTGGAAGAACAGATGAATAAGAACAGGAATTTAAAGGTGGATCATGAGTGTTTCTAGTGTTCAAAAAGTATAGTATTAAAAAATATGAAGATAGAGAAACAATAAAATACAAAATTTTAAAATATATTTTTCTTTGCAAAGACGGGGGAGATAAGAAGACTCGGGAAAGTATTTCTTGCTCTCATGAGCTGCTCAGAGTTCTGTTATTGTAAAAGTAATTAACTTGAAGTTTAAATTTGAAGTTACTGAAGACTGATGAACTTCAAAAATGATGTCAACAGTACCCAGATTATGAAGTCTGAAATTCAGTAAAAGTGAAGTTGGTTATTTCAAAGTCAGGCATTGATTTTTCAAGAATGGTCAACTAGCACCATCTTCTGGCTATGCAAGGACTTTGTTTTCCTCCCTAGCTCCAAACTGTTAGTGTCAATATTATGGTTGTGGTGCCGCCTGCTGGACTTATTTCTAATAAACGAACATACATCCTGAAGAGCTGTAACTCTCAAATGAGATTATTACTCTTCAGAAATTAACTTCTAGTCGCTCTAGAAAAAAATAATAGTGTTTGCTAAGTAGATAAAGCTCCTGACTGTAAGAATTACTTTAAATTATTTATATATACTATTCTGGAGAATTATTATGTGTACTAATAATTCTTATGAAGAAAGAAACTTTGTATAAATATCATTTTGGTTACTCAAATCTGTTTTCTCCTCTGCTCACCCCTTATAAACTCTAGCCACATAAGAAGATATCTTCAAATTTTTACAGAGTAAAAAAAAAATTACTAAAGCACACATGAACACATTATTCCTTAAATCATCCAACTCTCTGAAATAGAAGGATTAGCCCCATATAACTGACAGGAAAACATGTGTCTTAGCTTAATCTAAAGAAGCCTGTGCCAAAATAGAACAGAGAAAATTCAGAAACAAGGTATTTTTTGTACTGAAGCCCCTTTTTTTTTCTACCCTACCCATATCCATTGCTCCTCAATGGGGAATATGTATATATAAAAATATGATTTAATTGCCTAATAAAAGACTTTCTTATATATATTTATTAGTGTCCATGTCAGAACTCTGCAGCTTTTAGGATGACTTTATTTCCTCTACTCATTTTCACACAGAATGAACACTGCACCTTCTATTTGACACCTGAGATTTCTTTCTGTGTCTCTCTAAATATCAACCATGGCTTTTAAATCATTCTGCTAATGTGTGAAAAGAAAAGTTCAAAAAAACAAAGAATAATTTATCACTTTTCCTACATTGTTGATTCCATTCATCCTAAAAATGAGATTGCTATCATTCCAAAGCTGAAAAGCAGACACTCCATTAATTTACTAATACTAACCATATTTAGTGACAAAACCTGAGCTTTGAAACGACATTCCCTTACCTGGTAATATGCACCAATTAGAAGCCTCCTCAAAAGCTGGAAGGACTCTGTGTCAGGTTGAGGGTAAAGTTCAAAGAACAATGATATGCGGGTAGGACGAATGAGGGTGCTAAAGACCCTCATTCTCCACAGAAAATATTAGCCACAACCTGCACAGAAAAGCAAGCAAATAGAGATAAAAATAATCATTATTTGACTAAACCAAGTTCCGTCTTGTATTTCCCAGTCCTTGAAGCAAATATAATGATCCCATTCGGTTACTTACTTTCATGCATTTCTGTTGAAGAGATCAAAATTCTGCCACCCCAAAGCTATGTTTTGGGGATACTGGTTTTAAATTGTTTATTAGGAAATAAAAGACTCAGAAACAAATACTAACTCTCCACTCCTTTCCTGCACAAGAGACCCAGATTTGAGAAATCCGCTTCAGGAAGGAGATCTTCGAACTCTGCCTTAGCCTAACTTGAATTGAGTATGGTCAACAAAGGCTTAAGGCAGGGGCCTGTTACCTACATACCACTGTGTTCCACCGTTTCTGAGTCACCTACCAAGAGATTCTTCTACCATGTGTGTTCCCAAGTTCCTCAGCTACCTGTAAATTACCCATTCTCACTTCTGAAAACCAACTGCCTGTCCTCTTCCTGTCCTCCTTGGTCCAAAATGTCCATATACACAATGCTGCCTCAGTGTCTCTGGGAATTCCAGGGAATTTTGTGTCTACGTGAATTCACCATGAGCATGTATTAAACTTTGAATTTTCACCCGTTAATCTGTTAATTTGGTTATTAGTCCAGCCAGAAGAAATTAAGAAGAGGAAAAGCATTAACATTTTTCTAGCTCCCACACTGTTCCTGCAACTGAAGGAATACTAATTAATAGTCTCCAAAAGTATTTATTAACTAATGTTGAATGGAATGATCTTGGTTAGTTGTCCTAAATAATTTGAGCTTCCATTTTCAAAATTCATCATAAAGGAACTCATACTCATTTTACCACCCTCCTAAGGTTCATGGAGTTTCCAATGAAATGAATACTCGATAAAATAAAAAATAAATTATAAATGAAAAATTGACAATCATTCTTTTAAAAATGTGCTATATAAATGTCACATTTATGGTATTTAACCCTGCAATTCTGTTGAACAAATCAATCCATGTGCCTAGCACGGTTCTCCTTAAAAATGCATTGTATTCTGTAAAGTTGAATCTTTTTCAGTGTCAGTTCTAACATAGAGAGATAGGAGTGGGGACCTTTCCAAGGGTTTTATTCTCAATCAGCACTGCAACTTAGTGTTAGGACCGAGAAAGTTGACTGAGTTAAAGTATCAGGATAATGATCAGGTACTGATGAGCATCTATCTGATATGGCTCAAAGAAAATGTTTTATAATAAAACAACAACACTGCATTTACATTTTATCTGTCAGTGTAAAGTGAGGTCATTTCCACACTGGCTTTCAAGTCGTACCATCTGGAAAATGACATCTGTGAAATACTGACCCAACTCTGAATGTTCCTGTGATGGTGTCAAGACTCAGGAGGACAGTTCATATTTAGTCCTGTGATGTTAAATATTCAACACAGTTTCGGTAAACTACTTTCATGAAGATATAAAATGGAATTAGATGTCTTAAATTATATCTTAGTAAAGGTGAACATATTTAAGTAAGGCGACATTTTTCTTGCTTGACAAATAGACCTCTGTCCTATTGGTATAAATTTTCAGTCTCCAATTCTAAGTTCACTTGTGTCCTTAAAATAGCAACTTACTGCAAAACTAGAAAATAAGGGAAGATATTTGAAACCCCAGTGAATGTGAATACATTCACCTGCTCTTACACTGAATGGAAGTTTTAGCATACTCAACTTTCCCAGTATTTGTGATTTTAAGACTTTCATGTACTAGAAAAGGCTTCTCTCCATCAGTAAAACTTAACATTAAATTAACTTTGTTCTAATATTAAATGGCATTGTGCCTTTTTCCAGTCAGTATAACCCACCGAAAGACAGAAAAGACTTGAATAAGTTTTCAAATGAATATTTTTGCCCCGCCTGTATAAATTCACACAGAACAGTACAAACATATAGGAAAATGGGAAGTATTAGGGAGCTTTGACTCAACAAAACAGAAGGGAAGTTTTGAGCATCCTGAAGTTAACAACAAATTAGGTTCAATATTCAATTCCTAGGAATGCACGCTACCTAATAAAGAATGTATCTAATACTGAGCCACTTAAGGCATGGCCAACACAGATCAGAAGTTAAGAACTAAACAATTGTAAAGTGTGGCTATAAATCATTCATTTCAGCTTTGCTTAGATGACTGCCTAAAAATTAAGCATTACATCTTGTAATTCAGAATTGCTTTTCACAATAGAGTTCACTGTCATTCTAGCTGAATAATCCAATAGCAGTTTATCTTCAGATTCACGTCTCTTCCAACAGAAAATATGAATGTATTGCCACTTTTGAAAGATTTCTCCAGACAGAGATTAGGCAACAGGGGTTTTCCTATCACTAGTGAAGGTCACCCTTCAGAGGGCATCAGTTAAGTTGTGCTGTGAGAGTAGACCACCACTGCACTGTAAGACTTTTTTGTGTTGCTGATGATGCTCTAATTCCACAACTGAAGGTCCAGCTTATTCCTGTGTGAAGATGTGCCTTTTTGAGGAAGCAAGAACCAAGGATCTGATACCAAAACGTACATAAATCAGAACATAAATAAGGGAGAGAGGGAAGAGCAGGCTCCTATTTTTTCCTCTAGTCTCAATGTGTGCGATAACAGGCAGAGAACTAAGAGAAAGTGCTTTGCATTCTTAAATTAAGTAAATAGAAGGACAATAGATTGATGTGGCTGATGCCTTAGTGATCCACCTGCCTGGCACTGGCAGGTGGGGAGTACTGGGGTGGAGAGGGGGGTGACCTGAGTGCATGTGGTGGAGGCCTATGAAGCAGGGCAGGAGTTTAGAGCCTAAACTGAGCCCCAAGCACAAGGAGCAGAGCAGCACTGGGTGGAGCCAAGATTCTCAGCCACCAGCTCAGCTGGGGACCCAGCGAACTCTGCCTCTGTGGGGCACAGGCATTACCATGCAGGTCACACTTATTGGTCCAGTGCAGGAGGAACTTCCAGCCATTCTCCTGAGCACGCCAGGAGCCTGAGAGTGGGCACCTTGATGGCGAAGACTTGTGGTCACGCATGGAGGGACCCTGAGGTCCTGCCAGCAGAAACTGGGTCACTGCCTCCGTGTGGTCTCCCCACTTCCATCAACTTGCCTGTAGGCGGTTCTGGGGTTTTCATCCCTTTCTCAGACTGGTGGATATGGCAGTTGGTGGGACGCCTAGGGAAGAAACTCAGACCAGGAAGTATAGGGACCATTCTTGACCACCTGTAGACACAGGGTTCAGAAAGAAATTTCTCTTTTTATAAAGTGGTGAATGGTCCAGTAGAACATGTGCATTTTTCTGTGTCTGTTCTAGCTGTTTAAAGAAGGTGCTCAGTAAGTCCCCTATACTCCCAAGCTTCATTGGAATTATACTTGCATTTAACCTTTAGTATTTAGATTTCTTTTAAATTCTTCCTTAAAAAAAGAGGATTATTTGATGAACTATAGACCATATAATTTGTAATTTTGCTATATTTAGTAACCTAAGGACACAGAGTGTCTAATTAAAATTGAATTTTCAGATAAAAAAGGAATACATTTTCGAAGGAGATTTGTTGCAAAAAGTATTGGGACATACTTATAGTACTAGAAAGTATTCATGTTTACCTGAATTTCAGATTTACCTTAGTGGTGGGTGGTACACTGCATTTATACTTTTTGTACCTTTCTGTTCTGAACAGTACCTTTACATTAGGACTCCTTACTGGGAGTGGATAACAGAAAATCTAAATTCCTCTCCTCTCTCCTATCTAGCTAAAAATTCATTGAAAGATACTGTCTAAGGAAGTGCATTCATTCTTCAGCCTGTGATTATACAAACTAAAGAGAGACCTGGAAGTTAGTACCAGGAAGTTCACCTTGTCTTTCTTGCTACGGTTGCTTTTAAATGTCTATCGGTCCGTTGATAAAAGGACAACTAGTCAGCATTTGTGAACCCTCTGTCCATTCCCAGAAACACCACATGACTCACTATTTCTGTTACTTTGTGGTGGTTTCCCTGACCTCCCTAAATTAAATGGACCCCAACTATCCGACCCACCCAGCCAACTATTTGTTACCCTTATAATTTCCCAAGCACCTATTGCTATCTGGCCCACAGTTTAACTTAATTATATTTGACTGTGTGCCTTCGTCGGAATTTTAAGTTTCATTCGGATGGAAATTTTGACCTGTCTTTTCACTGTTACCTCCTCAGCAACAGGTCAGGTTCCTGAGACATGATAGGTGCACAGTAAAGACTTTATTTATACAATGAGTGGAAGAATATAGGTACTGTGGTATGGAAAAAAATGGGAATTATTAACATAGCTGCCAAGATAACAATAATACAAGAAATATATACACAATGTGATTCTCCTACTTCATTTGTGAACCTTTCCTACAAACACCAACATACCCAAATAATTTCTGCTGCCTTCACAGGAAGTACGCACTCAAAATACACAAAACCACCTGGAAAGTTTTGCAAGAATAAACTGAAGTGATATACTTTGTAAGCAGTAACTTCACCTTTGACAATTTTATTTTAAATTGCAAAGTAAATTGATTAGACAGTATATATTTAAAAATTGTGTGTCTATGTTTATTATTCATGCTTTATATTTTCAGATTCAGTGAAGATAAAAGGTAGCATTCACATGAAAGTTTTCACACCGCCCCTCTTCCTCATACAGTCACAAAAATGGTAATACTTTGAGTCAGTCTGACTCTGCACATGATTTAAAATAAAAGTGTTGCTAATAAAATATCTTTCAGAGAGGATTTGTCCTAAGTTTTCTTTTTTAATTGAGAAGAGATGAGAGAGACAGATTCCCACATATGTCCCACTAGGATACACCCAGTAAGGACATCTGGAGCTCATGTTTGACTATATAACCTGAGGCTGACTCAGAGCAATCAAGCCATCTTCAATATCCAAAGAAACTGTCACAGCAATTGAGCCACTGGCTGTGGGAGGGGAAGAGGAAAAAGAGTGAGTCAGAGAGGAAAAGTAGCAGAAGGTATCTCCTCCTGTATTTCCTTGATTCATTTGGGAATCAAAATCAAGTCACTTAGATGCTAAGCTGACACTCTATCCAGTGAGATACCATCCAGGGTATATTAAAACTCAGTTTTTAAATTCAAACTAAATTTGTGGTAAAACACGTTTCCTATCCCTACATCACAATTTTAAAAACTCATATTCTAGATACTTAATGCAGTATTTTTATTTACTGATTTTAGAGACAGAGAGAGACAGAGGAGAAACAGAGAAAGAGAGGGACAGAAGCAGGAAACATCAACTCATAGTAGATACTTCCTGTACGTGCCTTGAACAGACAAGACCAGGGTTTCAAACTGGCAAACTCAGTGTTCCAGATCGATGCTTTATCCACTGCACCACCACAGGTCAGGATCTAGGTGATTTATACATTCTGTTTCTTTTCAGTCTTAATTCTAAACACAACCACAAGGGTAGCTGGAACTAAATTTAGAACAGCAGGGGTTCTATATAGAACCTGGTAAGTAATGCCTGACCAGGTGGAGACACAGTGTATAGAGTGACTGATTGTGACGCTGAGCACCCAGGTTTACGCTGAGCACCCAGGTTTGGAATTCAGAGGTTGCAAGCTCAGCTCAGGCTCATAAGGCTAAAGCATGGGCTCATCACTTTCAGCGCCGGGATGCTAGCTTGAGTGTGGGATCATAGACCTAACGCTAGCTTAAGCCCAAACTCACTAGCTTGAAGCCCGAAGTCACTAGTGTGAGTAAGGGGTCGTTAGCTCTGCTATACCCTCCTTGTCAAGGCACATATGAGAAAGCAATCAGTGAACAACTAAGGTACAGCACAAAGGAATTGATGCTTCTCATTCCTCTCCCTTCATATCTGTCCCTATCTGGCCCTCTCTCTGTCACTGTGTCTCTGTCACAGACACACACACACATACACACAAACACACAAACACATATATACACACATACACAACAGTAGTTCATCTAACACTGACTCTTTCCCATAATATTCCTTATTATTTATTATACACTCATTTTTCCAAAAATAAAGATTTTATATGAATGGTTGGCTTCTGGTCCTGACTCATTAGCTCCATTGGTTAGAGACTCATTTGAAATGGCAAGATGGCAGGTTCTGTTCCCAGTAAGGGCACATATGGGAAGCAAACATTGAGGGCACTGCTAAGTGGAAAAACAAATGAATGCTTCTCTCTGTCTCTCTCCCTTCCTCTTGCTGTCTAGCTAAAATCAATCCATAACATTTTCTAAAAATTTGAGAAGTGTTTGTTTCCAAGAAAATAACTTTAACCACACTGTTATATACACAGATCACACTTAGTTAAGTATTAATTCTGGAGTGTAAGAAATCTAAACACCAATCAGAAGAATTTAGAAATAAAAGACTAGATGTGCTATTCTAATCCCAAATTTTAAGATCTTAATAAAGCACAGGCTCATCGTTAAAATACACTGTGGTCAACAGGATTTTAAAAGAATTTCTAAGATCCATATTTGTCATAGAGCATCTTCCCTTGAGTATCAAGTCCTTCTTCTTTTGAATATGCAAATATATCGCCTATGTGATTGTCACATTACATGGAAAGAATAAAAGACTTTTCAAATGTAATTAAGGTCCCCAATAACATAAATTTAGTTAAGCAAAAAGGAGATTATCAGTGGTGGCCAGACCTTTAAAGGGGGTTGGGAGTTACCTGAACTCGGAGACTGGAACCTGAAGAGAACCTCTCTTTTTCCATTGCTGGTTTTGAAGAAGCAAACCCTCTGGAGTACAGAAGCTGCAGGGAAAGGAACTCTCAACAACCACAGGAACTTGGAAGACGACCTCGAGCCTTAACTAGCACCACAGGCCTACACTGGCATCTTGTGGCAGCCCAGGAAACTCTGAGAGGAGACTGCTCAAAGTCATGCCCAGATTTCTAACTCATAAAACTGCGAGGTAATAAATATACTGTTCATTAAGTTCCTCTGTTTGTGCTTATTTTTTATGGACCAATCGTTAAAGAGAAGAGTATCAAAGCACTTTTTGTTCAAAATCGCCTAGGCCTGCCCTGTGGTGGCGCAGGGTATGAAGCATGGACCCGGAACGCAGAGGTTGCGGGTCGAAGCCCTGGGCTTGCTGATCAAGGAACCTATGGGAGTTGATGCTTCCAGCTCCTTGCTCCCTTCTCTCTCTCTCTCTCTCTCTCTCTCTCTCTCTCTCTCTCCTCTATGAAATAAATAACATCTTTAAAAAATTTTTTAAAGAGTCTAAAGTAGAAAATGTTCAAACCTTTAAGAAATCATACAGAAATATATTAAGACCAATAATGAATTTTCTCACAAAAGGCAGAGATTATCAAGTTTTATACTTTAAAAATCAAAACTAACTATACTAAAGGTCTACCAAAAATATGCTTTCTCCATACACATGGATAGGTTTAAAGATAAAATGATGCAAAAATATAGTCCATAAAAACATAAATCTTAAAGCTAAAATGGCTATTTTACTAACACAAATTAGTCTTCAGAATAAATCATATTATCAGGTATACAGATAAATAATTTATAATAAAAGCTACAATTCATTACAAAGACATAATCACAAATATATGACCCAATAACAAAACATCAAAGATATTACTGGAAAAACTAATGAATTCAAAGAAACAGAAATCCACAATTAAAACTGAAACCTAGAACTCCTCTTTTGAAATAAATCATATTTTACTGATATTTAGAAACTATTCCACCAACACCAACAGAACACCGAGCCTCGCAACTCTACACTGGAACATGAACATAGACACTCTGCTAGACCTTACGGTAAATCTCAGTGAATTTCATAGAATTAAATTAAAACATATTATGTCCTTAACCAGAAAAACAATATTAGAACAATAACTATCTAATAAAATGAACAAAATATTTGAAACATTTCTAAATTAATATACAAATACCTAGATAGTTTATTAAAAGATAAGAAATACATATTAACAGCACTGTATATCTATCTGAATTGGTAAAATTGAAATGACTGATCAGACTGTGTTAGGCAGTTAGACAGACATGAGCTGAACAAGGACTATAGGCCAAGGCACACAAGGTCAACTCCCAAATAACACCAGTGGCATAGCAACAGTCAGAACTGGGTAACAAGGTTCTTACCCCCAGGGGGACCTTTCCTTCACCAACACATCCCTGGTCAGGTGGTTCAGACCCTCCCCTGACCTTTCCTCCCTTGACAGGTTGCTAGTCATGCAGGTTAGATACCTGAGAAGGGGTAAGGAACAAGGGTGCCAAAGAATATTCCTTAAGCACTGAGCTCCAGACCAATGAGGTTCTGACCTACATCAAGACCTCAGTTGACTTCAGCTTCAGGCCCAGAACAGCAGCTAAGCCAGACAAGTGATGCCAAGGCTGACCATAGGACCAGCTGCACTGAATAATGACTCTGCCCTGATAGGACCTTAAAAGGACACCTGGAGAGCTCGTGAGTAGTCTATAGAGACCCTCCCCCTCCCCTGGGACCTCCCTGGTAATCTCCACCCCTAAAAGCCCTTAAGACAGAAAATCCCCCCAGCTCTCCCTTCTAGGAACATACTCCTGCCTTTCCCTCCTCCTCCTCCTCTTCCTCCTCTTCTCTCCATGTGTGTTTTCCATTCCGTGCGCTTTCTCTTAAGTCCTAAGGTACCTGAAGACACTTGCAACAGGAGAGCAATGGGCAGCAGCAGCTCATCCAGGCTGACCCCCTGAACCTGTCTCCAAGGCCCTTGTTTCTTTTCCCTCTCAGTCCCTTCTGTGCGTCTTCCTGCGAGCCCAATAAAATCCTGCTGTACTTGCTGCACTTTTGTCTCCTCACTGAATTCTCTCCTCAGGAAGACAACAACTGAGGGCTGGTCTTTGCGCCAGCAACCACACCAACTGTTGGCTGGGATGAAATATAACTGGTACTTTCTTACTGCTGATATAAATAGAACGATGCAAATATTTTACCTTTAAAAAATTCCTAACAGTTTTTCATACATGTGAAATATCACCCTGTTATTCAAATCTTAGGTGTCACTAAAGAGAAACATACATGCTCACACAAAGAATTACACACTAATATTATGAATCTTTGATCTTCATAGCCTCAAAATACAAACAGCCCATATGTTAAATGAAGAGGTAAACTCATTTTAAAAATGTGATTCATCCGTAAAAGGAGAATATTACTGAAGACAAACAAAATGACATTAACAGATTATTAAACTCTACCTTGAAAAAAATCCAAATGATCCCATTGACCAATCTATACCCACAAAAAACAAATTAGTGTTTTATTTGGGCACAAATACATGAAAAGATATCTCATGTTCATGGATTAGAAAAATGTATTTAACAACAAAAAACTCCTAAAATGACCCTTCTGTCCAAAGCAATCTGCAGATTCAAAGTAATTCAATCAAAATTCCAATGGAAGTTTTCACAGAAATAGAAATAACCATCCTATAATCTGTATGAAAACAAAAAGGTCCCCTAATAGCCAAAACAATCTGGAGAAAGAACAACAAAGCTGGAGGTATCACACTGATTTCAAACTATACTTTAAAGTTGTAGCAATCAAAAGATCTAGTCCTGGCATAAAAATAAACAAAAAGACCAGCGGAACAGAATCAAGATCCCAGAAATAAACCCTTGTATATAGAACCCACTACTGTTCCAAGAGAGAGCTAAAAATAGGAATATGCAATGGGGAGAGGACAGTCTCTTCAATACCTGCTGTTTGGAAAACTCGGTAACAACATGCAGAAGAATGAAATTAGACCCCAACTCCCACAGCTCACAAAAATTAACTTAAAATGTATAGAAGACTTAAACCTAAGAGCTGAAACCATATAACTGTGGTTTCTGAGGAGATAACTGGCACTTGACATCAAACTCTTTTTAATATTTCAAGATACTCCTACAAGCAAAAAACAAAACCAAACAAAACAAAACCTAATCTAATGCAAGAGGGGGAATAAAAAGCAGTTGTGTAAAGAGATACCAGTAGCTTCAGCACTGCCCAGAAATTAATATTAGGTTTCACCCTAAACTTAGTAAATTATAAACTACATTTAATTAGATGCCCAGATGACTTTTCTGACTGTTAAAATCTGAGAAACACTTAAGGTATACCTGAAAACAGCTGGGCACCACAACTAATGCCACGTTCATGAGGATGACTTCTAACACACAGCAAAAGACTTCATACTCTGCTCTCTCACTTGGAACAATACCGAGTCATTTAGAAGGCAAAAAATGGTGTTGATATCAATTTGCAATTGCAGCCACTTTAATTCAATTTGACTTTAATTTCTTGGAGCTCAGTGTTTTATCTCCCGACAGAAATAGAGTAAGTATCCACTGTCCTTTCATTCAGTGTAAACAGCCAGGCAAAGGGAGCCCGGAATCCGATTTCTCCATCCCAGCCCTGCACGGTGCCTGCAGCAGGTGTTTCCAGGCACCCAGGCAGGTCCGCGGGCCTGGCACTGGCGGGAGGGGTGGAAGGAGTCAGGAGGAAGGGGTGACTAGGAATGAGGCACAGAGTGGGGGACTGGGGCACAGGGGTGTGTGTACCGGGGCGCTGGGATGAGGGGAGAATGGGAAACCGGAAAGGGGAACTCTGAGAAGGGGGTGGCCGTGCAGGAGCTCAGGGCGGGGACAGAGGCATGAAAACAGGCAGCACAGCAGCACTGGGCGGAGTCTAGCGGTGCAGCCACCGGCCCAGCTATGGACCCCGCGAACTCTGCCCCTCTGGGCAGCGCGCATTACCATGCAGGTCACACTTACCAGTCTGGTGTAGGAGGGAACTCCAACCGCTCTCCCGATGGGGCTCTGCTTTTCCTGTCCTGGTGAGTCCAAATCTCCCACACTGAACACAGTGAGTAAGACAGGGACCTCACTGTTACCAGGGGTGCTTCGTGCACGTGTTCATGAAACAGTGCTCGGGATGCCCTGCACTGCAGGTAAGTTTCCGGGAGGTGGGTTGCTCTGTAGCACACCGGGAGCCCGCGGGTAGGCACCCTCGTGGTGAAGACCCATGGTCACATCCTGAGGGAACTTGGGGTCCTGCCAGCTGGGACTGGGCTGCAGCCTCTGTGTGGTCTCCCCACTTTCATTATGGCAACTTGCCTGTAGGGGGCTCTGGGGTCTTCATTGCTTTCCTTGACTAGGGTATTTGGCAGTTGGTGGGATTCTAGGGGACTCCAAGCAGACGGAGCGTGTAGAGGCCATTTTTGGCCACACATAAATGCAGAGAGTTTTCAGAAAGAAATCCTTGTTTGTCTAAAGTGGTGAATGGTCCAGAAGGAGATGTGCATTTTTCTGTGTCTGTACCAGCTGTTTAAAGAAGGTGCTCAGTAAGTCCCCTATGCTCCTAAGCTTTATTGGAATTACACATGTAATTTACCTTTACTATATAGCTTTCTTTTAAATTCTTCCTATATAAAAGATGATTTGATGAAATACGGACCATACAATTTGTAACGTTGCTACCTTATGCAACTAAGAACACAGGACGCCTAGGTAAAACTTTTCAAATATATAAGGAATATATTTTCAAAGAAGATTTGTTACAGAAAATATCGGGATATACTTATACCATAAAGTATTCATTGTTTAGCTGAAGGTCAGATTTACCTTAGCGGTGTGTGGTAAACTGCATTTATTCTTTTCGTACCTTTCTGTTCTGAAAAGTACCTTTACATTAGGACTCCTTACTGGGAGTTGATAACAGAAAATAAAATTCCCCTCTTCTCTCCTATCTAGATAAAAATTCGTTGAAAAATATTGTCTAAGGAAGTGCATTCGCTCTTCAGATCTGTGATTATACAGACTAAAGAGAGACCTGGAAGTTAGTACCAGGAAGTTCACCTTGTCTTTCTTGCTACTGTTGCTTCTAAATGTTGTCTCTCTGTCGGTCTGTGGATAAAGGCACAACTAGTCAGCATTTGTTGAACCCTCCACCCATTCCCAGAGATCACCACATGGCTCATTATTTGAGTTACTTTGTGGTGGAAGTTTCTCCTGACCTCACTAAATAATAGAGATCCCAACTATCCAAATGACCTATCCTTGTACTTCTTACCCTTCTGATTCCTAAGCAACCATTACTATCTGGCTGACAATTTAACTTAATTATATTTGACTGTGTGCCTTTGTGGCAATTTTAAGTTTCATTCGGGTGGAAATTCTGACCTGTCCTTTTACTGTTACCTCATTAGCACCAGAACAGGTTCCGAGGCATGATAGGTGCACAGTAAAGACTGAATGTATACAATGAATGGAAGAATATATGTACTGTGGTATGGGGGGAAAAAAGCAATGATTAACATAGCTGCCAAGATAATAATAATAATACATAATATAGAAAATTATTCAGTTTCCCAAAATGGAACAGTACCTTTCATAAATTTCCTACAGTTTTTCTTATACACAATGAGAGTTGCCCCCTTCATTTGTGAACCTTTCCTACAAACACCAACCGACAAAAATATGAGTTGCCAATAAAATATCTTTTAAGGAGGAACAGAACTTAGTTTTGTTTTTTTTAATGAGTGGAATGAGATAGATTCCTGTATATGTCCTGACCAAGATTCACTGAACATGGCCATCTGGAGCTGATATTTGAGTATGGAACTATATTTAGCACCTGAGACTGGCTGTGGGAGGGGAAAAGAAAAAGGAGGGAGAGAGAGAGAAAGATTGAAGCATATGGTCACTTCTATTCTATTTCTTTGATTCACCTTGGGAATCAAATTCAAGTCACTCATATGCTGGGCTGACACTGTATCCACTGAGACACCTGCCAGGGTTGATTGAAACTCAGTCTTAAAATTCAATCCAAATATGTGGTAAAACACATTTTTTATTTCTACATCCACAGTTTTCAAAACTCACTTTCTAAATTATTAGATGGGTATTTTAATTACTGACATTTAGAGAGTGGATGGGGAAAAAAAGAGACAGAGAGAGAGGAGAAATAGGAAAGAGGAGGTCAGAAGCAGGAAGCATCATCTCACAGTAGGTACTTCCTGTATGTGCCTTTACTAGACAAGGCCAGGGTTTCAAACTGGCCACCTCAATGTTCTAGATCAATGCTTTATCCACTGCGGCACCACACAACAGGCTCTAGATAATTGGTACATTCTGTTTTTCCTCAGTCATGCTTCAAAAACAACATTAAGGGCAGCTGGAACTAAATTTAGAGCAATAGAAGTTCTATAAAGAAACTGGTAAGTAATGCCTGACAAGAGCAGTGCAGTGGATAGAGCATTGAAATGGTACACTGAGTACCCATGTTTGAAATCCCAGGTCGTCAGCTTGAGCACGGACTCATGTGGCTTAAGTACGGGCTTGTCAACTTCAGCGCCGAGTCACCAGCTTGAGCGTAGGGATCATAGACCTAACCAGTGGTCACTTGCTTGAGTCCAAACTCACTGACTGGAAACTCAAGGTTGCTGGTGTGAGCAAGGGGTCACTACCTCTGCTATACCCCCCTTCTCAATGCACATATTAAAGAAGCAATCAGTGAACAACTAAGGTGTAGTTAAAAGGAATTGATCCTATTCATCTATGTCCCATCCTAGCTCTCTATCTCTCTGTCTCTCACACACAAAACAAGAACAGTAGTTCCTCTAACACTAACACTTTCCCATAATATTCCTTATTATATATTATAAAGTCATTTTCCCAGAAATAAAGATTTTATATGAATGGTTGGCTTCTGGTCCTGACTCATTAGTTCCCTTGGATAGAGTGTCATCCTGAAATGGCAAAATTGCAGGTTCTGTTCCCGGTCAGGGCACATATGGGAAGCAAACACTGAGTGCACTGCTAAGAGGAACAACAAATGAATGCTTCTCTCTGTCTCTCTTTCCTTCCTCTTGCTGTCTAGCTAAAATCAATCCATAAAATTTTCTAAAAATTTAAAAAGGCTTTGCTTCCAAGAAAATAACCCTAACCACAATGTTATTTACATAGATTACACTTAGTTAAGTACTGATTCCAAACTGTATAAAGTCTAAATAACAGTCAAAAGAATTTAGAAATAAAAGAACTAGATGTGCTATTCTAATCCCAAATTTTAAGATCTTAATAATACAATGACTGATCAACAGGATTCTAAAAGGATCTCTAAGATCCACCCTGTGTCACAGTTTCTCTCCTTGAGTATAAAGTCCTTCTTCTTGTGAATATGCAAATATATCGCCTATGTGATTATGCCACATTACATGGAAAAATTAAAAGATTTTTCAAATGTAATTAAAGTCCCCAATCAGGTAAATTTCGTTAAGCAAAAAGGAGACTATCTGTGGGGGCCACACCCTCAGACGGGGCTTGGGACTTACCTGAGCTCGGAAATTGGAACCTGAAGAGAACCTCTCGTTTTCCATTGCTGGCTTTGAAGAAGCAAACCCTCTGGAGTACAGAAGCTACAGGGAAAAGAACTCTCAATAACCACAGGAACTTGGAAGAGGACCTCAATTCTTAACTAACACCACAGGCCTAAACTCTCACCTTGTGGCAGCCCATGCTACTCTGAGTGGAGATCCCCCTAAAGCCATGCCCAGACTTCTAACACACTGAAACCGTAAGGTAATAAATGTACTTTTCATGAAGTCCCTGCGTTTGTGCTGCTTTGTTATGTAAGAATATTTATGGAACAATGCCGTAAGCCTGACCTGTGGCAGCGCCATTGCTAGAGCATCAACCTGGAACACTGAGTCTGCCGGTTTGACCCCTGGGCTTGCCTGAACAGGTCACATAATGAGAGACGATGCTTGCTGCTCCTCCTCCTTCCTCTCTCTCTCTCACCTGCTTTCTAAATAGAATAAATAAAATATTAAAAATAAATTTAAAAATCCTGTTTTAAAAAAACATCGAAAAAGCTGCAAATAAAAGTCAGATTACCTACCTTGTTTTTTCCTTCTGATAATCCTTTTTCCAATCCTATGTAATTGTTCAAAGTCTATTTTCTGAAACCTGAAGAAGGAAATATGAGAAGTACAGTAGTTTTTCCCTTAGAGTCTCCACAAACAAGGTTATTAAAGGTAAGGCCCCATAATCCATAGGAATAGGTGACGTTGCCTGGCAACCATTTTCTCCACTACCCTGGAGTAGTTGAGTAGACCAGTTCCTAGTGCAACAGTGTTACAGTTCAATAATTAAGGGAAAATAAAGACAAAAAGAGAAATTCTTAGTGCAGTCCTCCATGAGGCAAAGTAGGATCTAATTACCAAAAGGAAAAATTGTTACAATGGCCTGTCCATATTTTCTTTCTTTTGCTGAAACACATGAATACAAAGCTGGTATAACAGAAAACTTCATCAACATGAACCAGCCTCCCGAATATTTTTGGTTAACAGGGAAAATCCGACCCAGAAGTTGTGTGATATAGACCCGAAGAGAACAGAAAAATCATCTACATGATGCCACTCCTGTTTCACATGCACAAAATTAAGAGTAAATAATAAAGCAAGAGCAGGAAACAATACATTTTAGAGAAGAAGAAATCAGCTCTAGGAAGTGACTTTTCCAATATGTGACTGTTAGGAACACAGATATAACTAGAACCTTCACGTGCAGATGAGAGCCTTGCATGTAGCATGGTTGGGCCTTGAACAACTGGGGTAATTAGGGGATCCCAGCAGTTCTCAGTTGAAAATCTGCATTTCACATTTGACCTCGCAAACACTCAACTACAGTTGACTCTTGCCATCTGCAGATTCAACCAACCATGGACCATAAACAATATTTCAACTCCCTTTCAGGACTTTGCAGTTGGGAATGTGAAAATACGGTTTTAGATCGACTAAGGCTGAACCCACTATGTGAATTCCAAGAAAGCAAAGTGGTGACTTTATTTATTTGTTTGTTTATTTGTTTACTTATTTATTATTTTTATTTTTCTAAAGTGGGAATCAGAAAGGCAGAGAGACAGACTCCCGCAAAAGCCCAATAGGGATCCACAGGGCATGCCCACCAGGTGGCGATACTCTTCCTGTCTGGGCCTTTCCTCTATTGCATCCAAGCCATTCTAGCACCTGAGACAGGCCATGGAGCCATCCTCAGCACCCAAGCTATCCTTGCTCTAGTGGAGCCTTGGCTTTGGGAGCGGGAGAGAGAGATAGAGAGGAAGGAGAGGAGAAAGAGTGGAGAAATACATGGGCACTTCTCCTGTGTGTACCTGGCCGGAAATTGACCAGGGACATCCATACACCAGGCCAATGATCTACCACTGAGCACACTGGCCAGGGCAAGTGGAGACTTTAGTTCTTGAAAAATTCGTGCTTATAAGTAAACCAACACACTTCTGGCTCGCTGCTCAAGGGTCAAATATGGCTCAAATATATGCTACAGAAGAAAGAACATAGCATTTAGAGGGAAGTAAACTGAGAGAGTTTTCTAGTAGTCCCATATCTTGATTATGTAACCTTGGAAGAGTGAATTACTGATTTTGTGATTTAATTTACTCATCAATATGTTGTAGATAATCCCTTAGGCAGTTGTTTTAATCATGAACAAAAACAATATGTACAGTCAGTGAAACAATGACCATCTATTAGGCATTTATTTGGGGAATTCCAGATAAATCTATAAAAAAATTTGAACATGGTGCACAAGAATTCATAATGAAAAGTCAAATGGAATGAACAGAAATATACTTCTCTTAGAAATTAAGAAATAAAAGTATGTGGAAATAATATTAAAGCTTCTATTTATTGCATGATTAAAGGGCACATCAAATATAATGAAAGAATATATTTGACCTGTTAACACATTAGAAACGAATCTTTCGTGATATAATCAGTAATATGACTTGATAAGAAACTACGTATAACAGTTTAAAAATACATATTAACCAATAAACCAAAGATTTCATTGCATAAATTATATAGAATATTTAACTCAGCACATATTTGCAAAAGAAACAAGTTGAAGAATGAAACATAAAATTTATTTAAATACAACCATTCACAGTTATTGTGTTTTATGACTTGCAAACTTTTCCATAAGTAAACAAAGTCCTGAGGTTTCTACACATTTGTAATAGCTAAATATAACTTTATAAAATTTCCTAATGGTATAAAACAAAAATAGGAGAAATCATATAGTATCTTCAGAGAAGGAAGCAAAGATACTACTCAGCATTTAGATTTAAAATAAATACTTAATCTTGACCTTCTCCCAAAGTGAAGATTTTCTAGCATCTTTCTTCCTGCCAGGCATTTCTGGGCTTTGCTTATCTCTTAAGTATCATTATTGGACACACTTAATAGGGTCTGACTTCAATCAGGCACTGTATTAAGAATGTCACTATTAACTTATTTAATCCTTACAATAGATGTACAAGGTAGACAATATTATTTCTATTTTAATGAAATGAGGAACAGAGGTAAACTGATAAATTATTTAGCTTAATGAGTAGTATTGATTGTGTATTGAACCAATTTCCATTCAAATATGAACAATTACTTTGTAATAAAACACGGTGTTTCACAACTGGCTTCTTTGGCATTATATTCTGCTTATAATTTCCCCCATCTCAAAGTCAAAAATATCTTTTATAGGAATATAGGGAGAGGTCTTGGCCAGTTGGTTCAGTGGTAGAGTGAGCGTAGGACTGGCGTGTGGAAGTCCCTGGTTTGATTCCCAGCCAGGGTACACAATAGAAGCACCCATCTGCTTCTTCACGCTTCCCTGTCTCCTTTCTCTCTGTTTCTCTCTTCCCCTCTGGCTGCCAAGGCTCTACTGGAGCAAAGTTGGCCCAGAAGCTGAGGATGACTCCATGGTCCCTGCTTCAGATGCTAGAATGGCTCCAGTTGCAGCAGAACAATGCCCCAGATGGGCAGAGCATTATCCTCTGGTGGGCATGCTTGGTGGAACCCGGTTGGGTGCATCTGGGATACTTGTCAGTCTACCTCACCACTTCTCACTTCAAGAAAATACAAAAAGGGGCCCTGCTGGTTGGCTCAGCGGTAGATCATTGGCCTGGTGTATGGATGTCCCAAGTATGATTCCCGGCCAGGGCACACATGAGAAGCGCCCATCTGCTTCTCCACCCCTCCCCCTCTCCTTCCTCTCTGTCTCTCTCTTCCCCTCGTGCAGCCAAGGCTCCACTGGAGCAAGGTTGGCCTGGGCACTGAGGATGGCTCTTTGGCCTCTGCCTCAGCTGCTAGAATGGCTGTGGTTGCAACAGAGCAACACCCCAGATGGGCAGAGCATCGCCCCCTGGTGGGCATGCCAGGTGGATCCCGGTCAGGCACATGCAGGAGTTTGTCTGACTGCCTCCACGTTTCCAACTTCAGAAAAATACAAATATATATATATATAAAAAGGGAAAAGAAAAGAATATTTGGAGAGGGATTATATTAAACTACCTGAAAAGGAACTTTTAAGAAAGATTATTTCCTCAGCATTCTGACAACAAGAAATCTTTATCTAAGCTAAGAATGCATCTAGGAAGCAGTGCTCATCTATAGGACACGGAATTAATATGTTTCAAAAATCTGCTGAATCCACAGAACTTCTAAGGCCTTCTTCAAGAATTGCCAATGAGTTACGATGGATTTCAGTAAAATTTGACAAAACTGAACTGTCAAAATCTCCTCTTTCCTAAAAAAGTCTGCTATGACAGAGTGCAGAAGGATGCTCTTTCACATGAGAAACCTGAAGAGATTTTTCTCTGAACACCTAATCAGGTGGTGGCACAGTGGAGAGAACATCAGAGTGGTATGCCTAAGACTCAGGTTTGAAACCCCAAGGCTGCTGGCTTCAACACGGGCTCATCCAAATTGAGCCGAGGGTTGCAGGTTTAGCGTGGGATCATGGACATGACCCCATGGTCACTGGCTTTAGACCAAAGTCACTAGCTTGAGCAAGGGGTCACTTGCTCTGCTAAAAGCTCCCACCCATCAAGGTACATATGAGAAAGCAATTAATTAATAACTGTAACAACTGAGGTGCCGCAACTAAGAATTGATGCTTCTCATCTCTCTCCCTCCATGTCTGCCTATCTGACTCTGTCTCGATGATAAATAAAAAAAGAAAGTACCAAGCCGGTTCTACAGTGTGACATATCTCCCACTACAAGCACCCTTTTCTTTTTTTTCCTTTTTTTTTTTTTTTGTATTTTTCTGAAGCTGGAAACGGGGAGAGACAGTCAGACAGACTCCCGCATGCGCCCGACCGGGTTCCACCCGGCACGCCCACCAGGGGCGATGCTCTGCCCACCAGGGGGCGATGCTGTGCCCCTCCGGGGCGTCGCTCTGCCGCAAACAGAGCCACTCTAGCGCCTGGGGCAGAGGCCAAGGAGCCATCCCCAGCGCCCGGGCCATCTTTGCTCCAATGGAGCCTTGGCTGCAGGAGGGGAACAGAGAGACAGAGAGGAAGGAGCGGGTGGAGGTGGACAAGCAGATGGGTGCTTCTCCTATGTGCCCTGGCCAGGAATCGAACCCGGGTCCCCCGCACGCCAGGCCAATGCTCTACCGTTACCCTTTCCTTTCTTCAGTTGCTACTTTTACCTGACTGAAGCTCTCAGGCATCTAGGTCCATGTGTATATAAGGTGTTAAAGTGTAATGAGGTTATTGATCTGGAAGAAACCAGCACCTTCGTTATGAAAATAAAAATTGGGCTAACATTAGTTACATTTAGTTGTACAAAATAATTGGCCGTTTAGAAATACACTTCCCAGCATTTACTCTTGTGCGTTCTTTAAACCATGTCATGGTCTTACTTTAAACATTCTGGTCAAACAACAAATACAATTAGAACAATTGCTTTTTATGAATTGCAAACTCTTCCAGAAGTAAACAGAATCCTAAAATTTCTAAACATTTGTAATAGCTAAATAGAACTTCGAGGCCCTGGCTGGTTGGCTAAGTGGTAGAGCGTCGGCCTGGCGTGCAGGATTCCCGGGTTCAATTCCCAACCAGGGCACACAGGAGAAGCACCCATCTGCTTCTCCACCCCTCCCCCTCTCCTTCCTCTCTGTCTCTCTTCCCCTCCCGCAGCCAAGGCTCCACTAGAGCAAAGTTGGCCCGGGTGTTGGGCGTGGCTCTATGGCCTCTGCCTCAGGTGCTGGAATGGCTATGGTTGCAACAGACAAACGTCCCAGGTGGGCAGAGCATAGCCCCCTGGTGGGCATACTGGATGGATCCCATTCCGGCGCATGTGGGAGTCTGTCTGACAGCCTCCTCGTTTCCAGCTTCAGAAAAATAAATAAATAGCTAAATAAGTATAACTTTGATTACGAAATTTTCTAATGGTACAAAACAGAAATAGGAGAAATTATATAGTGTCTTCAGAGAAGCAAGCAAAGATGCTATTCAGCACTTAGGACAATTAAATTTTGTTGTTGTGAGTTCATCTAATGGGTTGTTATTATTAAGTTTTCACTAAAACTTACTGTAACATCTCTGCATTTGGATTTGCTTCTTTCATTTGTGGTATCCTTTGTTTTACTCTTCCATAATCTCTTTGCATTATTAGTTTTGTAAACTGTTTTTCAAAGCTTTCTGTAGTGAGTATAACATAAAATAGGTATTAAGACACAGTGCATACATCTACTTTTCCAGTAGAGATGCTGTGTAGGGTAGAAAGACATATTCTAAACTCCTGCGTTTGGGGTTCTCAGGAGGTAAGTTGGGTACTGGAAAATTTTCTTCCTTTTAATATATTTACATTTACATGTCTCAATAAAAAATAAATTACGAGACCTGAAGTTAGAGCGTAGTAGGCAGATGCACAGATTCCCAGCTCATACCACCAAACTGGATTACAAACTCTTTTATGAACAATCAGCATGAAAAACCAACTCTAGACTATAAGAACAGATCTCTAAAACCAAGGAGCAAAGCAGAAGTCACAACAAACCTGTTAGGGAGTGCCTGAATCTCCCCCTGCTTACAGGAACAGAGGTAGGATGAGGCTGAGAGCCCAGAAGAGCTCTCACTCCAAGGAAAAGGCAGAAAATACTGCTCACAGCTACTTGCCTGGCAACCAGTGAACGAGGTGTACTGAAAGGGCCAGCTTGTCTTCCAAAAGGAAAGGGGAGAGAGAGAGAGACAAACAGTGACGGGCAGAGGACTGCAGGGGATGACCTGAGAGGCTGACTCATCCAGTGCTGGAGGAGGCCATACCTGGGGGAGGGGCTGATCCTACCACAAAACTAAAGACAGAGTAATTTTAGGTCACAGATCTCTAGACATCTCTCCAGCTCCAATCATCACAACAAGACACAGCTGAAAACAAGAAGTGGGGAGCAGGGGCAGTAACTCCAGTCTCCATGGATCTGAGATACACCTCCCTGTACAGAAGCTGAGAAAATACCCTGACCCCAGAGAGATTATCTGGTAGAAGAGGCCTTCAGTCTCAGGCTACACCCACCGGATTCCAGGGTAAGTTTCAAATAAGCACCCTGCAGAGATCAGAAAACTAGACTATGACCTGTTAAAAAAACAAACAAACCAAGATTTTAGAGTGGCCCAAATCCAAAAGTTGATTTAAAATAATAGCTGATGTCAACCCAAGAAGACCTAGAAATGTCACAATTGAAAACTAGAGGCAGACAACACCAAGCCTAGACTCAACCATCTCTACAAACAAAACACCCAAATACACAGACATAATGAGAAGACAGAGAAGTGCAATCCAAATGAAACCCCAAGAGAAACCTTCAGGAAATAAACTGAGTGATATGGAAATAACGAAACTTCTGGATGCAGAATTCAAAATAATGATTGTAAGGATGCTTAGGGATCTTAGAACAACAATGGATGGTCATTACGAACACCTAAATAAAGAAATAGCAAGTATAAAAAAGGATATTGAAATATTAAAAGAGAAGCAGTCGGAGATGACAAATACAATATCAGAAATGAAGACCACAATGGAAGCAATAAAAAACAGGATAGATGGAGCTGAGGATCAGATCAGCGATTTGGAGGACAAGTAGAAAGAAGGCATGAAAGCAGAGAAGAAAAGAGAAAAGAGATTCAAAAAGTCTGAGGAAACTCTTAGAGTGCTCTGTGATGACATGAAGAGAAATAACATCCGCATCATAGGGATTCCTGAAGAAGAAGAGAAAGAACAATGGATAGAGACTTTGTTCAATCATATCATAGCTGAAAATTTCCCTATATTAATACAGGAGAAACTCTCACAAGTTCAAGAAGTACAGAGAACTCCATTAAAGAGAAACCCAAAGAAACCTACACCAAGACACATCATAATTAAAATACCAAAACTAAGTGATAAAGAAAAAATATTAAAAGCTGCTAGAGAAAAAAAGGCTATTACTTACAAAGGAGACCCCATAAGGATGACACCAGATTTCTCAACAGAAATACTGGAGGCCGGAAGGGAATGGCAAGAAATATTCAAAGTAATGCAGAACAAGGACCTACAACCAAGACTACTTTATCCAGCAAGTCTATCATTTAAAATTGAAGGAGAAATAAAAAGCTTCCTAGACAAAAAAAAAACCCCAAAACCTCAAGGAATTCATTACAATCAAACCAATGCTGCAGGAAATGTTAAGGGGCATGGTGTAAACAGATCAAAGTGGGAAAAGAATATTGCAAAAGAGGAATACAGCTTTAAAGAATGAAATGGCAATAAACAACTACATATCATAATAACCTTAAATGTAAATGAATTTATCTCATCAAAAGACATAGGGTAGCTGAATGGATAAGATAACAGGACCCATACCTATGCTGTCTCCAAGTGACACACCTTAAAACAAAAGATGAACATAGACTGAAGGTAAAAGAATGGAAAAAAACATTTCATGCAAATGGAAATGAAAAAAAGCTGGGGTAGCAATACTTGTATCAGTCAAAATGGACTTTAAAACAAAGTATATAGTAAGAGATAAAGAAGGCCACTACATAATGATAAAGGGAGCAATCCAACAGGAAGATATAACTATTCAATATTATAAATATATACGCACCTAATATAGGAGCACCCAAATATATATATAAAGCAGACTTTGATGGATATAAAGGGCTAGATCAACAGCAATACTATAATAGTAGGGGACTTCAATACCCCACTAACATTACTGGATAGAACCTCAAAATAGAAAATAAACAAAGAAACAGCAGACTTAAAGGACATACTAGATCAACTCGATTTAATAGATATCTTCAGAAACTTTCATCCTAAAGCAGCAGAATATACATTCTTTTCAAGGGCTCAGGGTACATTCTCTAGGATAGACCACGTTAGGGCACAAAAGTGGTCTCAACAAATTTAAGAACATTGAAATAATATCAAGCACTTTCTCTGATCACAATGGCATGAAACTGAAATCAACCACAACAGAAAAGCTCAAAAGTTCTCAAACACCTGGAAACTAAATAGCAGGTTGTTATATAAAGAATGGATTAAGAATGAGATCAAAGAAGAAATAAAAAAATATTCCTAGAAACGAATGATAATGAGTATACAGCAATTCAAAATTTATGGGACACAGCAAAAGGAGTACTGACAGAGAAGTTTACAGCACTACAGGCACACTTTAAGAAGCTAGAAAAAGCTCAAATAAACAACTTAACCCTGCAACTAAAAGAACTAATAAAAGGACACCAAGTAAAGCCCAAATGTAGCAGAAGGAAGAAAATAATAAAGATCAGAGCAGAAATAAATGACATTGAGGCTAAAGAAACAATACAGAGGATCAATGAAACTAGGAGCTGGTTCTTTGAAAAGGTAAACACAATCGATGAACCTTTAACAAGACTCACCAAGAATAAAAGAGAGAGGACTCAAATAAATAAAATTAGAAATGAGAGTGGAGAAATAACAACTGACACAACAGAAATACAAAATATTTTAAGAAAATGCTATGAAGATCTGTATGCCAAAAAACTAGGCAACCTAGCTGAAATGGACAAATTCCTTGAAACATACAATCTTACAAAAATCAATCTGGAAGAATCAGAAAACCTAAACAAATCAAGTACAACAAATGAGATCGAAACAGTTATCAAAAAACTCCCAACAAAGAAAAGTCTGGGGCGTGATGGCTTCACAAGTGAATTCTACCAAATATTCAAAGAACTAACACCTATTCTTCTCAAGCTATTTCAAAAAATTCAAGAGGAAGGAAGACTTTCAAGCTCCTTTTATGAAGTGAGCATAATTCTGATTAGAAAACCAGGCAAAGACAACACAAAAAAAGAAAATTATAGGCCAATATCCCTGATAAATATAGATGCTAAAATCGTCAACAAAATATTAGCAAATCGGATCCAACAATATATGGAAAAAATCATACACCATGATCAAGTGGGATTTATTCTGGGGAGGCAAGGCTAGTACAATATTCATGTACTAGCCTTGTACTACATGAACTAACTTGTGCTGGGATTCATCACATAAAAAGGGAATTCCCTAGTCGACCTATTAATATACCGCTCCCACATAATATCCTCACTATTATGCCTATTTGTAATAATTGCTATAACAATCCTAAACTCCCACCTAACCCTCGCCAGCATACTACCCATTATCCTTCTGGTATTTGCTGCCTGTGAAGCAGCCCTGGGGTTATTCCTTTTAGTTATAGTATCCAATACCTATGGTATTGACTACGTACAAAACCTGAACTTGTTATAATGCTAAAAATTATTATACCTACAATTATACTTATCCCTCTCACATGACTATCCAAAACTAACATAATATGAATTAATACAACAATATATAGCCTACTAATTAGCCTATTATGTCTACCTCTGATCAATCAATTCAGCGACAACACCCTATACCTCTCCCTAATATCTTTCTCCGAATCCCTATCAATACCTCTCCTCCTCCTTACAACATGACTCCTACCCCTAATAATTATTGCCAGCCAATTCCCCTTGACAAAAGAATCTGTAACACAGAAAAAATTATATATTACTATACTTATTCTATTACAAACATTTTTAAACATAACTTTTACGGCCACAGAATTCATTCTATTTTATATTTTATTTGAGGCCACCCTAGGACCAACCCTCATTATTATGACCCGCTGGGGCGGACAGGCAGAGCGTCTCAATGCTGGACTTTACTTTTTATTTTATACCCTAGTAGGCTCCTTCCCTCTACTAGTAGCACTCACACACATCCAAAACACCACAGGATCATTAAACTTCCTATTACTACAATACTGGACCAATCCCCTACAAAACTCCTGAGGGAGTTCCCTTTTATGATTGGCCTGCATGCTAGCATTCATAGTAAAAATACCCCTCTATGGACTCCACCTCTGACTTTCCAAAGCACAGGTAGAAGCCCCTATTGCAGGAACTAGAGTGCTTGCCGCAGTACTATTAAAACTAGGGGGCTACGGAATACTACGAATCACAACCCTCCTTAACCCACTCACAAGTAATAAGGCATACCCATTTATAATACTTTAATTATGAGGCATAATTATAACAAGCTCCATCTGCTTACATCAAACAGACTTAAAGTCACTAATTGCTTACTCATCAGTAAGCCATATAGCCTTAGTGATTGTAGCAATCCTTATCCAATCCCCATGAAGCTACATAGGAGCCACTGCTCTGATGATCGCCCACGGACTAACCTCCTCTATGCTATTTTGCTTGGCCAATTCCAATTACGAGCGAATCCACAGTCGAACTATAATTCTAGCACGTGGCCTACAAACCATCCTACCC
Source organism: Saccopteryx leptura (assembly GCF_036850995.1). Taxonomy (NCBI): domain Eukaryota; kingdom Metazoa; phylum Chordata; class Mammalia; order Chiroptera; family Emballonuridae; genus Saccopteryx; species Saccopteryx leptura. Next base: position 37,222,514 of record NC_089503.1, read on the forward strand.
CTTATAGCCTCCTGATGACTTCTAGCAAGCCTCACCAACCTAGCCCTCCCCCCTACTACTAACTTAATCGGAGAACTATTCGTAGTTATAGCAACATTCTCTTGATCAAACATATCTATTATCCTTATAGGACTAAACACTATCATTACCACCCTCTACTCTCTATATATACTAATCATAACTCAATGAGGTAAACACACCCACCACATTAACAATATCAAGCCCAACTACACATGAGAAAACACACTAATAGCAATACACCTAGTACCCTTACTCCTCCTATTAATTAACCCAAAAATCATCCTAGGTACACTATATTGTAAATATAGTTTAACAAAAACCCTAGATTGTGAATCTAGTAATAGGGTCTAAACACCCTTATTTACCGAAGAAGTATGCAAGAACTGCTAACTCATGCCACCACGCCTAAGGCTGCGGCTTTTTCAAGCTTTTAAAGGATAGTAGTTATCCGTTGGTCTTAGGAGCCCCAAAATTGGTCCAACTCCAAATACAAGCAATAAACCTATTTAATATATCAATTGTACTCGCACTGCTTCTACTAACTATACCAATTGTAGCAACAGCCCTCAATCTAGATAAAAAACCAAACTACCCATAGTCTCATACTCCTTTGCAGCTAGCCTAATCCCGACCATACTATTTATTAACTCCCACCAAGAAATAGTAATCTCAAACTCACATTGAATTACAATCCAAACAATTAAATTAACCCTTAGCTTCAAGTTCGACTACTTCTCAATACTATTTATACCCGTGGGACTATTCGTCACCTGGTCTATTATAGATAGATATATACATTGATAATGTATATATCAATATGATATATACATTCAGACCCAAATATCAACTGCTTCTTTAAATATCCACTAATATTTCTAATTACAATAATAATCCTAGTAACAGCCAACAACCTATTCCAACTTTTTATCGGCTGAGAGGAAGTAGGAATTATATCTTTCCTACTCATCGGGTAGTGGTATGGCCGTGCAGACGCCAACGCCGCTGCCCTCCAAGCAATCCTATATAACAGAATTGGAGATATTGGCTTTATTGCCTCCATGGCATGATTTATAATTAACTCTAATACGTGAGAGCTCCAACAAATCTTTGCACTAAATCTAGAAAATACAGATTTCCCACTAATGGCCCTACTCCTAGCTGCCACTGGAAAGTCCGCCCACTTTGGACTCCACCCACGAGTCCCCTCTGCTATAGAAGTCCTCACACTCGTCTCTGCACTACTGCACTCAAGCACCATAGTTGTCACAGGGGTATTCCTACTGATTCGATTCTACTTTATAATAGAAAACAACAAACTGGGACAAACCACAGTCTTATGCCTAGGGGCTATCACAACCCTGTTACAGCAGTCTGTGCCCTCACCCAAAATGACATTAAAAAAAATCGTTGCCTTTTCCACCTCAAGCCAACTAGGCCTAATAATAGTAACCACTGGAATCAACCAACCCCACCTAGCATTCCTCCACATCTGCATGCATGCGTTTTTCAAAGCTATGCTATTTATATGTTCCGGGTCAATCATCCACAGCTTAGGTGATGAACAAGATTTCCAAAAAATAGGAGTCCTATTTAAGACCCTACCCTTAACCACTACCGCTTTAATTATCGGAAGCCTTGCCCTAACAGGCACTCCCTTCCTAACGGGCTTTTACTCCAAAGATCTTATTATGGAGGCAGCCAATACCTCGTACACCAAAGCCTGAGCCCTACTATTGACCCTCCTAGCCACTTCCCTCACAGCTGTCTACAGCACCCGAATTATTTTCTTTGCGCTTCTAGGACAGCCAAGACTTCTCTCTTAATTAATTAACGAAAACAACCCACTCCTAATCAACTCTTTCAAATGTCTATTAATTGGAAGTATTTTCGCAGGGTTCCTGCTGTCAAACAACATCCCCCCAAACCACCACCCCACAAATAACTATACCCCTCTACCTAAAACTTATATCCCCAGGAGTAACCCTAACAGGGTTTATAATAGCTCTAGAACTAAACCAAATCACTTATAACCTAAAATTCAGCAGACCATCCAACATGTTCAAGTTTTCCAAACTTTTAGGCTATTTTCCTACCATCATACACCATCTCCAACCACTAATATGCCTCACAACAAGCGAAAAATCTGCCTCTTTCCTATTAGACCAAATTTGACTAGAAATACTTCTACCAAAATCAATCTCAAATATACATATAAAATCCTCCACCTCGGTATCTAATCAAAAGGGCCTAGTTAAATTATATTTCCTCTCATTCCTCATCACCCTGACCCTTACTATGCTCATATTTAATTTCCACGAGTAATCTCCATAATCACCACAACCCCAATAAGCAAGGATCACCCTGTAACCACCACCAACCAAGTCCCATAACTTGCGGGGTATATAGCCCCGCAACACCCATAATCTCTTTACTAAAAAATCCAGTATCACCTGTATCATAAATTACCCAATCCCCCATATCATTAAACTTTAAAATCACTTCCAACTCAACACCCTCTTTCTCAATTACACTGATGATCAATCCTGCCTCCATAAGCAAGCCTGAAATAAAAGAGCCTAGGACCGTCTTATTAGACACCCATACTTCCGGATATTGCTCAGTTGCCATAGCCGTAGTATAGCCAAAAGCCACCAACATTCCCCCTAAATAAATCAAAAACACCATGAGACCTAAAAACGGCCCATCAAAACTAATTACAATACCACAACCCACCCCTCCACTCACAATCAACCCTAATCCTCCGTAAATTGGTGAGGGCTTAAAAGAAAACCCAACAAACCCAATTACAAAATGGCCTCTATCCATGACCTATGACATGAAAAATCACCGTTGTATTTCAACTATAAAAATAATGACCAACATCCGCAAATCCCACCCACTTTTTAAAATCATCAACGACTCATTCATTGACCTCCCTGCCCCCTCAAGTATCTCCTCCTGATGAAATTTCGGGTCTATTTTAGGAATCTGTCTAGCGGTACAAATTCTAACAGGCCTATTCCTTGCCATACACTATACTTCCGATACCGCCACAGCATTTAACTCTGTAACACATATTTGTCGAGATGTGAATTATGGCTGACTCCTCCGCTACCTCCATGCCAACGGTGCTTCCATATTTTTCATTTGTCTATATCTCCACGTAGGACGAGGCCTCTATTACGGGTCCTACACCTTTACAGAAACTTGAAACGTGGGAATTCTCCTATTATTCACAGTTATAGCAACCGCTTTCATAGGATATGTACTACCATGAGGCCAAATATCCTTTTGAGGCGCCACAGTTATCACAAATCTCTCCACCATCCCCTATATTGGCACAAACCTGGTTGAGTGAATCTGATGGGGCTTTTCAGTAGACAAAGCTACTCTAACACGATTCTTTGCCTTTCACTTCCTCCTCCCATTCATCATCAGAGCCCTAGTCATAGTCCACCTACTATTCCTCCACGAAACAGGATCAAACAACCCAACGGGCATCCCCTCAAACGCAGATATAATCCCCTTCAACCCCTACTACACAATTAAGGATATCTTAGGATTCCTATTAATGCTGACAGCCTTATTAGCACTCCTATTATTTGCCCCAGACATATTAGGAGATCCAGACAATTATACCCCAGCTAATCCACTGAACACTCCCCCTCACATTAAGCCAGAGTGATATTTTTTATTTGCCTATGTTATCCTACGATCTATCCCCAATAAACAAGGAGGCGTACTAGCATTAGTACTATCTATTCTAATCCTAGCATTAGTCCCAATACTACATACCTCAAAACAACGAAGCATAACATTCTGCCCCCCTCAGCCAATGTCTATTCTGACTCCTAGTTGCAGACCTCATCACACTCACATGATTTGGAGGCCAATCCGTAGAACAACCCTATATCATCATTGGCCAACTAGCGTCAATCCTATACTTTTCAATTATCCTAATCTTCATACCTCTGGCCAGCATCATAGAAAACCGATTCTTAAAATGAAGAGTCTTTGTAGTATACTTATTACTCTGGTCTTGTAAACCAGCAAAGGGGACTCAACTTCCCCCAAAGGCCTCAAGGAGAGAGTGCAAGCCCCACCATCAACACCCAAAGCTGATATTCTAATTAAACTACCCCTTGACTCTGTATGAGGAGACAGAATTCCCCAAATTGCTCCCCAGTACCTCCTACAACCTCACCCCCTATGTACGTTGTGCATTAAACTATATTCCCCATGAATAATAAGCAGGTACATTTAATGATATGATGCAAGGGCATATATATTGGTCATCATACATAAACCATTCAGTCCAATAAATCCTTGTCAACATGACTATCCCCATCCAATGGGTGTCCCTTAATCTACCAACCTCCGTCAAACCAGCAACCGGCTGGACTCCCCATGTTAGCACTCTTCCTGCCCCGGGCCCATAAACCGTGGGGCTTTCTAAAATGGGTTGTAAAGGGCATCTGGTTCTTACCTCAGGGCCACTGGAACATAAAATCGCCCACAACATGCTCTTAAATAAGACATCTCGATGGATTAGTCGCTATTAAGTCCGTGGTCCCAGCATTCCTTGCACTGTCATGCCTGGGAAAGGTTTTTATTTTGGGGGGATGCTTGGATTCAGCCTTGGCCATGGAGGCCTTGATGCAGTCAAATAAAGCAAGCTGGACTTTTAAGTCAAATTACCTCGGACAATGGATAGCAATGAGATAAGAATTCTTCATGGTTCAAAGACATAAGCTTAAGCACTATAATAAAATTGTATCAGACCAGGAATATTTACTCTAAAGGGCTATTCAGTCAATGGTTTCAGGACATAAAACTTAAACGGTACAGGCACGCGCGTACGCTTAAGGGGCACGCACGTACGTGTGTTAGTTTGCTTAGACAAACCGCCGTACCCCCTGTTAAGCCCCACCATATATAACTATTATTATCTTGCCAAACCCCCAAAACAAGATCAAGCTATATTGCCTTATCATGGACTTAACCGTTTTACTATACCAACCCACCCATCGCCCAATAGCATCGCGGTACTTTAAAGGATTTATTTTCCTTTAACAGCCATCTCCCTAGCTCCGTTTTTTTCTTTTTTTTCCCTACTCACCCAGTTAATGTAGCTTAAAAAAAAAGCAAGGCACTGAAAATGCCTAGATGGGCTTACTAGCCCCATAAACACACAGGTTTGGTCCTGGCCTTCCTATTAATTATTAGTAGACTTACACATGCAAGTATCAGCCCCCCAGTGAGGACGCCCTCTAAGTCAGTATTCTTAAATAAAGGAGCAAGTATCAGGCACGCTCAATGCAGCCCATAACACTTTGCTCAGCCACACCCCCACAGGAAACAGCAGTCATAAAAATTAAGCCATGAATGAAAGTTAGACTAAGCTATGCTAATGTAGGGTTGGTAAATTTCGTGCCAGCCACGGCGGTCATATGATTAACCCAAATTAATAGTTACCGGCGTAAGGCATGTTTAAAGTAGTACCCAAAATAAAGTTAAATCTTGACTAAGCCGTAAAAAGCCCTAGTCTTTGTAAAATAACCCACGAAAGTGACTTTAAAAGCCTGAACACACGGTAGCTAAGATCCAAACTGGGATTAGATACCCCACTATGCTTAGCCCCAAACCTAAGAAGTTAAATTAACAATACTGCTCGGCAGAGTACTACTAGCCATAGCTAAAAACTCAAAGGACTTGGCGGTGCTTTATATCCATCTAGAGGAGCCTGTTCTATAACTGGTACACCCCAATAAACCTCACCAACCCTTGCCAAATCAGTCTATATACTGCCATCTTCAGCAAATGCTAAAAAGGATTTAAAGCACAAATATAAAACATAAAAACATTAGGTCAAGGTGTAACCTATGGGTTGGAAAGAAATGGGCTACATTCCCTATAAAAGGTCACAACCATATGCATGGATACTATAATGAAATACACAGTTGAAGGTGGATTTAGCAGTAAATTAAGAATAGAGTGCTTAATTGAATATAGGCCATGAAGCAAGCACACACCACCCGTCACCCTCCTCAAACAATACCAATCTAAAATAATCATATTTAAAAGATTCTACTTACAAGAGGAGATAAGTCGTAACAAGGTAAGTGTACTGGAAAGTGCACTTGGATAACTCAAAGCATAGCTTAAAAATAAAGCACCCAGCCTACACCCAGGAGATACTACAACTAATAAGTTGCTTTGAACTAATTCTAGCTTGAACCTACAAAACTCAACTAGCAGCCACAACTAAAAACATTTACACAAATAAAAGTATAGGAGATAGAAATTATATTCGACGCTATAGAAAAAGTACCGCAGGTGAACCACAATTTAAAAGTAAAAAAAAGCAAGGCTTACCCCTTTTACCTTTTGCATAATGATTTAACTAGAAAAATTTTAGCAAAGAGAACTGAAGCTAAATACCCCAAAACCAGACAAACTATCTAAGGACAGCCCAAGGAGGCAAACTCGTCTATGTGGCAAAATAGTGAGAAGATCCTTAGATAGAGGCGACAAACCAACCGAGTGTGGTGATAGCTGGTTGTCCAGTCAAAGAATTTTAGTTCAAGTATAAATCTATTGAAAACACCCATAAGTTTAATGTAGACTTATATTATAGCCCAAGGGGGTACAGCCCATTAGACTCAGGGTAAAACCTTTACTAGAGAGTAAATATTAAATATACCATAGTTGGCCTAAAAGCAGCCATTCATTAAGAAATCATTCAAGCTCAACAACCTCCCTGTCTTAATTACAAGCATATTCAATAATTCCTAATACTAAACTGGACTGTTCTATTATTAAGTAGAAGCAATACTGTTAATATGAGTAACAAGAATATTTTCTCCCAGCACAAGTTAGTCCATGTAGTACAAGGCTACATGAACACAATGCTAGCCTTCACAATTTCCCTTTATGTGATTCATCACATAAAAAAAAGGAAGGAGAAAAACCACATGACAATTTCAATAGATGCAGAAAAAGCATTTGATAAAATGCAGCACCCATTCATGATCAAAACTCTCAGCAAAGTGGGAATACAGAGAACATACCTCAACATGATAAACGCCATCTAGGACAAACCCACAGCCAACATCATATTCAATGGGCAAAAATTAAAAAAAAATCCCCTTAAGATCAGGAACAAGGCAGGGGTGTCCCCTTTCACCACTCTTATTCAACATAGTCCTGGAAGTCCTAGCCACAGCAATCAGACAAGAGGAAGAAATAAAAGGCATTCAAGTTGGAAAACAAGAAGTAAAAATATCATTATTTGCAGATGGTATGATATTGTATATAGAAAACCCTAAAGTCTCAGTCAAAAAACTGCTGGACCTGATAAATGAATTCAGCAAAGTGGCAGGATATAAAATTAATACTCAAAAATAAGAGGCATTTTTATACACAGCAATGAACAGTCAGAAGGAGAAATTAAGGAAACAATTCCCCCTTCACTATTACAACCAAATAAATAAAATACCTAGGAGAAAATTTAACCAAGGAGACTAAAGACTTGTACTCGGAAAATTATAAAACATTGATAAAAACAATCAAGGAATATACAAACAGTCTTCTATATATAACTTATTTTAACAAGCAATTTTGAGACCTATGATTCCAAAGTGAAGTGAATATATTTTAATCCTTTTTCAAATTGCTGTTTTCATAAATTATAGATGCCAGTTTTCTCAAATGCACCGAGAAATGTTGTTCTTACAAGCATTTTTCAGCTAAGACATTTGAAATCCTCCCCCCCCCCCCCCGCCCGCCACAAGTTGCCAATGGACTTGCTCAGAACTTCATGAATAAAGCTTTCACATCATGCCTTTGCAGGCAAATTCACAAGGGAAAATTCACGTGCCAAGATTATGATTATGGATCCCAAAGGCACAGCACAGTATAGATTGGATCATTTATGAATTTGACTTTTTAAAAAAGGTTTTACTATGCAAACAGGCTATAAAGGGCTCACATTATATTGATAGTTCTCACCATAATCTAACTGCTAAGTAATCCCTGAGTAAGTGGTACTCCAAAAAACATGCACACACATACAAGGGTTTCACTTTCTTTATTGATTTTAATTTGTTTACATATTTACAAGTGTACCCCCATATATATCTCCCTCCCCCCTTGTTCTCCTTAATACCCCCTTTGCCCCTTCCCCCTACCAACTTCCCCCCTTTCCTCCATAATTTACTATCCTCCCTCTATCTCTGTGGGTTATGTTTTTATACTTTCACTAATGTATTTCCTTTCTTTGATCCCCTCCTCTCTTCCCATTTCCCTCTGGACTCTTTGACCCCTTCTCTGCCTCTCTTCCATTCTTCAGTTCTCATTGTTTATTGGATTCCTCATATGAGTGAAGTCATATGATATTTTTTGTTCTCTTCCTGGCTTATTCTGCTTATCATAATAGACTCCAGGTTCATCCATGTTGCCGCAAAGGGTCAGATTTCCTTCTTTTTCACAGCCGTGTAGCATTCTATTATGTATATGTACCACTTTTGGTGCTCATTAACAAAACAACACAGAATAAGTGCTGGTGAGTGTGCGGAGAAAAGAGAACCCTCATGCATTGTTGGTGGGAATGCAGACTGCTACAGTTACTGGGGAAAACAATATGGATATTCCTCAAAAACATAAAAATAGAATTGCCTTTTGACCCAGCTATCCCACTTTCAGGAACAATATATCCTAAGAATAACAAATCAACAATTCAAAGGAAGAAATGCACCCCCATGTTTATTGCAGCATTGCTCACAATAGCCAAGATCTAGAAACAGCCAAGTGTTCATCAGTAGACGAGTCGCTCCACTTAATTTTTAATGCCATTATTCTATGAAGTAGAGAAAAATGCTTCCACCTGAATGTTTCATTATTCCTCTTTTACATGAACTATTAATGCAATGATAGAAACTGGATTAGTTACAGAAAAACAATGACAACTCTTTGTTCTGTGGCTCATTTACACTGACTGAAAAAGTTCCAGAGCCATCAATTTCTTCCCTGAGTCTGAGAAAAGCTCTTGAATGCAGAGCCAACACATTTAGCGGAACTGCTCACAAGGACTTGCATGGAAACATAAGGTTGATGAGCATAGGCTGAAATGAATGTAGTCCCCATAGGAAGCTAAACGACTGTAGGCTCAGACTGAGTAAGATTATGTCTCAGGTAGGAAGTGAAAAGTCTGAGTTAGAGAAAAACAACAGAGTATGAAACCTTAAGGATGAATAACACAACAGAAGGTAAAAGCAAAAAAAAAAGAAGCCAACAATGTCACAACCCAGGAAGATGAAGAACTGACCGGGCAATTACAGAAGTCAGATCATGGCATGAAGCTGGGGTCGTCAAACTTTTTATAAAAACTGCCCACTTTTGCAGTGCTGGTCAACCTGTTCCCTACCGTGCAACCAAACAGTGCTGCGATTGGCCCATCATGAAAGCTGGAACGCTCACTAGTGGGCAGTAGGGACCAGGTCTACCAGCACTGCAAAAGTGGGTGGTTTTTATAAAAAGTTTGACGACCCCTGCTAGCCCTTATATATGTGGTTTTGACCTGTGAATGTATCTCAATGCCTGAAGACTTCAGGGATAAGGTGGACAATCACTTACCATCAATAAAGATCCTGCAGTTACAGATACGGACGCTGGAACCTTCAAGTGGTTGAGAAAGCAGAGAAGTGGCAGGTCCAAGATTCTAAATCACCAGTGCTCTCTCTGCTAGCTGCTGCCAAACATTGGACAATTGAGTATGAAACTGATGACAGTAGAAATGCTCCCTGAGAATGACAGGGAGAAGAATGATATTCTATTAGGAGAATATTCTACTGCTGCTATCCGTCATTACTTTTGGACACCCCATTAAGCCAGGTGAACCCCCAGCATCATTCTCTTACTGCAAGATACGCTCCATGACCTCTCTTGAGCCTGCTGATAAAAAAAAAAAAAAAAAAAAAAAAAAAAAAAACAATACAAAGAAAACTACACTACCTACTATAAAGGAAAGAGCTCAGTGTAGAGACTGGTATAAAAAACACTCTAAAAACAAATTATTTTTTTCCTCTTCTTGTGTGGTAATTCATATAGAACTGAAAATTAGAAGATGAAAATAAATTGGAATAAACAGAAAGTAATACTGAAAATTTCAAATGATATGGATACATGCTTAAAAAAACAGGATAAGGGGATAAAGGAACATGACATATAACAAAGAAAAGAGAAACTAAAGTGAAATACATAGGAAACAAAATTATAAGTTAGACATAGCACTGTAAAGAAAATGCAAAATTAAAGGTTATTGATTTTATAAGTAAACCTTACAGGGATAGCTTATTTAACTGTATATCATAATCAGATATAATCGTCTAAAAATATGTTTTTTGTAACACGCAATAAGTTATCTCAAATAAGTGGAATTAGAAAGGGCAAGGAGAAAGAAAACAGGATTAAAATATAGACAAAAATTATTTAGAAACTAACTCTGTGAAGACAATGAATTCCAAAGCGCATGAGCTTTGTAGCAGCAAACTCCAAGGTGACACAGAAAATGCACTATGGATTTCTTTAATTGATAGAATCACTGCAACAATTCCCAGAGATTTACAAGTCTCCAGAGGGAAGGGCGTTTAGATGTTCAGTTCTATTGGATTGTCCCAAGGACAGCTGCTTCTCATATTCCAATCTTAACTGAAAATCAACCACCCAAAACCATTTCAAAACCTTCTCTGCACTTAACTCTTTCTACTTGTGGTCAGTGGAGCATGAATAATGCACCTGAAACAAGTACTGCTTAACTCACCACAGCTCAGCAGCTTAAAAACTACCAAACTGTCTCAGAAAAAGCTCACGGTGAGTTTTTCTGAAACTGCAAGAAACAAATCTATGAAGTTTGAGATGAGAAATATTGACATCTGATAACCAAGGGCTGCTTACTTAGCACAGTGAGGAAGCCGGGATGCACTTGGGGAGTAACGACGTGTATGAAGGAAAGTCATCTGTCCTTTTCTTCCCAAATCTTCAAGGTTCACAGCCTCATAATTTTAACATGCAAGCTCTGAAGACTGTCTTCCATGGAAGCCACATAACTTTCCCATTCTAAGTGTCAGTAGTTACTGAAAATTGACCACCTTTTCAGTACTCTTTGTTCTTCAAATCATAGCAATATCACAAAAAAAGATGTGCTGATTAACTCTGCATACAATTGATTTTTTCAATTGTGGTAAAATAGGCATAACATAAAATTTACCAACTGAACCATTGTAAACATTCAGTTCAGCTGACATTCAGTTCATTCACAATGTTATGCAAATATCACCACCCTCCATATCAGGAACTCTTTTTAACTTTGTCAACTGAAATTTTACACTGTTAAACAAAAACTCCCCACTTCCCACTCTCCCTAGGCCTCTGATAGCTAGTATTTTACACTCTGTCTCTGAGTTGGACTACTCTTGTTAGCTCATATAAGGAGAATCAGAATGTCGGTACTTTTCTGATTTGCTTATTTCACTTAGTAAAATGTCTTCATGGCTCATCATGATCACACTACGTATCAGAATGTCTTTTCAAGATAAAATAATCTTCAATTATATGTATATGTCACTGTATTTTCTTTTTCTTTTTAAGTCCAATACTCCATTGATGAGCAATTCAGCACCTACCATATCTTGGCTAATATGAATAAATACCACAATGGTCACAGAAGTACAAATATCTCTTTGAAATGCTGATTTTGTTTAATACTTTCTCTCTCTCTCTGTCTCTCTAGGCCCGGGTAAGAATGTATCTTCATCCTGGATTTTCTAGACATGGGAAAGGAGCACATATCAAAATCACAGAGGATGACATTTCAACAACAGAAAACCACAGGAATAGGTCTATTATTAGAATATAAGAGAATAAAGTGCCCTGTATATTCTTCAATGCACTTCTCAGGTTTTCTTTTTTATGTATTTTCTCAAAGTGAGAAGTGGCGGGTGTGCAGGGGGTGACGGTGGGGGTGGTGAGAGGCAGACAAACAGACTCCAGCATACGCCCAACTGGGATCCACCTGGCATGCCCACCAGGGGGCGATGCTATGCCCATCTAAGATTTTCTTCCATTGCAACCAGAGCAGAGCCATGCCAGCACATGGGGCAGAGGCAATGGAGCCATCCTCAGTGCCCAGGCCAACTTTTGCTCCAATGGAGCCTTGGCTGCGGAAGGGGAAAAGAGAGAAAGAGAGAAAGGAGTAGGAAAAGGGTGGAGAACCAGATAGGTGCTTCTCTGGTGTGCCCTGGCTGGGAATTGAACTGGTAACTTCCACACGTCAGGCCAATACTCTAACACTAAGCCAACCAGCCAGGGCCACACTTCTCAGGTTTTAACGGTCACAAACTAACTGCTAGATCTTTGGTAACTATTGGTGAGTTATATATAAGACCCACAACAATTGTGTGAAATGTACTGTGGGAGTATTCATTGGAATTTATTTTCATTAATAGCTTTGGAAATGTTTCTAAAGAGAGCTGCATACAGTTTTCAAGCAGTTAAGCAGATTCCTAGAAAAGGTATCCTTGACAAAAGACAACAACATGAATAAATGAGGTTTAATTGCCTTTGGAGAATTAAGAATTAGGACATGGGGATAGGTGAGGGAGAAGGAGGAATAGAGCAAAAATGAATAAACTTATGAATATGAACAACAGTGTGGTGATTGCCGGCTAGTAGTGGGGAAAGTGGAGCATGGTTTGGGTACAAGCAGTGGTGATATACAGACTTCACTTGTGGCCATAAACACACAGTAAAACACAGTGCGCTGTACTGACCTGTGTTAAAGGAGGGAACCCGAATCCTATATGGTTATCCGAACTAGTGTTTCCCTAATAAATTTAATTTCAGAGAAAAAAAAAAGACCCTAGCCAGTTACTCCATGAATAGAAAGGGTCAGCACGGTGTACGGATGCCCTTAGATTTAATTCCTAGTCAGGACACACAGGAGAAGCGACTATCTGCTCCCCCCTCCCACTGATTCTTTTCTCCCTCTTCTCCTCACACAGCCAGTGGTTTCATTGGTTCAAGCATGGCCCAGAGTGCTGGGAATAGCTCTATTGGAGTGCATGAGCCTCAGGTGCTAAAAATAGCTCAGTACTCTACATCGGCCCATGATAGCATTGCCAGTTGAATTCTAGTTGGGGTGCATGCAGGAGTTTGCCTTACTATCTCACCTTTTCTCACATGAAAAAGAAAGAATTTAAAAGAATATATAACAGCTGATTATGGCTAGAACATAGCTGTAAAGACAAATGCCATGCTGTAGGGCACTAGTCTGACTGTAAGGGGTCATCAAAGCAATATGGACTTGTTATAGTGAAGTTGCTAAATAAAAGTAGACCCAACATTTAATATTTGAGTACAACAGAAATCTTTGACTCAGTATATATAGTTCTAATTGGTGTGATTCAGATGAAGAACGTCATTTTCATAAGTTATTCAGAAATGTTTGACTCCATGGAAACTGAGCTCCTGGTCATTCCCATGCGATTCCATCACTCAGAAGTCAGGCATACGGCCCCACCTGATTAAAAGAGAGGGTTGGGAATGTAGTCTAGCTGTGCCCCAGTGAGCAGGGAGAACTGACTTATTATGCTACAGAGTACATGTATGTAACTCATATGAAAAATGGAGCTCTTGATGTTCATTTGTTTTCAAGCTGGAAATGACAGGAGCAAAATAAAGTCAGAGAGAACAACGAACCAGAAGAGCTGCTAGAGTTCTGTGAAGAGCTTGTCCTCTGTGCTCTCAGTATAGAAGAGAGTTGACCCAATGCCATTGGGTTCTCCCTCATGTCTCTGAACCAATGCCATGTGGTAACTATCGTACAACCAGCACCAAATAATGAGATACTTTACTAATAAAAAGGGAAGAAAATTTTGAGCCCATTCTCAACCCTGGTACTAATGGCCAGACTTTACTTTAGATTCAAGTCTTACGCTGAAATGATAAATAAGGGAATTAGGCCTCCTCTGTGACACGCATAAGGATACAAGAGCAGAAAGGAAGCTGATCCTACTGAGCAGATGACTGGATTATATTCTTTTTGTGACCTGTAGGAGAGTTTGACAATTGCTTTCCCTCTAACCTCCCAAACAATAGGTTGCATTTATTATGTCTTTCTATGTCATTTATACACTTGTAAACATTACACACACTTCCACTGAGGCTTTTATTACAAAGCCTTTAGTATCTTTCAAAGACTTTCAAAAAATTGAAAGCATCTGTCTAGAATATTGTAAAGAAATGATAATGGGTCATAGAAGATGAAACACCTCAGCATAAGATAAACTTCAGCTCTCCCCTCAATGCAACATGAGTATCTTTGGCACCATGCTGATGAGCAGATGTGTCAGAAAGCTCAGTGTGAGGAAATCCAATGATGCTTGAAGAACTCCAAATATCACAGTGCTTAGGTTACAGTACTATTCATGATATAAGGTATAATTATACAACAGCAGTAGGAGGAAAAGGGAAACAAGTGGCCTTTAAAATTTTGCACCCATTTCTCCATTCACTGCTAATGTACTCACCAAGCCCGAGTGATTCAAATACCCGCACAACTGTTTAGTTAATGAAAACATATCTATCACATATCTTCAGACCTTAATTAGTAGTGCATGCTACTAACAGAAAGCATTATGGGAAAGGTAAAACATTCTATAGCTCCTTTAACTGGTGGTGAAAACTGTAGAATGAATAATTTTGAAGTTTGCAATATGTATGAGGCACAATGTTTTCTAGAAATTCCAGATTCCCACTTAACGGTGACTCCATTCTTTTAATTGGTCAAATTCACAAATGTTGAAATTGTATTTGACTTCTGTCTTTCTCTCATTCCTCAAACACATTCAACAAGGGCACAATAAATGTGTGAAATTAATCTCAGTTATATAATGGAACTTTGGAAAAAATGAACTGGAACTCCAACCTTCAATTTCTTTGGTACATATGCAAATAAAAAGAATAATGATAAGAATAATAATAAAAAGCACATAATGTTGATGAGATAGTAAAGGAGGCTAACTATACAAAACACTATCTAGTTAGCAAATATTGGCTATTCAAAAAAATATCAGTTGTACATTTTGTCATTTGTTTTGATGTTTTCTCTTGGAAATACCCACCTCAAACATGATCAGTTTAAAGTGATTAAGTTCAGCTAAGAAAAATTACATTTTCCCATTCCTATGGGATGAAATATCATATTTCCTCTTGTGTAAGACACACCCTTTCAAAAAACTTGGGAGTCAAACACTGGACGCATCTTACACAGTGTTTGTAGATTTTTGTACTTGTATTTCCCGATTTTTTCCGCGGATAAGCAGTTGTAGGAATATTATGATGAATAAAACTTGACTTCAATAACTAGGAAATACAATTTTTTTCAAATTTGGTGCCCCAAATTAAGGTGCATCTTATACATGGGAATGTCTGTGTATCGGGAAATACAGTACATCCCTAGACCAAATACTACCACTAAAACATTTAACTCTAAGAGTATATGTCAAACCATCTTATTTGTGACATTTCTTATCATGCTAGGGCCTCTTTCAACCTCCCCCTTCTACCTTATAGTCTTCAAGTGAATGAAGAGAAGATCACTCCTCTAGCCTGTGTCTGGTTTTTGCAGTCCAAGACTTCAGCTATTTGATGAGTTCCTTCAGAATGATCCCCTCAGTTCCTAAGAACAAGTAGAAATGAGGCACAGTCAGCGAGCTGGGAAATCTCAGCAGACCCTCCTACTTGCTTCACCCTTCCTGGGAAATGAATGAATGGAGTCTTCTACTAATATATTCACCCATGCTGACACTAATTTTATTAATATTATTAGCAGATTACCAGTGATGCAAATACCAGTCTCATTTAATGTTTATTCAATAGTAAACTGTTTTCTTTTTTCTCTTCTATCTTTCAGGTAAAGAACTCCTAGGTTGAGGGAATTAGTATCTAGTTTTTCCTCAGCAGGCTGACCAAGTTTCAGTCACAGGTTGAAATACAAAATAAAACAATGGTATCGTCAGTGCTAACACGTGCTAGTCAGGCTCAGTCTCTGGTACCCTCTTTTGTGCAAAAGGGCTCTGGGCAATAACCTCACCACACTAGAATTTGGAACTCCCATCCCTATGTGGACTCTGCATATAAATGGGCTCACTGGAGGCAGGTGTGGCCTACAGGTAAGTAGTTCATCCCAAACCACTCTCCCTTGGACCTTATCCGCAGGACAGTGCTTATTACTACTTTTGAAAACAACATTAATTCCTAGAATGCTAATGACAGCTTTGAACATTCTACTCAGAAAAAGTACCTATTGTCTTCCACGTCAAATTTGCGCATGCAAATTTAGGGTAGTTCTGAAATCCCCGGGCCTCTTTCCCCCAGTAATCATGAAAATGAAGTACATTCCCAAACACTGTATAATATTGACCTGGTAGATACTCAGGAAATACTGATGGGATAAACCCGAGTCCTACTTGCAGAAATGAATGATGCCTGTAAGTAACATGACAAACTAACAAATTTTTTTCTTGTTTTCCTATGAGAACTGAGTTTCCAAAAGAAAAGTATCCTCAGCTCTCCTTGAATTTCCATTTACCTTCACTGTGCTTCTGTCAAGAGCTCTCTCTGCATACACACTATGCTGTAAGGGAGGGGATAAAAGGTAGATAAGAAAGTCAACTCTGGAGTCGGACTGCCTGGGTTTCAAAGAAATCTCCATGCCTCAGTTCCTTATTAAGACAAAAAATATTGAGCATCTCTTATTTGCTTTTTGTGACATTTAAACAAGGCAATAATGTACCAACTTTATTTAATAATTGGCATAGTATATGCCAATACATGTTAGCAATAGTGACTATAAGAAGAGCGCCTATATTTAAGAGATGTTATTGAAGGATTTATCTGGCAGAAGAGAGCTGTTGGAAAAGTTAACAAATACTGATATTTATACTGGTATATGGAAACTAAATTTTTAAATTCAAAATGTCCGGAACATGTACAGATCTCATTTAGGCGAGGCAATTACAATGAAGGGGATAGAAGAGAAACAGAAACCAGTATCTTGAGTCACGCAGGTGGAAGAAATCAAACGTGGCCCGAGGAGCACTCCCCACTTGAAGTTTTAGCACATGGAGAGAAAATGTAGAACTCTAATAGGCAACACACCAGTTGCTTTCCCTTTGAAACAGAGCACACTTTCTACTGAAGTGTTCATAATTTACACTTGATGAATGGGGTAAGAAATGAATCTTGATGCTGAATTTGTAACTGATGTGGGAATTGAAATAATGTCACTCTGGAGTGATAGGAGAACAACACTCCTATCGACACTTACTCTGCTCTTCTTCCTCCTCCTCTTCCCTAATAGTGAAGAATTATGATTTGAGACAATATAATCACTATAAAATTAATTAAGTCAGAGAAAGACAAATGTGATATGATTTTACTTATATATGAAATCTAAAAAACCAAGCAAACAAACAAAAAACCCAGCAGTAAACAAACAAACACCCCCAGCAATCATAGACACAGAGAACAGACTGATGTTGTCCAGAGGAAAGAGGGGTGGGGCACCGGGTGACAAAGGTCAAGGGATTAAGAAGTATAAAGTGGCAGTTACAAAAGAGTCACAGGGATGTAAAGTACAGTATAGGAAAGAGTCAATGATATTACAATAACTGCAGAAATGGGCAAAAGTAGGTTTACAGATATAAAGTAAATAATACAATAATTAATAAATAGTAATGCAAGAATAAACTCTGCGTTTCATGTACTCAGAACTATAAACCTACTTTAGCCTATGCCTGTCTGTATGCTGCCAGGTAGGTATTGAAAATATCAGGGGATCCTTCTGTAAAGTGTAGGATTGTGTAACCACTAAGCTGGACACCTGAAATCAATTGAATATGAAAAGATGCTCAGCTTCATTAGTTATTAGAGAAATGCAAATCAAAACTACAATGAGATACCACCTCACCCCTGTTAGATTAGCTATTATCAACAAGACGGGTAATAGCAAATGTTGGAGAGGCTGCGGAGAAAAGGGAACTCTCATCCACTGTTGGTGGGACTGTAAAGTAGTACAACCATTATGGAGGAAAGTATGGTGATTCCTCAAAAAACTGCAAATAGAACTACGTTATGACCCAGCAATCCCTCTACTGGGTATATACCCCAAAACCTCAGAAACATTGATACGGGAAGACACATGTAGCCCCATGTTCATTGCAGCACTGTTCACAGTGGCCAAGACATGGAAACAACCAAAAAGCCCTTCAATAGAAGACTGGATAAAGAAGATGTGGCACATATACACTATCGAATACTACTCAGCCATAAGAAATGATGACATCAGATCATTTATAGCAAAATGGTGGGATCTTGATAACATTATACGGAGTGAAATAAGTAAATCAGAAAAAACCAAGAACTACATGATTCCATACATTGGTGGAACATAAAAACGAGACTAAGAGACATGGACAAGAGTGTGGTGGTTACCAGGGGTGGGGGGAGGGAGGATATGGGAGGGAGGGAGGGAGTTAGGGGGAGGGGGAGGGGCACAGAGAACTAGATAGAGGGAGGCAGAGGACAATCTGACTTTGGGCGAGGGGTATGCAACATAATTTAATGACAAAATAACCTAGACATGTTTTCTTTGAATATATGTACCCTGATTTAAAAAAAAAAAAAGAAAGTAAACTGTCATTAAAAAATAAAATATAATCATTGTATATGTGAATAACGATGATTCTTCTTTTAATATAATTGTACTGAAGGGGAAAACACCTGATGCTTCTGCTGAATCTTTGTGAATGGCTTGAAAATGCACATGATGCGTTTATGGAGTTCCAGGCATTTATCAATATTTTGCTATTTAGCTAGGAAGCCAGAAAGCAATACTTATTTATTCTACTTCATTACCATTTCAGACCTTACAAGGTATGTGCTAACTTACTGTTCTTTTGCAGAATGTCCTATGGGATCAAACCTACAAATCCTGCACACCAAGGACAGGGATAACTGTTCACAGCCAAAGTGGACAAGGCGACTGATTACAGGGGATTCGATTTTGTACTTCTTTCTTCTGCTTCTATAAGCTCAGTCTTTTTCACTGACCATCTAGAAAAGGGAATCATTCTCTTTGTGAATTTGCTTGACCAGAAGAAAAATCTTCAATAACCTCTATTTCATATATAACTGTAGAATAGCAGGTTACTTTTCCCATAAATACTGGCAACATCCACAAAGCCGGTATTTTATGGTACTGCCTTTATGACTTCCAGAAACTACTTTCAGATGAATGCATCTGACCCTGATTCCTACCTTAACTTCTTTGCTCACCTTATTTCCCATACTCGGAATTCCTTTCCTCTACATAAATTGATCCAAATTCTATTTCTAGATCGACACTTATTAAAGTGCCATCTCTCTCACAAAGCATTCTGGGTCCAGCCAAATTTGAAATTATGTCCCTTTGCTTTCTATAGCATTGATGGTAATAATTATCTAGTGTTTCTGACTTGCTACCTGGGCCACATCACATGTGGCCATTGCATGTGCAAGCAGATATGCTGGGTTTTCAAATGAGGTTGTCAGTTCTTCCAGGACAGAATCCGGTCTTACACTCTGTGTGTATGCACCAGAAAGCTAGTCCTTTATCTTCTATGCTCCAGAAGAGAATTTCCCTGAACATCCTGTGAAGGTTTCTTCCTTATTTTATTCACTTATTGCTCCATTTATTAAATAAATAAACCTGCTCATGCTCATAAGGCTTGAACAAGCACTTTGCTAGTTGCTCAGTGCATGCATCTAAACCTTTATTCATGTTTCTTTTAATTTTATTGGAATTATAAATCGACCATTACCAAGAAGTTTGCTATTCCCTGGGGAGCAGAAAGCATGAAAGATGCTGGAGGCACATCAGAGGAGCAGCTGAGCAATCTGGGATTAACAGAGAATGCTTCCCTAGAAACTGAGACCAAAACCAAGCCTTGATGAATAAATAAGGATTAAATCATGGGAAGAAAGGATAGGGAACAAGAGAGATCTTCCAGGAAGAAGCAGCTTGTGCAAAGCTACAGAGATATGAGCTCATGCCTTGTTTCCATTACTGTCTTTAGCCTATATTGTCAGGGAGCAGCATGAGTATCTCAAGGTCTGAGCAGTGCCTACTAAATGCTGTTTCTGTCAAATGTTAAAATGTAGCACAATATCCGACCATGTGATCTTTGAGGACAAGGAATCTGATTTCTCTGTGTGTTCTCAGGACCAACATAATGTCTGAACTCAAAAGAGCATTTATTATACTGAACTTTATTCACTTCTCTCTATGTAAATATCCCAAAAAACCCCAGAAAGATAAATCCATTTTCAAACTTTTTGGAAAATAAAAGCTCACATGGAGATCTTGAAAATATATGAGTTCTAACTGGCTTTTTCAAATTAGGATATTTCTGATACTAAGTCATTTTGGGAGGCAGCTACACTGGTCTTAGTTCAGGGTCCACTGGTGGCCCCAGAATGTCCTTGTCAGGGAGGCTTTAGAGTGGCATTCTGCGGAGACACGGAGATGAAGAACCAGGAGAAAGAAAAGCTGTGAAGGTGCATTAATACCAAGCACATTGTTAGGCTCCATTTCTTCGGCAAATAATTTTTTACAATTTTGGCTTATAATAAGTAGCTTTTTCATAAAACCTTACTTGAAAGGCCAGCAATATAGAAGAAAATAATTAAGAAGCATAATAAAAAAAGTTATTTTTCTCTAAAACATTTCAATTTTAAAAACTAGAACAATACATCAATTGTACTTAACAGTACCAAACTTTCAAACAAAAATGGTCTGTGTAAAGTTGAATTTTTATTTATTTAAATTACAGTCTTATTAAAGATTAGTTTAAGGGCCTGGCTGGTTTGCTCAGTCAGAGATTGTGGGCCCAGAGTGTAGATGTCTGTTTCAATTCCCAGTCAGGGCACTAAGAAGATGCGGCCATCTGCTCCTCCACCCCTTTCCTTCCTTTCTTCTTTCCCTCCTTTTCTCCCCCAACTCCCAGAGCCATAACTGGGTTGATTCAAGGGAGTAGACCAAGGAAAGAAGATGGTTCCCTGACCTCTGCCTCAGGCGCTAAAAATAGCTCAGCCGCCACCCAATGAGCAATGCCCCAGATGAGCAGAGCATCTCCCCACAGGGGCCTTGTATGGAAAATGAAGTTGAGCACATACAGGAGTCTGTCTCTGTCTCTCCTCGGCTCTAACTTTATTAAAAAAAAAGATGACAAGATTCTTTTCAAAATAATACTATTCATAATGTTAGCACTCATATTTTTGTTGCCAATCTATAAACTTAGCTGCATTAGCATGGTCTTCACATCTATACACATGCAACTTTTAGAGTGATATGAACTGTTTGCTACTACAAACAATCCTTAGCGCTTATATACACTGGCTGTGATTATGGTGCTAGGTTTTAAGTCATTAAACATTGGAAAAAAAGAGAAGCAAGAAAATGGGCGCTCAGGAGCACTGTGAGAGCACACTTCGTATGCAAAAATCATTTAATGTCGGGGTCTTAGAGAGATAATTTGATCGATTAATTTGGCTTTTCTCCTAGGCAAGTATTTCTGCCTCTCCAATCATTTCTTACCTTCCAAAGTACATGTTCTTAATGTGAGCAGTGGCACAAGCCATGTATCTCCACAGCTTTAGTACAACCACCCTATTCTGAGGACATAAGGGAAATGATCTAGATCAACACTGCCTCAATAGGGTGAGTCACAAGTCACTGGCACATAAACATGCTTTGACAAATTCTAAAGGAATCTATACATTTTCTTTCAGCCCTTAAGATAGCAGGACTTCTTGAATTCCTAAAATGTACCTAGCCACAGGAATTAGCACCTCCAACAAATAGGACAAACACATAACCTCCCAAAGGTTACCTAAATACACCCCTATGGTTTTTACAACCCATATTGAAAGACTGCGGGTCACTGCAGTGATGAAAATAAGCAGGTGACTCTATGGGGGCACAGTGAGCACTTCAACCCCCTTATCTTCCGACAAGAGGACCTCCTTGAAAAAGGCCCTGACACCAAGAAAGTGAGGACTCTTGAAGATGAATGAACAAAACAACAACCACATGAAACAGTGCTTTAGAAAAGTGCACAGGGTACAATAGGAGAAATATGTCAACTTACTTTTTTTCTAATTTGGACATTCAAGAAAGTGTATCTGCAGGTAGATGGATCTTCTAATTCAATGGTTCACCTTCCCAAGAGCATCCTGGTTGAAAAACAGGCAAGAACGAACAAGAAATTAAGGGGTGGATAATGAGTGTTTCTAGTTTTCAAAAAGAATAATCTTGAAACATGCAGATAGAGAAACAATTACATGCAAAATGTTTCAATCGATACATATTGGTGACAGAGAGACAGACAGATGTAGGGACAGTCAGAGATGAGAAGCATCGATTCTTCCTGGTGACAGCTTAGTTGTTCACTGATTGCTTTCTCATATGTGCCTTGACCGGGGGTGGGGCTACAGCAGAGCGAGTGACCTTCCTCAGCTGCAGAGGCTGACTGGTAGGGCACCCTCAACAGCTCTACTGCCCTCTGCTTTCCACTTGGACCCCAATGCGCAGCCCTGAAAAAAGGAGCAGGAGAGTAAGATCACAGCAATGATTCCACTCGCTGTCTCCTTTCAGGTAACCTGTGTGTCTCTTGATCAAAGATCTTTGCTCCTATCAGAAGAACATCTAGAAATGTGCACAGTCTGTACCAATTTCTTCCTATGACACCTTCAGGGCTGGGTTAGGGAGACAGGGGGGCTCATACAGTTTGTGATCGTTCAAATGCACCAAGTTCCGAAATTTCTTTCTGGCCACCTAAGTAGCAGTGGATAAAAAGGCATAATAAACAAACAAACAACCAACACCACGGAAAATAGCGCCTTCTCTCTGACAAGCTCCCCGAGGTCAGTGGAAAAGAGGATACAAGATGCAGCACCTGGGAACAAGGGAACGCTTTCGTGCTGAAGGATCCCAGCAAGAGAGGAAATAAATTATGATCCAGACGACTACCACAGAAACATCTATCTACTCTGAGCAGGGAATTTCCCAGAATCCAAGAGAAAATTTCTTACATAACAGTCTCCAGTACTTACCTGGGACTTCTCATGGCAGTGAACCTGTGAACACTGATCCAAAGAAAGGAGCATTCAGTATAATTTTACTCTTCTGCACAAATCGGAATGCCTTACTGCCTTCATTAACTCAGTCTTTTATTGTGATGCATTTCTGTTTACTCACCTTCAATGGCCTAATATTTACACTCATCACAACAAATTCAGCTTCTTTCCATTCACACCTGCCATGATTCCAACAGCAGAGATTCCCAAACTCACATGAAAAGTAACTGTCCTCTGGAGCGATTCCTGGCAAAAATCCAGGAGCATTACCAATTCTTCATCACTTCCCAATGTGAGAATGACTCTATTTGTCCAAACCAAGGGTTTATTTGAACAGGCACCTGAACCACGAGGCACTGTAATAGGATGGTTAAGAACATCTGAGGTCAGTATCAACAGGCAGAGTGGCTCCAGTCTTGAATTTGGCCGTTACTGGCTGTGTGACCCTTAACAAGTTAGGAACCCTCAAAAAATCTGCAGTTCCATCACAAGTAAATAAGACAACTTGTATACGAAGACACTCATATCCACCCTCCAGCGTTACTAGATTGGATATACAAAACACGATACAGGCAAACTGGGCAGAGCAGCTGGGTACAGAGTAAAAGCACAACACATTCTAAGGGTTATCATCTACTGGAGACTCCTAGAAAGAACAGCTGAGTCGAGTGAAATCCAGGGCCCCATCCTACCTCTCAATGCCACTCTGCTATTGTCAGGATTCCACTGTGAACTGTCCGATGAGATTCTGTTTGGAGAGAGGTTTTCACTATGTCAAAGAAAGAAAGGTAAACATCAGTACTTCGAGAAAATAATAACGACATTTCTTAGAGCATTTATTACTTGCTAGGCAATCTTCTGAGCACTTTCAGTGCATTCATTACTTTAACTATGACAATACCAAACTAGGAGGGTAATACTGTCTACACCACAGAAGAGCAGCAGGTGGCACAGAGAATCTAGGAACTAAATCCAGTTGACCCAGCTGCTACCCTGAAGAGTCAGGATTGGAAGCAGGGTACTAGCACCAGAGCCCAACTCTTTGCCCCTCCTAGACCCTGCCTTGCAGAGTAGGAGACGCCATTCTCCATTGTCCCCGAAACATCTCTTTCTCCCTAACAGTTGAAAAGAACAATTCCATCCTTCAGTGCATTGTTTAAAATAGACCGCAGAATCACTATAAAAGACAGGAAAAGAGCCTGACCTGTGGTGGCACAGTGGATAAAGCGTTGACCTGGAACACTGAGGTCACCGGTTCAAAACCCTGGGATTGCCTGGTCAAGGCATATATGGGAGTTGATGCTTCCTGCTCCTCCCCCCCCCCCTCTCTCATTCTAACTCTGTCTCCTCTCTAAAATGAATAAAAAAAATTAGACCTGAAAAGATACCAATCCAATAACAACTCATCTACCACAACGACAATCCATTTAAAACACGAGGGACTCTTTGGTCAGTACGAAGGGTAGATAAATGGTGATGGAAGGAGACTTGACTTGCGGTGGTAAACTCACAGTACAGTGTCCAGATGATGTGCTGTGGCGTTGTGAACCCGAAACCTCATATCGTAGTGCTGTTAACCACCCCAGTCATTCAATAAAATAAGAAAAAAGAAATCACAACACAGCAAAGGACAAAGGGTATGAGCTTTGAAATCTATCGTTTCAGTCATGACTGTTTCACTTGTCATCTTGGATATCTTGGGCAAGTGACTGTCTTCCCTGAACCTTTTCCCTTCTTGACAGTGAACCCATTGCACCTTCTTCATGTATGTCTTTCCTCACAAAAGAAAGGAAAGTATGATTGAGCAAAGAAGAAAACTTCAAAACAACTCTCAAATTAAGACAAAAAGGTCCTTCTCCACATTAATATGTATCTTTCACTTGGCCACGTGTATCTGAAACCGTTTCTATTAAGGGCACGGTTACTCAGCGATACTGCCTGTATTCTAGACCAGATAATTCTCTCTTCCTCTGAGCTGTCATTTGAGTTTAGTACATTTAGAAATATCTCAGGTCTCCACCCATCTGATGTCAGAAGTAAATTCTGTTCCCCTTCCTCCCGTCCCTAGCTAAGATGGAACATTTCAAACATCTACTGGCATGGCATCACCTAATGCCGTGATAGCGAACCTATGACACGCATGTCAGCACCCACAGGAGTAGCCATATTCGATGACATGTGGCCGCATACCAGAGAAATATGGGGCCACATGCCCAGTGGGATGATTCATCCTCAGCTTCTGCACAGCCAGGAGCAGTAGCCAGGATAAAACATTTACTGTAGTGTAGATTCTGTGCCGGAGGTCTATAGGACAAAACATAAGAACACCGGCACAAAGTGTCTAGTTCTGGGACTTACGGTTAGGCCGTTTTTCTCAAAGTGACATACCACCCAATCTATGCTCGGTTTTTTGGTGATTTTTGACACACCAAGCTCAAAAGTTTGCTCATCAGTGACCTAATCCTTCCCTAAACCGCTGGTTTAGAAAATCCCTCCCTAAGAAGACAAATCTGCTTTCCTTCTATTGAAAAAAATAAAAAATAAAAAACCTTGCAAAATTCTCCTTCTCCTGCCTTTCTTGCAGTGAAGCCCAGACATGAAGCCACGTCTCCTCTAATCCCATGCACCAATCCCGAGTACCGAATCATGCTTCAGTCGTGCAAAAACCAGTTAGTGCCCACAGTCTACTATGCAGACTGCCATTAGGGTGACACCATGGAAAGTTATATCATATACCAAAGACGGCGCACCACTGACCAGAGATACTGGTGCAGCAGCGCACACTGGGTGTCGAGAACAAAACGGCTCTTCAGTGTCATTTGGGCTACATTGCCTTTCATCTTTCCCGACCTTTCACGATGTCTAATGGAAAGCGAATGTACATCTTTGTTAAAATAGCCTTGGATACATGAGGACTGAAAAATAAGCTACGTTAACCCAGCACAAGAATATCCCAAAAAGTTTAAAAACGTGACGTTAAAGAAAGGAATTTTCCAAACTAAGCACTCAATTGACAAAAATCAGAAATAATTTTGGATGTGAAGAGGGTCAGTTACTGCTGCCTGCACCCCAAGTCTGGCTCCTGAGTGAGATTGGGGCCACCATGATATCACGTGTCACCACCCTTGCAGCCAGGGTCCTAGATTGATGACTGCCTTACCCTCCCATTAAAATGCATTTGCTTCCAAGTTTTCTTCATTGTAGCGATGACCCCCAAGCAGCTGAATCATGGGAGAACCCTGAGAAACCTCCTTCCCCAACCCCGGGTCAAGAGAGCCTCCTTGAGAAAGGCCCTGATACCAGGAAGGGGAGGACACTGAGCAGACCCCACTGTACCATACTGCAGGAGCCATTGCAGAGCAGCAGACCCGCTCCCCATGTGTGCCCCACTGTCTGCCACCAGGGTGCGCTGCAAGCCTACCTGCGGGTGGGGGAGGGGTATATAGCCCTGGAAGCTCCTGGCCTCCCTGTGCCTTTGTTCTAATTCTAGAACTCCCCCCAACTGCCCTGACGACCAGCCTAGTGACACATTTGTCTCCCAGATCTCCCTGTACCCTTCGCCTTCTCCCACGTCTCCCTGGTACTCTTGGCGGTACTTACTCTTTGCATACTTACTCTTCGTGCTCTTCGTATCTCTGTGGACTGAGCAGCCTCGTCTTCCTCTCCCTCCACCGAGAGGTAGGCTGCAGCCCCGCTCCCCAGTCGGGGGGTGGGGGGCCAGAATTGGGCCACCACTTTCCCCAGACCCTCCTCGTACTGGGCCCTTGGGTTTCCACAAACATCACCCAGATCACACCGTCTCCTGACCAGGAGGTCAGCACCCAGGTCACCGGGGCTGGCGGTGTTCGGCGGGGCTCAGTAACCCACCATGAACTGGATGAAAGCGCTAGCAGGAAGGAGGAGGGCTCCATCCCTTTCCTCGGGCACAGCCCTGCAACACCTGCCCACTGCCGAGGAAAGTCCTCTAGCTAGCGTGGACACCGGTCCGTTTCTGTCGTCATTCCTGTCCTCCGGTAGGACTCTGCTACTCGATGGCCACGTGCAACTCAAGAGAGGCCTGCAGAGGCAGGAGCGGCATCTTTTCCTGTTCAATGATCTCTTGGTTGTGGCCAAAATTAAACGTCACAACCAGTTGAAGATGAAAACCAGTATCAAATTAAGTGACATGTGGACAGCCAGCTGTGTGGACGAAGTGGAAGAAGGCAATTCCAACGCCATGAGGTCCTTTGTCCTGGGCTGGCCCACGGTGAACTTTGAAGCCACTTTCAGTTCCCCACAAAAGAGGGACGAATGGCTCTCTACCCTTCAGAGACACATCCGCCTCGAGAAGGAGAAGGACTATCCCAAGAGCATTCCCCTCAGAATCTTCACCAAGGACGTGGGGAACTGTGCCTATTATACAACTATAAAAGTCAGCAATTCAGACACGGCCAACCAAGTCATCCACACGGCACTGGCAAGGCTCCGGGTGACTGACCCTGACAGAGCCTACCAGTTATGGGTCAGTTCCGGCCCAGAAGCGTCACCATACCCACTTGCTGGACACGAAATCCCTTATAAAATCCAAATGAGCCATCTTCAAGACACGGCTCTGCTGACACGGGGCTCAGAGGACTCCGCCTGCACTTCCAGCCTGCCAGAGCCCTTCCTCACGGAGCAGCTGCCCGGGCGGACGCAGTGCCGCTTCACCCTGCAGCCCCACCATCCAGCTGCGGCCCAGCAGACAAGCGTTTCCGGGCGGAAGCCGTGGATGAGAAATGGCTTGTCTCCTTTCAGAACCTGGTCCCTCAGAAACAAATCGAGGGCTTCCAGACCAGTGGGAAGGAAAACAGAATCTCTGACAGAGACCCCAGAGCCACCTCACCAGGCTTCTGGTGTCCCAGAATCCAACTCCCTGCAGGACAGTCAGAAAGACTTGCCCACAGAATCAACCCAAGGGCATCCTACCATTCGGATGTCCCGGTTACAGGTTGCAGAACAACTTCGAGATATGCTTACAACCCAGTTACAGGCGACCAAACAAGTAGGAGCTGTGCAGGCAGCCCTGGGGATGGCGACAGAGACCCTCAACGCTGTCCAGACAGCCCAGGAACAGGCTGCGGACGAGCTTGGGCCTGTGCGCGTGGCCCTGACAGCCGCACAGGAAGGACTGGGGGATGTGCACAGAGCCCTGTCAGAGGCCACGAAAGGGCTGCAGGTGCTACAGACCGCCATGTTCACAGCCAGGAAAGAACTCAGAGCTGTGAACACAGCCCAGGATGGCGTGAAGGAAGCACTTGGTGCTCTGAAGGAGGTGCATTTACAATCCCAGAAGGAGCTTGAATCTCTCCACAGAGCTCACATGACAACCAGGAAAGGGCTCAGGGCTGTGATCACTGCCCAGAGTGTGGCAAAGAGCAAGCTGGGACATGCACAGGCCTCCCAACTGAAAACAACGGAAGGCCTTTTCGCTATAGATACAGCCCTGGCAGCGGCAAAGGAACATCTAGATGCTGTGCAGACAGCCCGACTGGGGCCACAGGAAGATCTGGAAGCTCTGCACACAGCCCTGTTTGCCGCAGCTGAAGCCCTGGATGATGTCCAAACCAGCCAGTTCCAGTCAACTGAGGAACTTTTAGTGGCAGAGGCAGCCCAGGATGAGATGTCTGAGGGCCTGGGGGCGTTACACACAGCTCTGTTCGCCACAGAGGATGGCCTCTCTGCAGCAGAGACAGCCCAGGCTACAGCAAGGGAAGAGCTCCTGGCCATGAACACGGCCCAGCTTGCTGCCATGGAGGGCCTTGGGGCGATGCAGGGATCCCACCTGGAGGGAACAGAGGCTGTTGTATGTCTGCAGACGGCCCTGTTTGCAATCCTGGATACCCTAGGACCTGTGCACACAGCCCAGTTTGCTGCCACCAAAGGACTGGGAGCTGTGTGCACTGCCCAGTCTAAAGCCAGGAAAGAACTGACGGCTCTGCACACGGTCCACCATCATCTGCAGCCAAATGAATGGCCTGTGGTGGGAAAGATCGCCCAGCAGCACAGGTCTAATCTGAGGCAAGAAACAGAGAAACACGCGAGCTCAACACTTGGCTTCGTGGAAGACACACCAGATCTTCCTAGTACATCTCACCGGGATGGTCGGGGAAAGGAGCAGTGCCCTCCTAGTCCCCTGCCTTGTGCGTGATCCTGCCGCAACTCTTTGGTTGTGGGTGATGTGTCAGCCCAGACTCACGGCCCACAGTCCTTAGTGATTGATGCAGGGGCCAAATACACAACCAAAGACATTTCACCACCAGAATCTGATGATTACAAGACTAGAAACTGGGCTAAAAATGACATCAAGACAATCATCATCATGACCCTTTCCAATGAAAGACCTGGGATAGGGAGCATAAAGGTAAACACTGCTCCTACTTAGGACAACAAAGTCATTCTCTTCATTGAGACCATTAGGCAAAACTTGAAGATGACATGGCCTGTGCATGTCCCAGCTTGCTCTTTGCCACACTCTGGGCAGTGATCACAGCCCTGAGCCCTTTCCTGGTTGTCATGTGAGCTCTGTGGAGAGATTCAAGCTCCTTCTGGGATTGTAAATGCACCTCCTTCAGAGCACCAAGCGCTTCCTTCACGCCATCCTGGGCTGTGTTCACAGCTCTGAGTTCTTTCCTGGCTGTGAACATGGCGGTCTGTAGCACCTGCATCACCTTGGTGACTGGGAGGCCCGTTCCTTTTCAGATCATGGGCGTGGTCCCATTGCGTGATGCTTCCAATACCCTCAGAGCACTAGAAAGAGCAGCTTCTGTGGAGAAAACAGACATTATGTCAGATTCATCTCCAGAGAGAGCCAGGTGGTGACTAAAGAACATGGACTGTGCGGAGAGCTGTAATTGCAGTGAAACCATCCATAGTCCTTGGGACGCTTGTCATCAATAGGCAAGAATAATGCCGCTCATCAAAAAGAAGAAAAGCATACCCGGGACTGAAGGGAATCCTGTGAGATGTTTCCCCGAGTCCACACCAGTGGCCTTTTCTCTGATCTCTCACAGTCACATGCCCTCACAGGATCACTGCCCAAAACCGCCCAGTGATGTCACTGAACTGCAAAACCAGACTGATTCAAGACCCACGAGTGTCACGGTACTGGTTTCGGGCTTCTCTATTGGAATCGTATTTGTATTAGTAGTGCGTTGCTCTGCAGAGGCTCCAGAAAAGACAGCTGTGATGAGAGATAAAATATAATACTGACTAATCTGACTTTCCTTTCGAAGGTGACCTAAAAGCATCAGTTACCTGAGTCTGGAGAAAGACAGTGAAAACTCTCTTGTATGACAGGAATGCTCCTGTCAACATGTCTGTGATCAGAGCCTGGCTGCTCTCTGCTGAAAGGTTTCTAAGCTGTCCTGCATCTTAGGGCAGTGAGCCAGAAAACAGGACTGCTGAGTCCTCCTTTTGCTGAGGATCATTTGGAAGCTGTGAAATTGAGAGGATGCCAGTGGATCAATATTTCCAGAATGGAAGACCGAGCAATGTGGCTGTCAGGCCTTTTTCCTAGCCAGTCACTGGGATCTGGGTTTCCTTACCTCCACAGTCTTGACATCATATTGCCGCAGTTGATTCACCTTGACATCTAGTTGATAGCCCATTCGTTTATTTCTCTGCCAGTGGCTTATTTCATATCCATGGACCTTTCTCTCCTCTCTTGCCTTAAAGGTGGCACTGGCACATCTCCTGGACTATCCCCTGGGATGAGTAGGCCTTGCCATCAGAATGAAGGCATAGAGTCAGGAATGGTTATTTGCCTTCCTCCCGGGAACTTACACCAAGTTGCTCAGAACCTACTGGGTCTCTTTGGTTCACCATCAGAATGCTCTTTCAACCACAAATCCACCCTGTTTTGAATCCTCTTCTTGAGCTCCAGGAAACTTACATGTGAAATGATCTTTCCCTGTTTTCTTCAATGTTGCACATCTCAGTTACAGAGAAAAAGCTCCTGTGTTCTGCAGGATACAAATTGGTCCATTATTAGCAAGAATCATCTGCACTCTGCACAGTTCTTTTGGATACTCTAATATACTGAAGGTTAATACTTTGTTACTATTGCTGTTAAGCAGTGATTTTCAACATTTTTCTTCCCATGGAACCCAAAGGAACAACTAGAATTCTACAGCACAACAAGAATGATTCTCTTTTCAACCTATCTGACAAGAGACAGAGATCATTTTAATTGAGCTATAAAAATATGTCATCAGCAACCCCTTTTGATTACAAAGTGACTTTTAAACAATTCTCTATGAAAATAATTTCTTCAAGATAGTTTGCAGTTATTTAAAATAACTTTTGTTCATTATTTTTCTCTACCTGAGCTGCATCTACTATTTCATGAGAGAGCTGAACCCGACTTGTTTTAGAGCCTCTTTTGTCAGAGGTCAAATTTTGGACTGGGATTCTCTTACACTTTTTCAGGATTTGCAGCCATGATACAGCTTGGCTCTTGTATTATTCATTGGGAAGTTCGAATTCCACAAATAGGATGTGGAGAAAGGAAGCAGTGCTAATTTTTTTTTAATATGAAGAAATTTGATTTTAAATGTTAACCAAAATGAGGTAGTATTTGTTGTTGATTTATTCTTCTTTTAGAAAGAGAGAGAGAGAGAGAGAGAGAAGCATATACTCATTGCTTCACTGAGGTATCTATACACTGCTTCTCATATGTGCCCTG
The DNA here is from genome assembly GCF_036850995.1 of Saccopteryx leptura. Lineage (NCBI taxonomy): Eukaryota > Metazoa > Chordata > Mammalia > Chiroptera > Emballonuridae > Saccopteryx > Saccopteryx leptura. The sequence goes on from NC_089503.1 coordinate 37,254,474, forward strand.
ACTGGAGCTCAAACCGGGGACTTTGGGTGACAAGCTGATACCAGTGGGTTTGAGCTCTGACTGGGTAATGAACTGGCTCCTTAGGGTGGACAGGTCTTCCTAACATACCATCAAGGTTACCAGCTTCATTTCAAGGTTGTTGGCTTAAACCCAAAGTCACAAAATCAATCTTGAGTCAGGGTGCATATGAGAAGTAATCAATGGGGTGCCAGGCTAATGTGAAACAATGAGGAGATGTTTCTCTCTCTTTCTATCTCTCTCTTTCTCCACCAACAAAAACACTCTCCTACTCTCTCTGAAAAATATATAACACAACATAAAATAGTATCTTTTCTTTACAAATACCCTAAATGCTAGAAGTTGAGCTTTAACATTGACATCGGTTGGCTCATGCAGTTGAAGAGCAGACAGATCTACTTCTTCAATGCAGTGCATCCCTTAGAACTCAACGTCTTGGGACGATTCTTGAAAAAGTGGACTATTCTGTTTCCTATTTGACATTTTAATATTTGAAACCTCATTTTTTTATTCTTTGCCAAACAAACATGATTTCTATGACTTTGCAGCATCCTGGTGAAATCACAATTTTGAAAGATGTCAGCTTGTTTTTAGCAATAATTTAGATGATTGCATACCTCGCTTTGTGCGTTTTCCAAGAGTATCACAGTTTAGTCCATCTTGTTGTTTGAGTAGCTTTGTACAGTACAAGTGTCTTAAATGTTCAGCTTGCATTTTGCACAAGTGAGAATGTTTTACTAACCAGTGTCTTTTTAGTTCACTGGGTACCATCACTTGTTCTGCTCCTTTTCGCCACAAACTTAGCATACGGGACAAGATGGATTTTCTTCATTGATATAAATGTGAATGACAACTCATCCTCTTTGAGATGACCAGTAGTTTTTCCTTTAGTTTTAGAAGAACCAGTGCAAATGAGGCTACTAGACGAGGTGTCCACGGCCGATGTGCTGGGTGGAGCGCCATTCGATGCACTTGCATCTCGTTCTTCACCATCTTCTGATTTTCATGAGTTTTGGTTGGATGCTTGTCCATGTTAAATGGATTGCTATTGCTGAAAGAGAAGGAAAAAAGAACAAGAAAACAGCGGTCATTCTGACCAGTTAAATATATACGGGCAGTACTTGAAATTATTAGTGTGGGAACACACTTGTTGAAAGTTCCAAACTAAACCACTGAGATGAAATGCATCTCACACAGCTGAGACTGCTTCACCTTCCGTTACTTTCTATGTGTACAAACGGGAGACTCTGGGTGAGCAGTGAGTCTCAGCACTGCCCACTGCTACAACAATGTTTTGAAACTCTCGCCTCCACTCTTAGGATGTGCTGCTGGGAAAAGGAAACATGGTGCCCAAGGACACTGGAGCTCCAGGATGAGTGTAAGGAGGGGGAGGGAAGGGGTAGAAGCGAAACTGCCCCCAGCCTACACCGGGCACTGAAATGTTTGCCTCCAAAGGCGCTGAAAGCTTTGCCTCTATAGGCCATGGAAGGTGGCTTGCAGGCCCTGTGCCATGCTCTGCAGGGCCCTGTGGGGCGGGCACAGTGACACTGGGACTCAGGCATGTGGCCCAGGATCCAGCTGGACCAGCTGCTTGGCTCTCATAAGGACCTTGACAAATGTCTGGCCCTAACCTGTTCTTGCAGCCTTTCCAACAATTTTGTATGTAACTAATAGCCTATATAAAATTCTTCTCTGCTTAAAGTACTTAGTCATTTTTGATTTTTGGCATTTGAACTTACAGATTCTCCTATATATTAATATAATATGACTCTAACTATATATGTACATATAAAGTTGTTGGGTATATATAAATATCTATATGCACATGTATATAAACAATCTGTAACTATATAACTTTATCTTGTAAAACAAAAATACATCTTTTGAATCTTCTGCCATTCTTTGCCTACACAAAGTACTCATTGAGAAAAGCTGATCTCTTTGGTACTCCCAGAACTGCCATTGGTGTGTCTGTGTATGTATGCATTGGCACGGTCTATGTCTCCATTCTGCTTACCCAGGCCTAAAGGAGAAGAACCAGGGCACACAGGGCAGCAGCAAAGAGTTCTCACTCTCCTGCCTGTGCTGCCGTGCCCAGTAAGGCAACAGCCACCTTGTAGCAAACCTGTGGTGTCCAAGTCAGCATGATAGATACACGAAAAAATGGAGCCAGGAGAAATGCCCTGGGCCCAAAGATATTAGGCAGATAGACTTCACAAGAATAGAGATTCTCCTTGAGCTGGTAAGAACAAGAGTGAGGATCATGTGCAGTTGTAGTGTTTATACAGGCTGATCTCTGGGTATGATTTCATTCTTGTTCTTCCCAACACAACTCCGAATGTTGGCAGTGCACTGGAAATGAAAACCATCGAAGTCTCTGCTTGGCTAGAATTGATTTTCTCCTCTTTATTTTTGCAGGAGAAACTTACCTTCACATCTTTTATTATTTTGTGTCTTTCTTAGGTTTATTTTTTATTTTATTTATTTATTTATTTTTTGATATTTTTCTGAAGCTGGAAACGGGGAGAGACAGTCAGACAGACTCCCGCATGCGATCCACCTGGCATGCCCACCAGGGGCGGTGCTCTGCCCACCAGGGGGCGACGCTGTGCCCCTCTGGGGCATCGCTCTGCCATGACCAGAGCCACTCTAGCACCTGGGGCAGAGGACAAGGAGCCATCCCCAGCACCCGGGCCATCTTTGCTCCAATGGAGCCTTGGCTGCGGGAGGGGAAGAGAGAGACAGAGAGGAAGGAGGGGGGTGGGATGGAGAAGCAAATGGGCGCTTCTCCTATGTGCCCTGGCCGGGAATCGAACCCGGGTCCCCCGCACGCCAGGCCGATGCTCTACTGCTGAGCCAACCGGCCAGGGCCACTTGGGTTTATTTTTTTAATGGAAAGAGCTGACCACCATAAAGTTGTGGACAAACAAGGTCAGGGCCAGATTCTCGCCAAGAGGATTAAGGTACATATTGGTCACCTTAAGCACTTGAAGAGCAGAGGCAGCTTCCTCAGACTGTGAAAGAAAATGATCAAAAAAGAAAGAAACCGAAGCAGAGGTATCCGCCTTGCTTCAATGGCAGGGCCATACTGCTCTGCTCAGAGAAGCTCACTTTGCGACAAACAATGGACAGGAGCCTGAGCTTATCGCACCCACGCCCTGTGAAGACCTGGCATGGTGAGTGCAAAACCATCAATGAGTAGAAGGTCTCTGTACTGATAAATATGTATCCATGGAAAAGGATATAAACACTTTCAGTCATCAGAGAGTAATGCAGCTGAAACAAGTTCTATTCAGATTATGATTCAGGTATAAGCCATGAAGAGGTCGACAGTATGAGTTGAAGATAAAAAATGAGTGCTACAGATAATAGGAAACCATATTTACTTTAAAATGCAAAATATGAATACAAGGAACTATTAATCCCAAGAAGCTGAGGAGCCCCAAACCCATCAAGCGTTAGCCTCCCATTAACTCAGCATGGCAATGACAGGGATCATCTTTCTAACGTGGAATGAAACCAAGGGTCATTTATAGAATCTCTGTGCTATAAAATCTTGAGTGTCATTCTTCCTGTAAGGTTTTGGTCCTACAAAAACCCCTTGAAGCCACAAAAAACAAACCTCACAACTTGAAGCTAAAAAAAAAAACAACAACAACAACAAAAAAAAACTTTCAGAATTTTGAGGACTGTTATCATCTGTATCCTTACGTTTCTCTTAAAAAAGTATCTCGTGAATAGAAAATATTCTGAGCCTTTCCAATCTATTACACTCTCCAGTGGCCTCTGTGTGGTTTTTTTTTCCTATTTAATCCTTCGTTTCAATCATATTTACTGAAAACTCACCAGATGTCATGCGCGATGCTCTCACCTGCAGGGAGTAAAGTCCTTAGAAAACTGAATAGTCCCAATCTTCGTGAACCTCTACTAATGCGGGGGGTGGTGAGAGTGACTGTGCAGTGTACAGAGGAAGCTGGCCTGGGAGCTCCGGCACCAGTGACTGCTAGTAACGAGAGGCACTGACAGGCGCTGAGAGCCTCAGAGGTCACGAAGGTGTGGGGACCCTGGTGCTGGTGCTGCCGCCTGCCCAGCATCACACCTCACAGCTGCTGTCCCCACTCTCCGGACACACGCTCCAGAGGTAATGCATTGATACTGGCAGGACCTAAGGCTGGGCTGGTGTATCGGGCTGGGGTACCACGGTGGGTGAAGGTGATGTGTTACAGACACTTTAGCGTTTCTGGAACAATCACTCTCTAGCTGTGATTACATAATCACAGACAAGGTAAGATGGAAGGCTGCACAGATCCTTCACCACAACGTAAAATGCTGCAGAAATCTTGGTTTTGAAAGCAAATAGCTTGACAGCGTAGGTCATGGTAAAACCAGAAAGGTACACATTCACAGAATTGGAGAGAGGGATGGTGGAGTCTGATGAATGTCCAAAATACACATGAAGACTCATTCAAAAGAGCCTGACTTTTACTACCTTATGAGACTTTGGATGCCAAAGAGATGGCAACTGTTCTTCAGAGGAAGACATGGGAACTGAGGTGTGTTCCTGCTTTCCCTGCAAGAATGAAAGTGGTCTTAAAGTCCTCTTTTGCTACGCTTTTCTCCCGTGTTAAACTTGGTATCACTCAAGGGTGTAAAACACACTGTAAAGTCATTGTCTCATTCATTGAAATTTGGTAATTCTCATGATGACACCTGTTGCAAATGTTCAATCCACAGCAAATATGATAAAAAAATATTTCAGGATTGTAAACAGCTTGTTGGAGGAATATCAATCAGTTACTTTGTTAAAACTTATTAAAAAAAATGGAGCGGATGTTTCCAAAGAGAAAAAATGTGTGCGAGGATCCTGCAGGGACCAGAGATCCAACATTGCCAGCCCGCCTCCCATCCTCATGCTGGGGGTGATAGACTTCTTTCTTCCCTGCGAAACAGGAGTGAAAATATTCCACTGTTAATTCCATACGAGCAGTTCTCTTGTTTGCTTTCACAAAATTTTATTTTGGAAGGGAGGGGAAATGGTGACGGTGCAGGCGGAGGTTAAACTCCCACCTCCCAGAACCAACGTGGATTGCAACTTAACATAGGAACAATCACCTTGAAAAACCAATTTGGACTAAACTAAGAGGAATGTATAAGCAAACATCACCGAAGCTGGTAGGAAAAGCAGAGATGCAGAAAGGGCTGCCCTGCTTCACTCCCAGGAGAGAGAGCTGGCCAGGGAGTTGATCACGGCAGGGTGAGTGTCCTGGAGAGTTGTGGGCTCTCAACCCAAGGAAAAGAACCCCATTCTGGAGCCCCAGAGACTAGAAAAGGCATACGGACAGTAGTTAGCTGAAAGAAGAGCCAGGTGACTGTTGGCGAGAGGGAGACAGAACTCTCAGACTCAGGCTCTGTCTTAAAGGGACTGCACAGAAAACCTCGTTCACAACCACTTACTGAGGCTCCGGGACTGGGGAGCACCGAGAGGCCTGGAATTGTGAGATGAGTGTGGAGTCTAGAAGGAAGAGGGAGAGACTGTGGGGGACAGCCAACCTGACCCCTGTACTTGGTCACTCCCCAAACCTAAAGTGCCCATTCTTCCTGGAAAAACCAAGCCAGCAATGGGATGCAAGTACCCCACATACAAGAGGCTCTCCTGCTCCAGACAGTGCAGAGCAACACTTAGAATCAGGGGGAGCGTCAGGGACATAGGATTTGAGTGCTGAGGTCTGGGCCCCCAAACTGCCGAGTACCTTCCGAAGTGAAGGAGGACCAGGCTGTGGTGGTCGCAGCAATTGGCCAGCACAGTGTACAGGCACAGAGGCCAGCGAGGCAGCCAAGCAAACGCAGTGAGGGGCGGAGCAAAGAGAGCCCTCCCGCACTCCTGTGGGGCACGGAACCCTGTGAGGCAAGGCGTCAGCTGTGCCTGTGTCAGGTGAATGCCAGGAGAGTGAGGTATCCCATATGTCCATGGGTATTGGTGACAGAGGAAGGTCCCTGCGTACCCGATCGGGGTGAAGCCAGGTGGCCCGTGCGGTGAACGCATGGGGCTGAGCCCAGAAAGGCAGCCCATAATCAGGCGCAGGGCAGAGCCTGGCGACACTCACTGCAAAGGACAGGGGAAGAGCCAGAAAACCATCCCTCACACCTGGGCGGGGCAGAGCACAAAATGGCCAGCGGTACTTCATTGGTGGGCAGAGCCCAGAGAGGCTAGGAGTCCCCTGTGCATGAGGAGCAGTCCTAGCTGCGGCACACAAGTCCACACTGGTGCCATGCGTGTGAGGAGGCAGTCTCAGAAGGGGGCCTGCAGAAAGACCTCACTGCAGAAATGGAGAGGGCACACACTGTGGCCAAGAGTAGATAAAAGCCAGCCTAGGAGTGCAGCCGATATTTACAACAGCATCAGAGCACAGGAGGCAGGTACAAAATCTGAATCACCTGTAGTTTCAAGAAGGTTGCTATGGACCAGTCATAAGCAGTGATACCCACCGGTCGGTGTCAGGTTCCGGTCATCAGGGAGGTCCAGGGATGGTACATCCATTGGTGAGAAACAGAGAACATCAGCTAATGTCCTAACAACCCTAGTTAGAGTGGTATCTTAAGGAAAGGTTCCTCACACCTGACCCAACTAAGGCATAGATCAAGGGTCCCAAATTTTTTTTTTTTGTATTTTTTTGAAGCTTGAAATGGGGAGAAACAGTCAGACAGACTCCCACATGCGCCTGACCGGGATCCACCCGGCACGCCCACCAGGGGGCGATGCTCTGCCCATCCGGGACGTCACTCTGTTGCGACCAGAGCCACACTAGCGCCTGGGGCAGAGGCTAAGGAGCCATCCCCAGCGCCCGGGCCATCTTTGCTCCAATGGAGCCTCGGCTGTGGGAGGGGAAGAGAGAGACAGAGAGGAAGGAGAGTGGGAGGGGTGTAGAAGCAGATGGGCGCTTCTCCTGTGTGCCCTGGCCGGGATTCGAACCCAGGATTTCTGCACGCAAGGCCGACGCTCTACCACTGAGCCAACCGGCCAGGGCCAAGGGTCCCAAACTTTTCCACAGGAGGCCAGTTCAATGTCCCTCAGACTGTTGGAAGGCTGGACTATAAAAAGAAACTATGAACAAATCCCTATGCACAATGCACATTACTTATTTTAAAGTAAAAAAACAAGAGAGGAACAAATACAATATTACAACCTTCCGGAGTATTGACGAATGCGTCCCGCATCAGCAGAATTAGTACTGTCCGTGAGCGATACTGTGCTTTGCAGCCCTGCCACATACAGTACTCCAAGAACACAGAATGTGGATGCATCCTGTGCTCCTGTCACTGACCACCAATGAAAGAGGTGCCCCTTATGGAAGTGCGGCTGGGGCTGGATAAATGGCCTAAGAGAACCGCATTTGGCCCACGGGCTATAGTTTGGGGACCCCTGGCATAGAAAATGCACTGTCACTAACTGCTGAAGCCATCTCAAGAAGACTTAGAAACAATACAACTGAAAGCTGGAGGCAGACAACAACAACCCTATACTCAGCTAGCGACACAAACAACACATCCAAAGGTGCAGTCTATACAGAGACAAAATGGGTAGACAGAGAAATTCAATTCATATGAATCAACAAGAGAAATCTCCAGGAAAAGAACTGAATGAAATCAAAATAACCAAGATATCAGATGCAGAGTTTAAAATAATGATTGTCAGGATGCTCAAGGATCTGGGAGCACCAATAGATAGACAAAATGAGCACCTAAACAAAGAGATGGCTGGTATCAAAAGTTACATTAAAATAAAAAAGAATCAGACACAAATGACAAACACAATATCAGAAATAGAGACTACACTAGTAGAAATTAAAAGCAGGCTGGATGAAGCAGAGTATCGAATCAGCAACTTAGAGGACAAGATAAATAAAAGCACAAAAGCAGAACAGAAAAAAGAGGCTCAAAATGTCTGAAGAAACTCTAAGACAACTCTGTGACAACATGAAGAGAAAGAACATCTACATAATAAAGGTTCCTGAAGGAGAAGAGAAAGAACAAGAAATAGAGAACCTGATTAAAGAAACATAGCTAAAAACTTCCCTAAATTGATGCAGAAAACAGTCACACAAGTACAAGAAGTACAGAAAATCCCATTAAAGAGGACCGCAAAAAGACCTACACCAAGACACATTATAATTAAAATAATAAGTTAAGAGATAAAGAAAGATTAATAGCTGCAAGAGAAAAGCAGCCAATCACCTATAAAGCAGCCCCCATCAGGATGACATCTGTCTTCTAAACAGAAACACATGAGACCAGAAGGGAATGGCAAGAAATATACAAGACAATGAAGAACAAGAGCCTACAACCAAGACTTCTTTATCCAGCAAGGCCATCATTTAAAATTGAAGGAGAAATAAAAAGAAGATTCCCCACCCTAAAAGAAAAACTCAAGGAATTCATTACCACCAAACCAATAGTGCAAGAAACGTTAAGGGAAATGTTGTAAACAGAACAAAGTGATAAACTTTTATAAAAGAGAAATGTAGATTTTAAGAATAAAATGGCAATAAAGAACTACATATCAATAATAACATTAAATGTAAATTCATTAAATGCTCAAATCAAAAGTCAAAGGATAGCTGTGTGGATAAGAAAACAGGACCCATGCATATGCTGTGTGTAAGACACCAACCTCCAAACAAAAGACACACAAAGACTAACAATAAAGGGAAAGAAAAAAATATTTCATTCAAATGGAAATGAAGAAAAAGCTGGGGTAACAATACTTATATCTGACAAAATGGACTTTAAATAAAGGTTATTGTAAGAGGTAAAAAATATCACTACATAATAATAAAAGAAGCAATCTAAAAGGAAGACATAACCATTATAAATACCTATGAACCTAATACAGGAGCACATAAATATATAAAGCACACTTTGATGGACATAAAGGGTGAGAACAACAGCAATAGTTTAATAGTAGAGGATTTCAATACCCCACTAACATCACTGGATAGATTCTCAAGAAAGAAAACTTAAAAAGAAACAGCAGACTTAAAGGACACACTAGATCAACTGGATTTAATAGATATCTTCAGAACCTATCTCCGTAAAGCAGCAGAATATACTTTCTTTTCAAGTGCTCTCTCGGATAGACCACATGTTAGGATACAAAAAGAGTCTCAATAAATTTAAGAAGATTAAACTTATAATCTTCTCGAGTCACTATGGCAGGAACCTAGAAATCAACTACAGTAAAAAAACTGAAAAACACTCCAACACTTTGAAACTAAATAGCATGTTATTAAATCATGAATAGGTTAACAACAAGATCTAGGAAGAAATAAAAAATTTCTTTGAAACAAATTAAAATGAGCATACAACTACTCAAAATTTATGGGACACAGAAAAAGCAGTCCTGAGAAGGAAGTGCATAGCATTACAGGGATACCTTAAGAATCAAGATATACCGCAAATAAACAATTTAACCCCGTATCTACCATAACTACTAATAAAACAAAAAATAAAGCCCAGAGCCACAGAGGAAATAAAAAGAAGAAAATAGTAAAGATCATAACTAAATTAAATGATATAAGGGCTAAAAAAAACAATACAGAGGATCAATGAAACCAAGAGCTCGTTCTTTGAAAATGTAAAAAAGATTGATGAACTTTCAACCAGACTCACCAAGAAATAGAGAAAGAGGACTCAGGTAAATAAAATTAGAAATGAGAGCGGAGAAGTAAGAACTGACACAGCAGAAATACAGAGGATTGTAAGAAAATACTATGAAGAGCTGTATGCCAAAAAATTAGACAACCTAGGTGAAATGGAGAAATTCCTTAAAACATATAATCTTTCAAAAATCAATCTGGAAGAATCAGAAAATCTGGCTTCACAGGAGAATTCTACCAAATATTCAAAGTAGAACGAACTCCTATCCTTCTCATGCTACTTCAAAAAATTCAAGAAGAGGGAAGACTTCCAAGCTTCTTTTATGCTTTTGTGAGCATAATTCTGATTCCAAACCTAGGCAAAGACAATACAAAGAAGAAAACTATAGGCCAATGTCCCTGATGAATCTAGATGCTAAAATTCTCAACAACATATTAGCAAATAAGATCCAGCAATACGTGAAAAAAATTATATTTATATATTATATTCAAGTGTGATTTATTATGGGGGTGCGAGGCAGGTACAATATTCACAAATCACTCAATGTGATTCATCACATAAACAAAAGGAAGGAGAAAAATCACATGATCATATCAATAGATGCAGGAAAAGCATCTCTTGATATAATACAGAGAATACAGGGAACATACCTCAACATGATAAAGGCCATCTATGACAAATCTAAAGCCAACATCATACTCAATAGGCAAAAAATAAAGCAATCCCCTTAAGGTCAGGAACTAGGCCAGGGTGCCCGCTTTCACTACTATTATTCAACATAGTTCTGGAAGTCCTAGCCACAGCACTCAAACAAGAAGAAAAAATAAATCCATCAAAATTGGAAGAGAAATAGTAAAACTATCATTATTTGCTGATAATATAATACTGTAAATAGAACACCCTAAAGTCTCAGTCAAGAAACTACTGGGCCTGATAAATGAATTTAGCAAGGTGGCAGGATATAAAATTAATATGCAGAAATCAGAGGCATTTTTATACACCAACAATAAACTGTCTAAAAGAGAAATTAAGAAAACAATCCCCTTCATAATTGGAACAAAAAAATAAAGTAACTAGGAGTAAATTTAATCAAGGAAACTAAAGACTTGTTCTGGAAAATTATAAAACATTGATAAAAGGAATCAAAGAAGATACAAACAAGTGGAAGTATATATCGTGTTCATGGATAGGAACAATAAACATCATTAAAATGTTTATATTGCCCAAATCAATTTATAAATTCAATGCAATTCCTATTATAATATCAATGACATACTTCAAAGATATAGAAGAAATATTCCAAAACTTTATATGGAACCAAAATAAAATGAATCTTGAAAAAGAAGAATTCAAGTGGGTGGTATTACATTTCCTGATAACAAGTTATACTACAGGGCCGTTGTACTCAAAAACAGCTTGACTCTGGCATAAGAACAGGCATATATAGATCAATGAAACAGAACAGAGAACCAAGAAATACACCCACACCTTTATGGACAATTGATATTTGACAAAGGAGGTTAGAGCTTACAATGGAGTAAAGACAGTCTCTTTAGCTAATGGTGTGGGGAAATTTGGATATCTACCTGCAAAAAAAAAATGAAAATAGACCATAAACTTATACAGTTCACAAAAAAAAAATTCAAAATTGGTAGAAGATTAAATGTGAGTAATAAAACCATATTCATCTTGGAAGAAAACAGGCAGTAAGCTCTTTGACATGTCTCGCAGCAATGTATTTGAGAATTTATGTCCACGGGCAAGTGAAATAAAGGACAGAATGAACAAATGGGACTATATCAAACTAAAAATCTTTTGCACAGCTAAAGACAATATGAACAAAATAAACAGACAGACCACACAATGGGAGAACATACTCGACAATACGGCTGATGAAGGGTTAATAACCAAAATTTATAAAGAACTTGTAAAACTGAGTATCAGGAAGACAAACAGTCCAATCAAAACATGGGCAAAAGAAATGAATAGATACTTCTCCAATGAGGACATACAAATGGCCAATGAGGCATAAGAAAAAATGTTCAACATCACTAATCATTGGAAAAATGCAAATTTAAACCACAATAAGCCTGAACAGGCAGTGGTGCAGTGGATAGAGCGTCGGACTGGGTTGTGGAAAGACCTAGGTTCGAGACCCGAGGTCACCACTTTGAGCATGGGCTCATCTGGCTTGAGCAAAATCCTCACCATCTTGGACCCAAGGTCACTGCCTTGAACAAGGGATTACTCAGTCTCCTGAAGGCCTGTTTTCAAGGCACATATGAGAAAGCAATCAATTAACAACTAAGGTGTGGCAACGAAAAACTGATGATTGATGCTTCTCATCGCTCTTCGTTCCTGTCTGTCTGTCCCTATCTATCCCTCTCTCTGACTCTCTGTCTCTGTCCCTGTAAAAAACAACAACAACAAAAAAATCAACAATAAAAAAACAAAACGACAATCAGATACCACCTCACACCATTCAGAATGGCGCTCATTAACAAAACAACACATAATCAGTGCTGTCCAGGGTGTGGAGAGAAGGGAACCCTCCTGCACTGCTGGTGAGAATGCAGACTGGTGCAGCCACTGTGGAAACAGTATGGAGAGTCTTCAAAAATTAAAAATAAAACTGCCTCGTGACCCAGGCATCCCACTTTGAGGAATATTTCCTAAGAACACTAGATCACTGAATCAAAGAAGAAATGCACCCCCATGTTTATGGCAGCATGGTTTACAATAGCCAAGATCTGGAAACATCCCAAGTGTCCCTCAGTGGACGAGTGGATTAAAAAGTTGTGATACATATACACAATGGAATACTATGCAGCCATAAAAATGTGGAAAATCTTACTTTTTTGCGACAATATGGATGGACCTGGAAACTATAATGTTAAGGGAAATAAGCCAGTCAGAGAAAGAAAAATTTCAAAAGACCTCACTCATTTGAGAATTCCAAGGAACAATGTGAACTGAGAAACGGAATTGAGCCATAGGCAGGATCAAAGGGACCAGAGGGAAAGCAGACAATGGGGGAAAAAAATGAGAGGATGGGATCAGAGAAGGGAAAGAGATTGGTGAAATTATATATACATAAAACTGCGTTATAGAGAGCAGAAAAGCAAATCCTGGAGAAAAAGGGGGAGGGCGTTGGTGCGAGCGGGGATGGGGCAAAGGCAATGTTGAGGTGAACATGGGGGTGGGGGGATGTATTTGGCGACACTAGATTCTGTTAAAAAAAAAGAAATTTAAATCAATAAAAAAACTAAGTAAAATTTTATGATGGGTTACTATACTAGATATGAATAAAATTATGTCTATAGCTACTTTGAAGTGTTTTTACTTCACAAACTAAAGTTGCTGAAGGGTAGTCTTTATTTCTAGATAGTACCATTGATTTTTAATAAGAAAATGATACTATTTACCTTCTGGTGAACTGTATTTCTACATACATCACTGAAAATATCTTTAAGATGCACTTAATTATTCTCCAGATTGTCCATTCAAGAAATGGTTTAAAAATCATAGTAGATTAAAAAAAAATGTATGGATACAATCAGAATTTATAGTATTATAAATTTTTAAAAAGCATCATGAATTTTCATTCTCTCTCTCTTTTTTTTTAAGATTTCATTTATTGACTTAAGTGGAGACAGAGAGAAGGAGAGAAAGCGGGAATAGGAAGCACAAGTGCTTCGACCAGGAAAGCCCAGGGTTTCGAACCAGTGGCCTCAGTATCCCAAGTCGACACTCGAGCCACTGCGCCACCTCAGCTCAGGCTCATGGTCTATTTTTTTAACATTATCATCACACTGACTAATGAAATTTAATTAACAGCAGCACGATTTTGTAAAATAGAAAAGTAACCCTTCCAATTCTCATTACCTATATCATTATGCTTGGTATTGAAAGTAAAATTATGGTAAACGCTCAGTCCCCATCAGAGTGAACTTGCGCATTACCCTGTGTTAGATGGAATATTGTGTTTGCTCTTTGTTCAGATTTTGTGACTATAAACTTGTTGTTACAAGATTTACAGATGAATTTAACTCAACAAAAAAATTATTTTAGAGTACACTGTATTGATATCTCTGTATAACCAAAATATATTCTCACAGCAGATTTATTAAAATTACATATAGTACTATAATAATAAAGACCAAATAAATGACAGGGACCCATTAGAAACCATGCCCAATTCTACAGGCAATTGCCACACAGGAGAGTTCCCCAGTGCTGCAGATGCCCGTAATAGAGCGCCCTGACCTATATCCCTACCTCTGTGATAGAGAAGACGTCCCCAGGAAGGTGATGTGGAAGCTCTGATCCAAAAACGTGGATGCCCCATCTCAGTGGATGGTGGAGAATCACTTGCTCACCGAAAGAAGACATGTAGAAAGATCTGTGGGAAGATGAAGCACACTCTTTGAAATGCCATGTAGCGAGAGCACAGGAGAGAAATGGGAAGAGTGGGCACGTGCCTGTCGGGACATGCTGCAGGTCTGCCTGTTTACAAGCAGTGGAACATTGCTGAAGGGTTTTCAGAACAGGAGTGAAGGATCACATTTACATTTACAATACATGTCTCTTTCATCTCCCAGAACACAGGTTAAAGGGGACAGGAGAAAATGAAAGTCAACTCCTAGGAGGCTATGGGAACCGTCCAGAAGCTGAGGTTAGAAGATGAAGGGGGCGGAAAGGCTCATGGGAAACAGATGCACCTAGAAGATATTTCACAGGCAAGCGTGTAAGATGCTTAATGAACAGAACCAGTTTCTCGAATATATTACTGGATTATAGAAAAGTTTAAAACAGAATTATAAAGCAGTTTAATTTTTATTTTCTAATATTTTCAAGTAAATAAAGGCTTGAAGATAAACAAAAGAACATACACATGAAATAGTGTTTTAGAAAAGTCCACAGGGTACAATAGGAGAAATATGTCAACTTACATTTTTTCTAATTTGGACATGCCAGAAAGTGTATCTGCTGGTTGACGGATCTTCTAATTCAATGGATCACCTTCCCAAAAGCATCCTGGTGGAAGAACTGATGAATAAGAACAGGAATTTAAAGCTGGATCATGAGTGTTTCTAGTGTTCAAAAAGTATAGCATTGAAAAATATGAAGATAGAGAAACAATAAAATACAAATTTTAAAAAATATTTTTCTTTGCAAAGACGGGGGAGATAAGTAGACTGGTGGAAAAGTATTTCTGGCTTTCATGAGCTGCTCAGAGTTCTGTTATTGTAAATTAACTTGAAGTTTAAATTTGAAGTTACTGAAGACTGATGAATTTCAAAAATGATGTCAACAGTACCCGGATTATAAAGTCTGAAATTCAGTAAAAGTGAGGTTGGTTATTTTAAAGTCAGGCATTGATTTTTAAAGTTTGGTCAACTAGCACCATCTTCTGGCTATGCAAGGACTTTGTTTTCCTCCCTAGCTCCAAACTCTTAGTGTCAATATTATGGTTGTAGTGCTACCTGCTGGACTTATTTCTAATAAATGAACATACATCCTGAAGTGCTGTAACTCTGAAATGAGATGATTACTTTTCAGAAATTAACTTCTAGTCGCTCTAGAAAAAAATGATAGTGTTTGCTAAGTAGATAAAGCTCCTGATTCTAAGAATTATTTTAAATTATTTATATATACTATTCTGGAGAATTATTATGTGTTCTAATAATTCTCATGAAGAAAGAAACTTTGTATATATATCCATTTGGTAAATCAAATCTGTTTTCTCCTCTGCTCACCCCTTGTAAACTCTAGCCACATAAGAAGATATCTTCAAATTTTTAAGAGCAAAAGAAAATATTACTTAAGCACACACAAACACATTATTCCTTAAATCATCCAACTCTTTAAAATAGGAGGATTAGCCCCATATTACTGACAGGAACACATGTGGTTTAGCTTAATCTAAAGAAGCCTGTGCCAAATATAAGGTCTACCGGAAAATTCTGTCCTATTTAGGAATAAAACAAAATTCAAATTTTTCTTTCCTTCAATAAACTTTATTAAATAATATAAAGATAAAATAATGTGAATCTACTTTGTTTTAGTTAATTTGCCACGTCAGTATGTATACATTAAGTGATAAAAATAGAGACGCACACATGCGCCAAATAAACATGTGCTTACATGTTGAAACTTGTTGTGATAGAAATGGACAGAACTTTCCGGTAGACCTGATTGAACAGAGAAAATTCAGAAACAAGGTACTTTTTATACTGACATCCCTGCCTTTTCTACCCTACGCATATCCATTGCTCTTTAATGAGGAATACGTATATATAGAAATATGATTTAATTGCCTAATAAAAGACTTCTCATATCTATTAATTAGTGTCCATGTCAGAACTCTACAGGTCTTAGGAAGACTCTATTTCCTCTACTCATTTTCAACAGGCTGAACACTGCACCTTCTATTTGACACCTGAGATTTCTTTCTTTGTCTCTCTAAATACCAACCATGGCTTTTAAATCATTCTTGCTAGATTGTGAACAGAAAATTTCAAAAAAACAAAGAATAATTTATCACTTTTCCTACAGTGTTGATTCAATTCATCTTAAAAATGAGAATGCAATCATTGCAAAGCTGAAAAGCAGACGCTCCATTAATTTACTAATACTAACCATATTTAGTGACAAAACCTGAGCTTTGAAATTATGTTCTCTTACCTGGTAATATGCACCAATTACAAGCCTCCTCAAAAGCAGGGAGAACTCTGTGTCAGGTTGAGGTTAAAGTGCAAAGAACAATGATACCCTGGTAAGACGGATGTGGGTGCTAAAGGCCCTCATTCTCCGCAGAAAATACTAGCCACAACCTGCAGAGAAAAGCAAGCAAGTAGAGATAAAAATAATCATTATTTGACTAAACCAAATTCCATCTTGTATTTCGCAGTCCATGAAGCAAATGTAATGATCCCATTCAGTTACTTACTTTCATGCATTTCTGTTGAAGAGATCAAAATTCTGCCACCCCAAAACATAGTTTTGGGGATACTGGTTTTAAGTTGTTTATTAGGAAATAAAAGACTCAGAAAGAAACACTAACTCTCCACTCCTTTCCTGCACAAGAGACCCAGATTAGAGAAATCTGCTTCAGGAAGGAGATCTTCGAACGCTGCCTTAGCCTAACTTGAATTGATATGGTCAACAAGGGCTTCAGGCAGGGGCCTGTTACCTACATACCACTGTGTCCCACCGTTTCTGAGTCACCTACCATGGATTCTCCTGCCACGTATGTTCCCCAGTTCCTCAGCTACCTGTAAATCACCCATTCTCACTTCTGAAAACTAACTGCCTGCCCTCTCCCTGTCCTCCTTGGTCCAAAATATCTTATATACAAAATGGTGCCTCAGTGTCTCTGGGATTTTCAGGGAATGATTGTGTCTACGTGAATTTCCCATGTACTTGTACTAAACATTGAATTTTCACCTGTTAATTTCTGTTAATTTGGTTATTAGTCCAGCCAGAAGAAATTAGGAAGAGGAAAAGTATTAACATTTTTCTAGCTCCCACATTGTTCTTGCAAATCAAGGAATACAAATTAATAGTATCCAAAAGTATTTATTAACTAATGTAGAATGGAATGATCTTGGTTAGTTGTCCTAAATAATCTGAGCTTCCGTTTTCAAAATTCATCATAAGGAACTCATATTCATTTCACCTCTCTCCCAAGGTTCATGCAGTTTCAAATGGAATGAACACTCGATGAAATAAAAAATAAATTCTAAATGAAAAATTGACAAGCATTATTTTATAAATATGCTATATAAATGTCGAATTTATGGTATTCAACCCTGCAATACTGTTGAACAAATCAATCCATGTTCCTGGCACGGTTCTGCTTAAAAATGACATTGTATTCTGGAAGTTTGAATCTTTTTCAGTGTCAGTTCTAACATAGAGAAATAGGAGTGGGGACCTTTCCAAGGGTTTTGTTCTCAATCAGCACTGCAACTCAGTGTTAGGACCCAGTAAGTTGACTGAGTTAAAGTATCAGGACAATGATCAGGTACTGATGTGCATCTATCTGAGAGGGCTCAAAGACAATGCTCAATAAAAAACAACAACATTGCATTTACATTTTGTCTGTCAGTGTAAAGTGAGGTATTTCCCACACTGGCTTTCAGGAATTAGATGTCTTAAAGGAATTATATCTTCAGTAAAGGTGAACATATTTTAAGTAAGGCGACTTTTTTCTTGCTTGACAAATAGACCTCTGTGCTATTGGTATAAATTTTCAGTCTCCAATTCTAAGTTCACTTGTGTCCTCAAAATAGCAACTTAGTGCAAAACTGGAAAATAAGGGAAGATATTTGAAACCACAGTGAATGTGAATACATTCATCTGCTCTTACACTGAATGGAAGTTTTAGCATACTCAACTTTCCCATGATTTGTGATTTTAAGACTTTCAAGCCCTTAGAAAAGGGCTTCTCTCCTTTAGTAAAACTTAACATTAAATTAACATTATTCTAATATTAAATGGCATTGTGTCTTTTTCCAGTCAGTATAAACCCAACTAAGACAGAAAAGACTTGAATAAGTTTTCAAATGTGTCTTTTTGCCCCAGCTGTATAAATTCACACAGAACAGTACAAACATATAGGAAAATGGGAAGTATTAGGGAGCTCTGACTCAGCAAAACAGAAAGTAAGTTTTGAGCATCCTGAAGTTAACAACAAGTAAGGTTCAATATTCAATTCCTAGGAATGCATGCTATCTAATAAATAATGTATCTAATACTGAGCCACTTAAGGCATGGCCAACCCAGATTGGAAGTACTAAACAGTTGTAAAGTGTGGCTATAAATCATTCATTTCACCTTTGCTTAGATGACTGTCTAAAAATTAAGCATTACATCTTGTAATTCAGAATTGCTTTTCAAAATAGATTTCACTGTCATTCTGGCTGAATAATCCAATAGTAGTTTATCTTCAGATTCACGTCACTTCCAACAGAAAATATAAATTTATTACCTTTTGAAAGATTTCTCATGACAGAAATTAGGCAACAGGGGTTCTTCTATCACTAGGGAAGGTCACTTCAGAGGGCATCAGTTAAGTTGTGGTGTGGGAGTAGACCACCACTGCACTGTAAGACTTTTTTGTGTTGCTCATGCCCTATTTCCACAATTGAAGGTCCAGCGTACTCCTATGTGTGAAGATGTGCCTTTCTGAAGAAGCAATAACCAAGGATCTGATACCGAAACTTCCATAAATCAGGACATTTATGAGAGAGAGAGAAGAGCAGGCTCCTACGTATTATTCTAGGCTCAATGTGTGTGATCACAGGCAGAGAACTAAGAGAAAGTGCTTTGCATTCTTAAATTAAGTAAATAAGAAGGCCAATAGACTGATGTGGCCGATGCTTTGGTGGTTCACCTGCCTGGCACTGGCTGGTGGGGAGTACTAGAATGCAGAGGGCTGGTAACCTGAGTGTAGATGGTGGGGGCCTATGAAGCAGGGCAGGAGTTTAGAGCCTAAACTGAGTCCCAAGAACAAGGAGCAGAGCAGCACTGGACAGTGCCAAGCTTCTCAGCCACCAGCCCTACTGGGGACCTAGCGAACTCTGCCCCTGGGGGATGCTGGCATTATCATGCAGGTCACACTTATTGGTCCAGTGCCTGAGAGACCTCCAGCCGTTCTCCTGAAGGGGCTGTGCTTTTCCTGTTTTTGTGAGTCCAAACCTCCCACGTCGAACCTGGTGAGTAAGGTTGGATCATCGCTAGTATAGGCCCGCACTGCTTGCACCTGTCCCTGAGCATGCCAGGAGCCTGAGGGTGGGCACCCTGATGGGGAAGACTTGTGGTCACGCCTGGAGGGACCTTAGGGTCCTGCCAGCAGAAACTGGGTCGCTGCCTCCGTGTGGTCTCCCCACTTAGCTTCAGTCAACTTGCCTGTAGGCGGCTCCGGGGTCTTCATCCCTTTCCCAGACTGGCAGATTTTGCAATTGGTGGAATGCCTAGGGACGAGACTCAGACCAGGATGTGTAGGGGACATTCTTGTCCACCTGTAGACATTGTTAGGGTTCAGAAAGAAATTCCTCTCTTTTCTGAAGTGGTGAATGTTCCAGTAGAACATGTGTGTTTTTCTGTGTCTGTACCAGCTGTTTAAAGAAGGTGCTCAGTAAGTCCCCAATACTCCTAAACTTCATTGGAATTATACTTGCATTTTACCTTTAATATTTAGATTTCTTTTAAATACTTGTTAAAAGAAATTATTTGATGAACTACAGACCATACAATTTCTAATGTTGCTATATTTAGCAACTGAGGACACAGGATGCCTAGTTAAAATTGAATTTTCAGACAAAAAAATAATTCTTCAAAGGAGATCTATCGCAGAAATTATTGGGATACCTAGAATACTAGAAAGTATTTGTGTTTAACTAAAGTTCAGATTTACCTTAGCGGTGTGTGTAACACTGTATTTATTCTTTTTGTAACTTTCTGTTGTGAACAGTACCTTTCCATTAGGACACCTTACTGGTAGTTGATAACAGAAAATCGAAATTCCTCTCTTCTCTCCTATCTAGCTAAAAATTCATTGAAAGATACTGTCTAAGGAAGTGCATTCGCTCTTCAGCTCTGTGATTATACAGACTAAAAAGAGACCTGGAAGTTAGTACCAGGAAGTTCTCCTTGTCTTTCTTGCTACGGTTGCTTTTAAATGTTGTCTGTCGGTCTGTTGATAAAAGCACAACCAGACAGCATTTGTTGAACTTCCACCCATTCTAGAGATAACCACATGACTCTCTATTTGAGTTACTTTGTGGTGGGGGTTTCTCCTGACCTCACTAAATAAACAAATCCCAACTATCCGACATAACCATCCTACTATTTCTTACCCTTCTGTTACCCAAACACTTACTACAATCTGATCTATCTTTTCACTGTTATCTCCTCAGCACCAGAATATGTTCCTTAGGCATGACAGGTGCACAGTAAGAACTGAATTTATACAATGAATGGAAGAATATAGGTACTGTGGTATGGGAAAAGAGGAAAATTATTAACATAGCTGCCAAGATAATAATAATACATGATATAGAAGGTTCCTTAATTTCCTAACATGGAACAGTATCTTTCATAAATTTCCTTCAGTTTTTCTTATACAAAATGAGAATTGCCCCCTTCATTTGTGAACCTTTCCTACAAACACCGTCATACGAAAATAAAAGAGTTTCCAATAAAATATTTTTCAAGGAGGATTCAACCTCAGTTCTGTTTTATAAATGAGATGGAATAAGATAGTAACAGTTCCCACATATGTCCTGAGCGGGATTCACCAGGCAAGGACATCTGCTGCTGATGTTTGAGTATGGAACTATATTTAGCACCTGAGACTGGCATGGTAGTGGAAAAGAAAAAGGAGGGAGAGAGAGAGGGATAGAAGCAGATGGTCACTCCTCTTGTATTTCATTGATTCACCTTGGGAATCAAACTCAAGTCGTCATATGCTAAGCTGACACACTAGGCTGACACGCTATCCAAGGAGAAACCTGCTAGGGTTGATTGAACCTTAGTCTTAAAATTCAATCCCAGTATGTGGGAAAACACATTTTTTATTCCTTCATCCACAGTTTTAAATCTGCTTTTCTAAATAGTTAGTGGCAGTGTTTTATTTACTGACTTTTAGAGAGAGGAAGGAGGGAGAAAGAGAGAGGGAAAGAGAGAGAGAGGAGAAATAGAGAAAGAGGGGGGCAGTAGCAGGAAGCATCAACTCATAGTAGGTACTTCCTTTATGTATCTTGACTAGAGAAGGCCAGGGTTTCAATCTGGCCACCTCATCTTTCCATATCAATGCTTTATCCACTGCAGCACCATATAACAGGCTCTAGAAAATTTGAACATTCTGTTTCTCCTCTGTCCTGATTCTAAATATAATGCCAAGGGCAGCTGGACCTAAATTTAGAGCAATTGTCGTTCTATATAGAAACTGATAAGTAATTCCTGACCAGGTGGAGGTGCAGTGGATACAGCATCTGGCTGGAATGCTGGAGTCCCAGGTTAGAAACACCAAGGTCACCAGCATGAGCACAGACTCATGAGGCTTAAGCACAGGCTCGTCACCTTCAACACCAGCTCCCTAGCTTGAGCATGGGATCATAGATCTGAAACTACGAACGCTAGCTTGAGCCCAAACTCACTGACATGAATCTCAAGCTTGCTGGTGTGAGCAAGGGGTCACTAGCTCTGCTATACCCCTCTTGTCAAGGCACTTATTAGAAAGCAATCAGTGAACTGAGGTGGAATAAAAAGGAATTGATCCTTCTCATCTCTTTCCCTTACTGGCCCTTTCTCTGTCTCTCTGTCTCTGAACACACAAAACAACAACAGTAGTTCATCCAACACTAAATCTTTACAATAATAGTCCTTCTTATTCATTAAACAGTCATTTTTCCAGAAATAAAGGATTTATAGGAATGGTTGGTTTCTGGTCCTGACTCATGAGCTCCCTTGGTTAGAGTGTCATCCTAAAATGGCAAAATTGCAGGTTCTGTTCCCGGTCAGGGCACAAATGGGAAGCAAACACTGAATGTACCGCTAAGTGTAACAACAAATGAATGCATCTCTCAGTCTCTCTCTCCCTTCATCTTGCTGTCTAGCTAAAATCAATCCATAATATTTTCTAAAATTTAAAAAAAGGTTTGCTTCCAAAAAAACAAAACAAAACCCTAACCACAATGTTATTTACACAAATCCCACATAGTTAAGTACTAATTCCGGGCTTTAAGAAATCTAAACACCAGTCAGAAGAATTTAGAAATAAAACAACTAGATGTGCTATTCTAATCTCAAATTTTAAGATCTTAATAAAACAATGACTGATCAACAGGATTTTAAAAAACTCTCTGAGATCCACACCGTGTCACAACGTCTCTCTCCTTGAGTATAAATTCCTTTTTCTTATGAATATGCAAATATATCACCTATGTGATTATGTCACATTACATGGCAAAATTAAAAGAATTTTCAAATGTGATTAAGGACCCCAATAGGAGGAATTTAGTTAAGCACCAAGGAGACTATCTGTGGGGGCCAGACATTTAGAGGGGACTTGGGACTTACCTGAGCTCAGAGACTGGAACCTGAAGAGAACCTCTCTTTTTCCATTGCTGGCTTTGAAGAAGCAAACCCTCTGGAGTACAGAAGCTGCAGGGAAAGGAACTCTCAACAA
Organism: Saccopteryx leptura; assembly: GCF_036850995.1. Lineage (NCBI taxonomy): Eukaryota > Metazoa > Chordata > Mammalia > Chiroptera > Emballonuridae > Saccopteryx > Saccopteryx leptura. The sequence continues at coordinate 37,277,344 of NC_089503.1, forward strand.
CCACAGGAACTTGGAAGAAGACTTCGAGCCTTAACTAGCACCAGAGGCCTACACTGGCATCTTGTGGCAGCCCAGAAAACTCTGAGAGGAGACCGCCCAAAGCCATGCTCAGATTTCTAACTCATGAAAACTGCGAGGTAAGAAATGTACTTTTCATTAAGTTCCTGTGTTTCTGCTCATTTTTTACACACCAATAGTGAGAGAAAGAAGTATCAAAGCACTTTTTGTTAAAAATCACCTTGTCCTGACCTGTGTTGGTGCAATAGAAGAAGCATGGACCTGACTGATCAAGGAACCTATGGGAGTTGATGCTTCCTGCTCCTTCCCCCTTCTGTTTCTCTGTCTCTCTTCTCTGTGAAATAAATAACGACTTTAAAAATATTTTTTAAAGAGACAGTCTAAAGCAGAAAATATTGAAACCTTTGTTCAGAAAACATACAGAAACATGTTAAGACCAATAAAGAATTTAAGAATTTTCTCCCATAAGGCAGAGATGATCAAGCTCTATTCTTTAAAAACCAAAACTATACAAAAAGTCTACCAGAAACAAGCTTTGTCCATAAGCACAGATTGGTTTAAAAATAAGATGATGCAAAAATATAGTCCATTAAAACATAAATCTTAAAGCTAGAATGGCTATTGTACTAACACCAACTGGTCTTCAGAATAAATCATATTATCGAGTATACAGATAAGTAATTTATAATAAAAGCTACACTTCATTACAAACACATAATCACAAATATATGACTCAATAACAAAACTTCAAAAGACATTAATAAAAACTAATGGAAATAAAAGAATATAAATATCAAAATTAAAATTGAAATTTAGCATTCCTCTAATAAAAAGAGAAAATCATATTTTACTGATATTTAGAAACTCTTCCACCCAACATCAACAGAACAATTAGCCATGCAACTTTACACTGGAACATGAAAATAGACAATCTGCTAGACCTTAATCTCAATGAGTTTCATAGATTTGAATTAAGACAGAATATGTCTTTTAACCAGAAAAAAAATTAAAACAAAAACTATCCTATGATATGGACAAATTATTTGAACTGACATTTTGAATCAAATATAAAAATACCCAGATAATTCATTAAAAAATGAGAAATACAAATTAACAGCACTATATGTCCATCTGAATTGGTAAAATTGAAATGACTGATCAGACTGTGGTAGGCAGTTAGACAGACATGAGCTGAACAAGGACTATAGGCCAAGGCACACAATGTCACTTCCCAAATAACACCAGTGGCATAGCAACAGTCAGTACTGGGTAACAAGGTTCTTACCCCCAGGGGGACCTTTCCTTCAACAACACATCCCTGGTCAGGTGGTTCAGACCCTCCGCTGACCTTTTCTCCCCTGACAGATTGCTAGTCATGCAGGTTAGATACCTAAAAAAGGGTAAGGAACAAGGGTGCCAAAGAATATTCCTTAAGCACTGAGCCCCTGACCAATGAGGTTCTGACCTACATCAACTACATTGAGATCTCAGTTGACTTCAGCTTTAGGCCCAGAACAGCAGCTAAGCCAGACAAGTGATGCCAAGGCTGACCATAGGACCAACTGCACTGACGAATGACCTGCCCTGACAGGACCTTAAAAGTACACCTGGATACCCCTCGCCCAAGGTAACCTAGACATGTTTTCTTTGAATATATGTACCCTGATTTATTAATGTCATCCCATTACCATTAATAAAAATTTATTTAAAAAAAAAACAAAAAAAAAAACCCAAACTACATATGCATGCTTAACCAAAAAAGTGTCCAATAAGCTATTAAAAAAAAAAAAAAAAGTACACCTGGAGAGCTGGTGAATAGACCGTCCCCCTCCCCTGGAACCTTCCCAGAAATCTCCACCCCTAAAATCCCTTAAGACAGAAGATCCCCCCAGCTCTCCATTCTAGGAACATACTCCTGCCTTTCCTCCCTCCTCCTCCTCCTCCTCCTCCTCCTCCTTATCCTCTTTCTCCTCTTCTCTCCATGTGCGTTTTCCTAGCCTTGCTCTTTCTCTTAAGTCCTAAGGTACTTGAAAATACTTGCAACAGGAGAGCAATGGGCAGCAGCAGCTCATCCCAGGCTAAACCCCTGAACCTGTCTCCAAGGCTCTTGTTTCTTCTCCCTCTTTGTCCCTTCTGTGCATATTCCTGTGAGCTCATTAAAATCCTGCTGTACTTGCTGCACTTTTGTCTCCTCACTGAATTCTCTCCTCAGGAAGACAACAACTGAGAGCTGGTCTCTGCACCAGCAACCACACCAACTGTTAGCTGGGATGAAATATAACTTGTACTTTCTTACTGCTGATATAAATAGAATGGTGCAAATACCTTTAAAAAATTGCAAACACTTTGTCATACATGTGAAATATCATCCCGTTATTCTAATCATAGGTGTTAATTTAGAAACAATCAGCATGAGAAACCCACTCTGGACTACAAGAAAAGCTCTCTGAAACCAAGGAACAAAGAAGAAAGACACAACAAACCTGGTAGGGAGCGCCTGAATCTCCCCTGCTAACTCCAGAAAAAAGAACAGAAAATACTGCTCACAGCCGCTTGCCTGGCGACCAGGGAGCAAGGTGTGTTGAAAGGACTGGCTTGTATTCCCAGAGGGAAAGGGAGAAAGAGGGACAGATGTAGAGGTGCAGAGGAATGCAGAGGGCTACTTAAAAAGGTGACTAATACAGTGCTGAAGGTGGCCATAGCTGGGGGAGGGACTGATCCTTCCACATAACACAAGACTAAAGTGCTTCGGGATCACAGATTTCTAGACATCTCTCCAGTTCCAACCAGCTCAAGAAGACACAGCTGAAAACAAGAAGTGGGGAGGAGGGGCAGTAACTCAAGTCTCCATGGAGATTTGAGATACACCTCCCCCTAATGAAGCTGAGAAAACAGCCTGCCTCCAGAGAGATTATCTGGTAGAAGAAGCCTTCAGAGTGTCAGGTTACACCCACAACACTCCTAGATACAGTTTCAAGGAAGTCCCCTGCTGAGGAGGCTGAGTTCAGTAAACAAGACTATCACCTGTTAAAAAAACAAACAAATCAAGACTTCAAAGCAGCCCAAATCAAAAAGTGGATTACAGCCTGACCAGACAGTGGCGCAGTGGATAGAGCGTTGGACTGGGATGTGGAGGACCCAGGTTTGAAACCCTGAGGTAGCCAGCTTGAGCGCGGGCTCATCTGGTTTGAGCAAGGCTCACCAGCTTGAGCCCAAGGTCACTGGCTTAAGCAAGGGGTCACTCGCTCTGCTGTAGCTACCTGGTCAAGGCACATATGAGAAAGCAATCAATGAACAACCACAATAAAAAGTGGATTACAAATAATAGCTGATGCTAACCCAAGAAGACCTAGAAATAACACAATTGATAACTAGAGGCAGACAACACCAAGCATAGACTCAAACAGCTCTACAAACAAACCACAGACATAATAGGAAGACAAAGTAGTGCAATCCAAACGAAACCACAAGAGAAACCTTCAGGAGATGAACTGAGTGATATAGAAATAACCAAACTTCCTGATGCAGAGTTCAAAATAATGATTGTAAGGATGCTTAGGTATCTTAGACCAACAATGGATGGTGATTACGAACACCTAAATAAAGAAATAGTGCCCTGGCCGGTTGGCTCAGCGGTAGAGCATCGGCCTAGCGTGCGGAGGACCCGGGTTCAATTCCCGGCCAGGGCACACAGGAGAAGCGCCCATTTGCTTCTCCACCCCTCTGCCACGCTTTCCCTCTCTGTCTCTCTCCTCCCCTCCCGCAGCCAAGGCTCCATTGGAGCAAAGATGGCCCGGGCGCTGGGGATGGCTCTGTGGCCTCTGCCCCAGGCGCTAGAGTGGCTCTGGTCGCAACATGGCGACGCCCAGGATGGGCAGAGCATCGCCCCCTGGTGGGCAGAGCGTCGCCCCTGGTGGGTGTGCCGGGTGGATCCCGGTCGGGCGCATGCAGGAGTCTGTCTGACTGTCTCTCCCTGTTTCCAGCTTCAGAAAAAAAAAAAGGAAAAAAAAAAAAAGAAATAGCAAGTATAAAAAAGGATATTGAAATATTAAAAAATTAGTAAGAGATGACAAATACAATATCAGAAATGAAGAACACAAAGGAAGGAATTAAGAACAGGATGGATAGAGCTGAGGATCAAATCAGCGAGTTGGAGGACAATTTGAATGAAGAAAAGAAAGCAGAGAAGAAAAAAGAAGAGTCACAAAAAGTCTGAGGAAACTCTAAGAGTGCTCTGTGACAACATGGAGAGAAATAACATCCCTATCATAGGGGTTGCTGAAAAAGAGAAGGAACAAGGGATAGAGACTTTGTTCAATCATATCATAGCTGAAAACATCCCTCAATTAATGCAGGAGAAACTCTCACAAGTTCAAAAAGCACAGAGAACTCCATTAAAGAGAAACCCAAAGAAACCTACACCAAGACACATTATAATTAAAATACCAAAGCTAAGTGATAAAGAGAAAATATTTATATTAAAAGGTGCAAGAGAAAAAAAAGCTATCACCTACAAAGAAGCTCCCATAAGGATGACATCCAACTTCTCAACAGAAACCGCTGAGGCCAGAAGGGAATGGCAAGAAATATTCAAAGTAATGCAGAACAGGAATCTACAACCAAGACTACTTTAACCAGGAAAGCTAACAATTAAAATTAAAGGAGAAATAAAAAGCTTCCCAGAGAAAAAAAACCTCAAGGAATTCATTACAACCAAATCAGTGCTGCGGGAAATGTTAAGGGGCATGGTGTAAACAGATCAAAATGAGAAAAGAATATAGCAAAAGAGGAATACAGCTTTAAAGAATAAAATACAAATAAACAACAACATATCAATAACCTTAAATGTAAATGGATTAAATGATCCAATCAAAAGACATAGAGTAGCTGCATGGATGAGAAATCAGGACCCGTACAAATACTGTCTACAAAAGACACACCTTAAAACAAATGATGCACAAAGATTGAAGGCAAAAGGATGGAAAAAAACATTTCAAGCAAATGGAAATGAAAAAAAAAAGCTGGGGTAGCAGTACTTATATCAGACAAAATGGACTTTAAAACAAAGGATATATTAAGAGATAAAGAAGGCCACTACATAATGATAAAGGGAGTAATCCAACAGAAAGATATAACTATTATAAATATCTATGCACCTAATATAGGAGCACCTAAATATATGATAAAAAGCAGACTTTGATGGATATAAAGGGCAAGATCAACAGCAATACTACAGTAGTAGGGGATTTCAATACCCCACTAATATCACTAGATAGATACTCAAGAAAGAGTATTAGCAAAGAAACAGCAGACTAAAAGGACATACTAGAACAACTCGATTTAATAGATATCTTCAGAACCTTTCACCCTAAAGCAACAGAATATACATTCTTTTCAAGTGCTCATAATACATTCTCTAGGATAGACCACATGTTAGGGTACAAAAGTGGTCTCAACAAATTTTAAAAGAGTGAAAAAATTTCAAGCACTTTCTCTGATCACAATGGCATGAAACTAGAAATGAACCACCACAGAAAAGCTCAAAAACACTCAAACACAGGAAAACTAAATAGCAGGTTGTTAAATAACGACTGGATTAAGAATGAGATCAGAGAAGAAATAAAAAAATTCCTAAAAACAAATGAAAATGAGCATAAAACAACTCAAAATAAATGGGACACAGCAAAAGCAGTACTGAGAGGGAAGTTCATAGCACTACAGACACACTTCAAGAAATTAGAATAAGCTCAACTAAACAACTTAACCCTGCATTCAAAGAACTAGAAAAAGAGCACAAGAAAAGCCCAAATGTAGTAGAAGGAAGGAAATAATAAAGATCAGAACAGAAATAAATGACATAGTGGCCAAAGAATCAATACAGAGGATCGATGAAACTAGGTGCTGGTTCTTTGAAAAGGTATACAAGATCGATGAACCTTTAACTAGACTCATCAAGAAAAAAAGAGAGAGGACTCCAATAAATAATATTAGAAATGAGAGTAGAGAAATAACAACTGACACAACAGAAATACAAACTATTGTAAAAAAAAATACTATGAGGAATTGTATGCCAAAAAGCTAGACGACCTAGATGAAATGGAAAAATTCCTTGAAACATACAATCTTACAAAAATAAACCTGGAAGAATCAGAAAACCTAAACAGACCGATTAAACAGTTATCAAAAAACTCCCAACAAAGAAAAGTCCAGGGCATGATGGCTTCACAAGGAATTATACAAAATATTCAAAAAAGAACCAATTCCTATTCTCCTCAAGCTATTTCAAAAAATTCAAGAAGAAGAAAAACTTCCAAGCTCATTTTTTGAGTTGAGCATGATTCTGATTCCAAAACCAGGCAAAGACAATACAAAAAAATAAAATGATAGGACAATATCCCTGATGAATATAGATGCTAAAATCCTCAACAAAATATTAGCAAACCGGATCCAGCAATATATGGAAAAAATCATACACCATGATCAAGTAGGATTTATTCTGGGGAGGCAAAGTTGGTACAATATTTGCAAATCAATCAATGTGATTCATCACATAAACAAAAGGAAGGAGAAAAACCACATGATAATTTCAATAGATGCAGAAAAAGAATCTGATAAAATACAGCACCCGTTCATGATCAAAACTCTCACCAAAGTGGGAATACAGGGAACATACCTCAACACGATAAAGGCCCACAGACAACATCATACTCAATGGGCAAAAATTAAAAGCAATCCCCTTAAGATCAGGAACAAGGCAGGGATGCCCCCTTTCACCACTCTTATTCAACATCCTCCTGGAAGTCCTAGCCACAGCAATCAGACAAGAAGAAGAAATAAAAGGCATTCAAGTTGGAAAAGAAGAAGTAAAGCTATCATTATTTGCAGATGATATGATATTGTATATAGAAAACCCTAAAGTTTCAGTCAAAAAACTACTGGGACTGATAAATGAATTCAGCAAAGTGGCAGGATTTAAATTTAATACTCAGAAATCGGAGACATTCTCATACGCCAACAATGAACAGTCAGAAAGAGAAATTAAGGAAACAATCCCCTTCACTATGACAATCAAAAAATAAAGTACCTAGGAGGAAATTTAACCAAGGAGACTAAAGCCTTGAACTCGGGAAATTATAAAAAAAAACATTGATAAAAAAAATCATATAGATCAATGGAACAGAAAAGAGAACCCAGAAATAAACCCACAGCTCTATGGACAACTGATATTTGACAAAGGAGGTAAGAGCATACATTGGAGTAAAGACAGCCTCTTTAATAAATGGTGTTGGGAAAATTGGACAGCTACCTGCAAAAAAAAAATGAAACTAGACCACCAACTTACACCATTCACAAAAATAAACTCAAAATGGATAAAAGCCTTAAATGTAAGTCGTGAAACCATAAGCATCTTAGAAGAAAACATAGGCAGTAAGCTCTCCGACCTCTCTTGCAGTGATATATTTGCTGATTTATCTCCACGGGGAAGTGAAATAAAAGACAGTATAAACAAATGGGACTATATCAAGCTAAAAACGTTTTGCACAGCTAAAGACAATAAGAACAGAATAAAAAGACAAACTACACAATGAGAGAACAAATTTGACAATACATCTGATAAGGGGTTAATCAAAATTGACAAAGAACTTGTAAATCTCAACACCAGAAAGACAATACAATCAAAAATGGGAAAAAGAAATGAATAGACACTTCTCCAAAGAGGACATACAGATGGCCAATAGGCATATGAAAAAATGCTCAAAATCACTAATCATTAGAGAAATGCAAATTAAAACCACAATGAGATATCACCTCACACCAGTCAGAATGGCGCTCATCAACAAAACACAGAATAAGTGCTGGCCAGGATGTGGAGAAAAGGGAACCCTCCTGCACTGCTGGTGGGAATGCAGACTGGTGCAGCCTCTGCGGAAAACAGTATGGAGATTCCTCAAAAAATTGAAAATCGAACTGCCTTTTGACTCAGCTATCCCACTTTTAGGAACGTACCCCAAGAACACTATAGAACAGCTCCAAAAAGAAAAATGCACCCCCATGTTTGTGGCAGCATTATTTGAATAGCGAAGATCTGGAAACAACCCAAGTATCCCTCAGAGGAGGAATAGATTAAAAAGCTTGGTACATATATACTATGGAATACTACTCAGCCATATGAACTGATGACATCGGATCATTTACAATAACATGAATAGACCTTGATAACATTATATGTAGTGAAATAAGTAAATCAGAAAAAAACTAAGAACTATATGAATCCATACATAGATGGGACATAAATATAAGACTCAGAGACAGGGACAAGAATGTGATGGTAACATGGAAAGGGGGGGTGGCAAGGAAGGAGAGAGAGGGAGTGGGGGGAGAGGAGGGGCACAAAGAAAACCAGATAGAAGGTGGCTGAAGACAATCTGACTTTGGGTGAGGAGTATGCAGCATAATCAAATGTCAAAATAATCTGGAGATGTTTTCTCTCAACATATGTACCCTGATTTATCAATGTCACTGCATTAAATTTTATAATAATAATAATAATAATAATAATAATAGCAGTTGCGTGAAGAGATACCAGTAACTTCAGCATTACCCAGAAATTAATCTTAGGTTTCACCCTAAATTTAGTAAATTATAATTTAACTAGATGCCCAGATGACTTTTCTGACTGTTAAAATCTGAGAAACACTTAAGGTATCTCTGAATAGATCAACCTGCATCATTATCCCTGTAGGAATGGGTGAATTCAAAACACCTGACCAGCTGGCACCACTAGTAATGCCATCTTCATGAGGATGGCTTCTAACACACAGCAAAAGACTTCATATTGTGCTCTCTCAAGTGGAACAAAACCGAGTCATTTAGAAGGCAAAAAATGGTGTTGATATCAGTTTCCAATTGCAGCCAGTTTAATTCAATTTCACTTTAATGTCCTGGAGCTCAGTGTCCTATCTCCCCACAGAAATAACATGTCTCCACTGTAACATTCACTCAGTGTAAACAGCCAGGCAAAGGAAGCCCCGAATCCAGTATCTCCATCCCAGCTCTGCACAGTTCCAGAAGCAGGCATTTTCCAGGCACCCAAGGCAGGTCCGCGGGCTTGGCACTGGAGGGAGAGGTGGGGTGAGCCAGGAGGAAGGGGTGACCAGGACTGAGGCACGGAGCAGGGGTGCCTGTACTGCAGTGCTGGGATGGGGGGAGAACGGGAAACCTGGAACGGGAACCATGAGGCCGGGGTGGGCGTGCAGAGGTCAGGACGGGGACAGAACCCCGAAAACAGGCAGCAGAGAAGCACCGGCTGAGTCTAGAGGTGAAGCCACCGGCCCAGCTCTGGACCAGCGAACATGCCGGTCTGGGCGCGCGCATTACCACGCAGGTCACACTTACCAGTCCGGTGTAGGAGGGACCTCCAGCTGCTGTCCCGATGGGCTCTGCTTTTCCTGTCCTGGTGAGTCCAAACCTCCCACGCAGAACCCGGTGAGTAAGAGGGCACCCGCGCAATTATCTGTGGCGCCCGCGCGGCAGACACCTGTTCGCAGAGCGGTGCTCCGGCCGCCCCAGCACTGCGAGCACCTCTCCTGGTGGTGGTTCCCTCTGGAGCGCGCCAGGAGCCCTGCGGGTAGGCACCCAGGTGGCTAAAGCCATGGTCGTGCCCTGAGGGAACTTGGGGTCCTGCCAGCTGGGACTGGGCAGCAACCTCCTCGTGGTCTCCGCAACTTTCATTACAGCAACTTGCCTGTAGGTGGCTCCGGGCTCTTCATCACTCTCCCCGAAAAGCAGATTTGGCAGTTGGTGGGATTCTGGGGGACTGGACTCAGATGGGGCGGTGTAGGGGACATTCCTGGCCACACATAGAGGCTGTGAGGGTTCAGAAAGAAATCCTTGTTTGTCTAAAGTGGTGAATGGTCCAGAAGGAGATGTGCATTTTTCTGTGTCTGTAGCAGCTGTTTAAAGAAGGTGCTCAGTAAGTCCCCTATACTCCTAAGCTTTAGTGGAATTATATAAATACTTGCATTTTACCTTTAGTATTTAGATTTCTTTTAAATCCTTCCTTAAATAAAAAGGACTATTTGATGAACTACAGACCATACAATTTGTAATGTTGCTATATTTAGCAACTAAGGACACAGTACACCTAGTTAAAATTGACTTTTCAGATAAAAAAGGAATACATTTTCAAAGGCGAATTGTGGCAAAAAGTATTGGGACATACTTACAGTACTAGAAAGTATTTGTGTTTACCTGAAGTTCAGATTTACCTCAGCTGTCTTTGGAACACTGTATTTATTCTTTTTGTACCTTTCTGTTGTGAACAGTACATTTACATTAGGACTCCTTACTAGGAGTTGATAACAGAAGATCTAAATTCCTCTCTTCTCTCCTATCTAGCTAACAATTCGTTGAAAGGTATTGTCTAAGGAAGTGCATTCACTGTTCAGCTCTGTGATTATACAGACTAAAGAGAGACCTGGAAGTTAGCACCAGGAAGTTCACCTTGTCTTTCTTGCTGCGGTTGCTTTTAAATGTTGTCTGTCTGTCAGTCTGTTGATAAAAGCACTAGTCAGCATTTGTTGAACCCTCCACCCATTCCCAGAGATCACCACATGACTCACTATTTCTGTTACTCTGTGGTGGTTTCCCTGACCTCCCTAAATAAAACAGATCCCAACTATCCAACCCACCCATCCTACTATTTGTTACCCTTATAATTTCCCAAGCTCCCATTACTATCTGGCCGACCATTTAACTTAATTCCATTTGACTGTGTGTCTTTGTGGAAATTTTAACTTTCATTCGGGTGGAAATTCTGACCTGTCTTTTCACTGTTATCTCTCCTCAGCACCAGGACAGGTTCCTGAGACATGATAGGTGCACAGTAAAGAGTGTATTTATACAATGAATGGAAGAATATATGTACTGTGGTATGGAAAAAAAAAGGGGGGGAATTAGTAACATAGCTGCCAAGAAAATAATAATACATGACATATATTCACAATGCGATTTGTCCACTTCATTTGTGAACTTTTCCTACAAACACCAACATACCGAAATAATTTCTGCTGCCTTCACAGGAGGTATACACTCAAAATACACAAAACCAAACTGGAATGTTTCACAAAGAAAAAACTGAAGTGATATAATTTCTAAGTAGTAACTTCACCTTTGACAATTTTATTTTGAATTGCAAGGTAAAATGAACAGATAGCATACTTTTTAAAATTCTGTTTCTATGTTTATTATTAATGCTTTATATTTTCAGATTCAGTGAAGATAAAAGGTAGCATTCAGAAGAAAGTTTTAACACCGTCCCTCTCCCTCATACAGTCACTTAAATGGTAATTCTTTGAGTCAGTCTGACTCTCCACATGATATAAAATGAAAGTGTTGCTAATAAAATATCTTTCAAAGAGTATTTGGCCTAAGTTTTCTTTTCTAAATGAGAAGAGATGAGAGAGACAGATTCTCACATATGTCCCACTAGGATACACCCAATAAGGACATCTGGAGCTCAGGTTTGACTATAGAACCTGAGGCTGACTCACTTAGAGCAATCAAGCCATCCTCAATATCCAGAAAACAGTCAAAGCAATCGAGCCTCTGGCTGTGGGAGGGGAAAAAGAAAGAGACAGAGAGAGAAAGTAGCAGAGGGTTGCTCCTCCTATATTTCCTTGATTCATCTTGGGAATCAAACTCAAGTCGAATAGATGCTAAGATGACACTCTATCCACTAATGTACCATCCAGGGTATATTGAATCTAAATTTTTAAATTCAAACCAAATACGTGGTAAAACACGTTTCCTATCCCTACATCAACAATTTTCAATATACATAGTCTAGATAATTAATGCGGTATTTTTATTTACTGATTTTTAGAGAAAGGACTGGAGACAGAGAGACAGAAGAGAAATAGAGAAAGAGAGGGGCAGAAGCAGAAAACATCAACTCATAGTAGACAATTCCTGTACGTGCCTTGAACAGACAAGACGAGGGTTTCAAACTGGGAAACTTTGTGTTCCAGATGGACGCTTTATCCACTGCACCACCACAGGTCAGGATCTAGATAATTTACCCATTCTGTTTCTTCTCAGTCCTGATTCTACACACAACCACAAGGGTAGCTGGAACTAAATTTAGAACAGCAGGGGTTCTATATAGAACCTGGTAAGTAATGCCTGACCAGGAGGAGGCGCAGTGGATAGAGTGCCTGACTGTGACACTGAGCACCCAGGTTTGGAACCCCGAGGTTGCCAGCTCAGCTCTGGCTCATCGGGCTTAAGCACGGGCTCATCACCTTCAGCGCCCGGTCGCTAGCTGAGCATGGGATCACAGATCTTATGCTAGCTTGAGCCAAACTCACTAGATTGCAGCCCAAGGTCACCTGTGTGAGCAAGGAATCCCTAGCTCTGCTATATCCCCCCTGTCAAGGCACATATGAGAAAGCAATCAGTGAACAAGTAAGGTACAGTCCAAAGGAATTGATGCTTCTCATCACTCTCCCTTCATATCTGCACCTATCTGGCTCTCTCTCTATCTCTCTGTCTCTGTCACAGACACACACAAACACACACACACACACACACACACAAACAGTAGTTCATCTAACACTAACTCTATCCCATAATATTCCTTTTTATTTACTATAAATTCATTTTTACAGAAATAAAGATTTTAATGAATGGTTGGCTTCTGGTCCTGACTCATTAGCTCCCTTAGTTAGAGTGTCATCTTGAAATGGTAGAGATGGCAGATTCTGTTCCCGGTCAGGGCACATTTGGGAAGCAAACATTGAGGGCACTGCTAAGTGGAACAACAAATGAATGCTTCTCTCTGTCTCTCTCTCCCTTCCTCTTGCTGTCTAGGGAAAATCGCTAGGGAAAATCAATCCATAACATTTTCTAAAAATTTGAAAAGGGTTTGTTTCCAAGAAAAAAACCCTAACCACAATGTCATTTACACAGATCACACATAGTTAAGTACTAATTTTGGACTGTAAGAAATGTAAACACAAATCAGAAGAATTTAGATATAAAAGACTAGATGCGCTATTCTAATCCCAAATTTTAAGATCTTAATATGGCACAGGCTCATTGTAAAAATATGATATCTCTGTGGTCCATAGGATTTTAAAAGGATCACTAAGACCCACACTGTGTCTTAGAGCTTCTCTCTTTGAGTATCAAGTCATTCTTCTTATAAATATGCAAATATAGGGCCTATTGTGATTACATCACATTACATGGCAAAATTAAAAAACTTTTCAAATGTAACTAAGGTCCCAAATAATGTGAATGTAGTTAAGTACAAAGGAGACTATCTGTGGGGGCCAGACCTTTAGAGGAGTCTTGGGACTTAGCTGAGCTCTGAGACTAGAACCTGAAGAGAACCTCTCGTTTTCCATTCCCGACTTTTAAGAAGCCATCCCTCTGGAGTACAGAAGGTGCAGGGAAATGAACTCTCAACAGCCACAGGCACTTGGAAGACGACCTCAAGCCTTAACTAGCACCACAGGCCTACACTGGCATCTTGTGGCAGCCCAGGAAACTCTGAGAGGAGGTCGCCCAAAGCCATGCCCAGATTTCTAACTCATGGAAACTACAAGGTAATAAATGTTCTTTTCATTAAGTTCCTGTGTTTGTGCTCATTTGTTATGCACCAATACTAAAAGAGAAGAGTATCAAAGCATGTTTTGTTAAAAATCACCTTGGCCTGACCTGTGGTGGCACCTTAGATGAAGCATGGGCCCGGAATGCTGAGGATGCGGATTCGAAGAACTGGGCTGCCTGGTCAGGGAACATATGGGAGTTGATGATTCCAGCTCTTTGCCCCCTTTTCTTTTCTCTCTCTCTCTCTCTCTCTCTCTCTCTCTCTCTTCTCTGTGAAATAAATAATGTCTTTAATAAAATTTTTAAAGAGATAGTGTTATCCAGTAAAAATTGAAACCTTTGTTCAGAAAATATACAGAAACATGTTATGACAATAAAGAATTTTCTCCCATAAGGCAGAGATTATCAAGCTCTATTCTTTAAAAATCAAACCAAACTATACTAAAGCTCTACCAGAAACATGCTTTGTCCATACACAGGGATACGTTTAAAGATAAAATGATACAAAAAAAAGCCCTGGCCGGTTGGCTCAGTGGTAGCGCGTCGGCCTGGCGTGTGGGGGACCCGGGTTCGATTCCAGGCCAGGGCACATAGGAGAAGCGCCCATTTGCTTCTTCACCCCCCCTCCTTCCTCTCTGTCTCTCTCTTCCCCGCCTGCAGCCAAGGCTCCATTGGAGCAAAGATGGCCCGGGCGCTGGGGATGGCTCCTTGGCCTCTGCCCCAGGCGCTAGAGTGGCTCTGGTCACAACAGAGCGACGCCCCAGAGGGGCAGAGCATCGCCCCCTGGTGGGCAGAGAGTCGCCCCTGGTGGGCGTGCCAGGTGGATCCCGGTCGGGCGCATGCGGGAGTCTGTCTGACTGTCTCTCCCCTTTTCCAGCTTCAGAAAAATACAAAAAAAAAAAAAAGATAAAATGATGCAAAAATATAATCCATAAAAACATAAATCTTAAAGCTAGAATGGCTATTTTACTAACACAAATTAGTCTTCAAAATAAATTATATTACCAGGTATACAGATAAATAATTTATAATAAAACCTACAATTCATCAAATGACATTAATGAAAAACTAATGAAATTCAAATAATTCAGAAATCCACAATAAAAACTGAAAGCTAGCATTCCTCTCTTGAAAAAAAATTTTTTTACTGATATTTAGAAACTATGCCACCAAACATCAACAGAACACCTAGCCTTGCAACACTACACTGAAACAAGACAATAGACAATCTGCTAAACATTAAAATAAATATCAGTAAATTTCATACAAATGAAGTAAAACAGAATATGTCTTTAAACCAAAAAATAAAATTAAAACTAAAACTATCCAATAAAAACAATGAAATATTTGAACTGACATTTCTAATCAAATATACAAAACCCCACATAGTTCATAAATGATGGAAAATAATAATTAACTGCAGCATATTTCCACCTGAATCATAAAATTAAAAACTCTGATCAGACTGTGGTAGGCAGATAGACAGACATGAGCTGAACAAGGACTATAGCCCAATGAACACAGGGTCACCTCCACAAAAGCAACAGGGGCATAGCAACAGGCAAACCTGAAAAAACAAGGTTCTTAACCCCAGGGTGACCTTTCCTTCACCAACACATCCCTGGTAAGGTGTATTGATCTCTCCCCTGACCTTTCCTCCACTGACAAGTTGATAGGCAGGTTAGATACCTTATAACTGTGGTTTCTGAGGAGTTAACTCCACTTGACATCCAACACTTTGTAATATTTGAAGATACACTAACAAGCAAAAAACAAAACAAAACCTCCTCTAATGCAAGAGGGGGAATAAAAAGAAGTTGTGTGAAGAGATACCAGTAACTTCAGCATTATCCAGAAATTAATCTTAGGTTACACCCTAAACTTAGTAAATTATAAACTACATTTAACTAGAAGCCCAGATGACTTTTCTGACTGTTAAAATCTGAGAAACACTCAAGGTATCTCTGAATAGATCAACCTGCATCATTACCCCTGTAGGAATAGGTGAAATCAAAACACCTGAAACCAGCTGGGCACCACAGCTAATGCCAAGTTCCTGAGGATGGCTTCTAACACACAGCAAAAGACTTCATATTGTGCTCTCTCAACTGGAACAATACCGAGTCATTTAGAAGGCAAAAAATGGTGTTGATGTCAATTTGCAATTGCAGCCAGTTTAATTCAATTGCACCTTAATTTCTTGGAGCTCAGTGTCCTATCTCCCCACAGAAATAGAGTAAGTATCCATTTTTCTTTTATTCAGTGTAAATAGCCAGGCAAAGGCAGCCCGAATCAAATTTCTCCATCCCAGCCCTGCACGGTGCCGGCAGCAGGTGTTTCCAGGGCCCCCAGGCAGGTCCGCAGGCCTGGCATCGGCGGGAGGGGTTGGGGGGTGCCAGGAGGAAAGGGTGACCAGGACTGAGGCACGGAGTGGGGGACTGGGTCGCAGGGGTGTGTGTACCCTGGCCCTGGGATGGGGGAGAAAGGGAAACCTGGAACAGGAACCACAAGCAGGGAGTGAGCTTGCAGGAGCTCAGGGCGGGGACAGAGCCCCGAAAACAGGCAGCAGAGCAGCACCAGGTGGAGTCTAGAGGTGCAGCCACCAGCCCAGCTATGGACCTGGAGAACATGCCCGTCTGGGGTGCGCGCATTATACTGCAGGTCACACTTACCAGTCCCGTGTAGGAGGGACCTCCAGACGCTCTCCCGATGGGGCTCTGCTTTTCCTGTCCTGGCGAGTCCAAACTTCCCACGTGGAACCCGGTGAGTAAGTCCGCACCCGCGCCCTTATCTGTGGCGCCCCGTGCAACTGTTCGCGGAGCGGCGCTCGGGGCGCCCATGCACTGCAGGCACCTTTCAGGGCAGTGGTTCTCTCTGGAGGGCGGCTGGAGTCCGTGGCCAGGCACATTGGTGGCAAAGACCCCTTGTCGCACTCTGAGGGAACTTGGGGTTGTGCCAGAGGGGACTAGGCTGCAGCCTCCTGGTGGTCTCCCCACTTTCATTTCCGCAGCTTACCTGTAGGCGACTCTGGGGTCTTCATCGCTTTCCCTGACTAGAGGATTTGGCAGTTGGTGGGATTCTGGGGGACTGGACGCAGACGGGGTGGTGTAGGGGCCATTCTTGACCACACATACACACAGTGAGGGTTAAGAAAGACATCCTTGTTAGTGTAATGCGGTGAATGGTCCAGAAGGAGATGTGCATTTTTCTGTGTCTGTACCAGCTTTTTAAAGAAGGTGCTCAGTAAGTCCCCTATATCCTAAACTTTATTGGAATTACACATGTAATTTACCTTTACTATATAGCTTTTTAAAAAATTGCTCCTGTATAAAAAGGATGATTTGATGAAATATGGGACAGACAATTAGTAACGTTGCTACCTTAAGCCACTAAGAACACAGGATGCCTAGTTAAAACTGAATTTTCAAAATTATAAGGAATACCTTTTCAAAGGAGATTTGTTGCAGAAAATATCGGGATATACTTATACCAATAAGTATTCATTGTTTATCTGAAGTTCAGATTTACCTTAGCGGTGTGTGCTACACTGCATTTATTCTTTTTGTACCTTTCTCTTCTGAACAGTACCTTTACATCAGGACTCCTTCCTGGGAGTTGATAACAGAAAATCTAAATTCCCCTCTTCTCTCCTATCTAGCTAAAAATTGTTGAAAGATATTGTCTAAGGAAGTGCATTCGCTCTTCAGCTCTGTGATTATACAGACTAAAGAGAAACCTGGAAGTTAGTACCAGGAAGTTCACCTTGTCTTTCTTGCTATGGTTTTTTTTAATTGTGGTCTTTCTGTCTCTTGATAAAAGCACAACTAGTCAGCATTTGCTGAACCCTTGACCCCTTCCCAGAGATCACCACATGGCTCACTATTTGAGTTACTTTGTGATGGAGGTTTCTCCTGACCTCACTACGTAAAAGAGATCCCAACGATCTGACAGACCCATCCTACTCTTTCTTACCCTTCTGTTTCCCAAGCACCCATTACTATCTGGACGACAGTTTAACATAATTATATTTGACTGTGAGCCTTTGTGGGAAATTTAAGTTTCGTGCGGGAAATTCTGACCTGTCTTTTCACTGTTACCTCCTCAGCACCAGAACAGGTTCCTGAGGCATGATACGTGCACTGTAAAGACTGAATGTATACAATGAATGGAAGAATATAGGTACTGTGGTATGGGGAAAAGGGGAGCTATTAACATAGCTGCCAAGATAATAATAATACATGATAGAGAAGATTCCTCAGTTTTCTAACATGGAACAGTACCTTTCATAAATTTCCTACAGTTTTTCTTCTACACCATGAGAATCACACCCTTCATTCGTGAGCCTTTCCTACAAACACCATCATACAGAAATAAAAGAGTTGCCAATACAATATTTTTCAAGGAGGATTCCACCTCAGTTTCATTTAAGAATTGAGATGGAATGAGATAGTGAGAGAGATTCCCGCATATGTCCTGACCAGGATTCACCCAGTAAGGTCATCTGCAGCTGATGTTTGAGTATGGAACTGTATTTAGCACCCGACACAGGCCATGGGAGGGGAAAAGAAAACGGAGGGGGAGAGAGAGAGGGCTAGAAGCAGATGGTCACTTCTCTTGTATTTCCTTGATTCGCCTTTGGAATCAATCTCAAGTTGCTCATAGGCTAGGCTGACACTCTAGCCACTGAAACACCTGCTAGGGTTGATGGAACCTCAGTCTTAAAATTCAAACCAAATATGTGGTTAAACACATTTCCTATTCCTATATCCACAATTTTCAAAATTCATATTTCAAATAATTTGTGCCGGTGTTTTATTTACTGACTTTTAGAGAGATGATGGGGGGAGAAAGAGAGAGAGAGAGAGAGAGAGAGAGAGAGAGAGAGAGAGGAGAAATAGAAAAGAGGGGGGCGGAAGCAGGAAGCATCAACTCACAGTAGGTACTTCATGTATGTGCCTTGACTAGATAAGGCCAGGGTTTCAGAATGGCCACCTCAACGTTCGAGATCAATGCTTTATACACTGCAGCACCACACAACTGGCTATAGATAATTTGAACATTCTGTTTCTCCTCTGTCCTGATTCTTAATACAACCCCAAGGGCAGCTGGAACTAAATTTAGAGCAATCGTGGTTCTATACAGAAACTAGTAAGTAATGCCTGACCGGGCAGAGGTGCAGAGGATAGATCATCAGACTGGGATGCTGAGGATCCAGGTGAGAAACCCCGTGGTCGCACCAGCAAGAGCGCACTCATGAGGCTTAAGCTCAAGATTTTCACCCTAAACGCCAGGTCCCTAGCCTCAGTGTGGGATTATACACCTGAAACTAGGGACGCTAGATTGAGCCCAATTCACTGACTTGAAACTCAAGGTTGCTGGTGTGAGCAAGGGGTCACTAGCTCTGCTATACCCCCCCTTGTCAAGGCACATATTGGAAAGCAATCAGTGAACAACTAAAGTGCAGTAAAAAGGAACTGATCCTTCTCATCTCTTTCCTTTTCCAGCCCTCTCTCTGTCTTTCTGTCTCTGACACACACAAAACAACAACAGTAGTTCATCTAACACTAAATCTTTCCCATAATATTCCTTAATATTTATTATACACTCATTTTTCCAGAAATAAAGATTTTATAGGAATGGTTGGCTTCTGGTCGTGACTCATTAGCTCCCTTGGTTAGAGTGTCATCCTGAAATGGCAAAATTGCAGGTTCTGTTCCCGGTCAGGGCACATATGGGAAGCAAACACTGAATGGACTGCTAAGTGGAACAACAATTGAATGCATCTCTCAGTCTCTCTCTCCCTTCATCTTGCTGTTTAGCTAAAATCAATCAAAATTTTCTTAGAAATTTGAAAAGGTTTTGCTTCCAAGAAAATAACCCTAACTACAATGTTATTTACATAGATCATGCTCAGTTAGTACTAATTCCGGACTGTACGAAATCTAAATACCATTCAGAAGAATTTAGAAATAAACTAGATGTGCAATTCTAATCCCAAATTTTAAGATCTTAACAAAACAATGACTGATCAACAGGATTTTAACAGGATCTCTAAGATCTACTCCGTGTTACAGAGTCTCTCTCCTTGAGAATAAAGTCCTTCCTCTTATGAATATGCAAATATATCGCCTATGTGATTATGTCACATTACATGGCAAAATTAAAAGACTTTTCAAATGTAATTAAGGACCCCAATCAAGGGAATTTAGTTAAGCACAAAGGAGACTATCTTGGGGGCCAGACCTTAGAGGGGGCTTGGGACATACCAGAGCTCAAGAGACTGGGACCTGAAGGGAACCTCTCGCTTTCCATTGCTGGCTTTGAAGAAGCCATCCCTCTGGAGTACAGAAGCTGCAGGGAAATGAACTCTCAACAGCCACAGGCACTTGGAAGATGACCTCAAGCCTTAACTAGCACCACAGGCCTACACTGGCATCTTTTGGCAGCCCAGGGAACTCTGAGAGGAGACCGCCCAAAGCCATGCCCAGATTTCTAACTCATGGAAACTGCGAGGTAATAAATGTTCTTTTCATTAAGTTCTTGTGTTTGTGCTCATTTGTTTTACACCAATAGTAGAAGAAAAGAGTATCAAAGCAATTTTTTTGTTAAAAATCACCTTGGCCTGACCTGTGTTGGTGCAGTAGATGAAGCATGGACCTGGCACAGTGAGGTTGTGGGTTCGAAGCCCTGGACCTGACTGATCAAGGAACCTATGGGAGTTGAGGCTTCCAGCTCCTTACACCCTTCTCTCTCTTCTCTGTGAAATAAGTAACGTCTTTAAAAAATTTTTTTTAAATAGTCTAAAGCAGTACATATTGAAACCTTTGTTCAGAAAACATACAGAAAGATGTTAAGACCAATAAAGAATTTTCTCCCATAAGGCAGAGATGATCAAGCTCTATTCTTTAAAAACCAAAACCAACTATACAGAAAGTCTACGAGAAACAAGCTTTGTCCATACACATGGATAGGTTTAAAGATAAAATGATGGAAACATATAGTCCATAAAAACATAAATCTCAAAGCTAGAATGGCTGTTTTACTAACACAAATTAGTCTTCGAAAAAGTCACATTATTGGATATACAGATAAATAATGTATAATAAAAGCTACCGTTCATTACAAGGACATAATCACAAGTATATGACCCAATAACAAAACTTAAAAAGACATTATCGGAAAAAACTAATGGAATTCAAAGAAGACAGAAATCCACAATTACAACTGAAACCTAGCATTCCTCTATTAAAAATAATTTTAAAAAGAGAAAATCATATTTACTGATATTTAGAAACTATTCCACCAACACCAACAGAACACCTAGCCTCGCAACTCTACACTGGAACATGAACATAGACACTCTGCTAGACCTTACGGTAAATCTCAGTGAATTTCATAGAATTGAAGTGAGACAGAATATGTCCTTTAACTAGAAAAAAAAATTAGAACAAAAACTATATAATAAATGGACAAATTATTTAAACTGATATTTCTAAACAAATAAAGAACCAGATAGGTCATTAAAAGATGAGAAATACAGATTAAAAGCATTATATGTCCGCCTGAATTGGTAAAATTGAAATGAGTGATCAGACTGTGTCAGGCAGTTAGATAGACACAAGCTGAACAAGGACTATAGGCCAAGGCACACAAGGTCACCTCCCAAATAACACCAGCGGCATAGCAACAGTCAGAACTGGGTAACAAGGTTCGTACTCCCAGGGGGACCTTTCCTTCACCAACACATCCCTGGTCAGGTGGTTCAGACCCTCCCCTGACCTTTCCTCCACTGACAGGTTGCTAGTCATGCAGGTTAGATACCTGAGAAGGGGGAAGGTATCTCTGAATAGATCAACTTGCATCATTAACCCTGTAGGAATAGGTGAATTCAAAACACCTGAAACCAGCTGGGCACCACAACTAATGCCACCTTCATGAGGATGGCTTCTAACACACAGCAAAAGACTTCATATTCTGCTCTCTCAACTGGAACAATACCGAGTCATTTAGAAGGCAAAAAATGGTGTTGATGTCAATTTGCAATTGCAGCAGTTTAATTCAATTTCACTTTAATTTGTTGGAGCTCCGTGTCCTATCTCCCAACAGAAATAAAGTATCCACTGTTCTTTCATTCAGTGTAAATAGCCTGGCAAAGGGAGCCCGAATCCAATTTCTCCATCCCAGCCCTGCACGGTGCCCTCAGCTGGCCTTTCCTGGGCCCCCAGGCAATTCCTCCAGCCTGGCACTGGCGGGAGGGGTGGGGGAGCCAGGAGGAAGGAGTGACCAGGACTGAGGCACAGAGTGGGAGACTGGGGCTCAGGAGTGTGTGTACGGCGGCGCTGGGATGGGGGGGAGAACGGGAAACCTGGAACAGAAACCCTGAGGAGGGGGTGGGCGTGCAGGAGCTCAGGGCGGGGACAGAGCCCTGAAAACAGGCAGCAGAGCAGCACCGGGCGGAGTCTAGCTGTGCAGCCACTGGCCCAGCTATGGACCCGGCGAACTCTGCCCCTCTGGGGCGCGCGCATTACTAGGCAGGTCACACTTACCTGTCTGGTGCAGGAGGAACCTCCAGCGGCTGTCCCGATGGGGCTCTGCTTTCCCTGTCCAGGCGAGTCCAAACTTCCCATGCTGATCCTGCGGAGTCAGAGGAGGTCTTCATCCCTTTCCATGACTGGGGATGTGGCAGGCAGTGGGATGCCTGGGGAAGGGACTCAGAGGTGAGGTGTAGGGGCCATTCTTGGCCAGGCATAGATGCAGAGCATCCTCTGGGCAGGAGGGACTCTTTCAGGTTTTATTTCACTGTGCTCGGCAGATTCTCCTTTAACACTGGTATTTCCTCTTCCTCAGCAGACATAACTGACTGCTGGGCTACAGCTACCTGCTACACGACAAGCTACATGGCACCAGTGTAGACATACTTCTTAGAAAGAATATAATAGGAATGGGGGGGAAAATGCCTTCATACAGACATATATTTTAGCAAAGATGGAACGCTAACTAACAAGCGAGAGGCATAGTAATACAGGACAGACACCTCACAGCCTTAGCCGATCTAGTGGCCTCTGCCAGGAAAAAAATTTCACTTAATCCTGACAGATGCTCTCAGATCAATAAACTACAGTGGTGTTTAACAACAAAGGCTCTAGATATATTCTTTTAGCAAATTTCAATCATACAGTACAGTATTATCCACTACAGTCACCATGCTAGTTACCACTAGAGCTTCAGAATTTATTCACCATAGAACAAATGTTCTACCCTTTTACAGATCGCTCCCTATTCCCTCCACTCTTTAAACCCTGGCACCTAGTTTTCTATTCTCTAATTTTATGAATTCAGTTTCTATGTTTAGATTCCACATTTAAGTGATACCATACAATATTTGTCTTTGTCTGGCTTATATCACTTAGTATAATGCTTCAACAGGTTCACCCATGTTTTCACAAGTGATAGGATTTTCATCTTTTTTGAGTGTGAATAATAGAGTAATGGATAAATAGATAGATGGTAGATACACAGATAGATGATCAGATCCTGAATTTACTCACATCTGAAATCGCATCAATATATTATTTTTGGTATCTACTCATTCATCAATGGACACTTAGTTTGTTTCAATATTTGGCTATGATTAATAACACTTCAGGTAATATGGGAATACAGATATCTGTTCAAGATGATTTCATTTCCTTTGGACATATATTTAGAGGTATTATTGCTGGTTCATGTGGTACTTCTAGCTTTAATCTTTTCAGAAACCTCTATACTGTTTTTCCACAGTGGCTGAACTAGTTTACATCCTCACCAACAGTGGAAGAGTGTTCCCTTTTTCTTCACATACTTAAGAGCAATTGTTACCTCTTGTCTTTTTGATGATAGACATTTAAAAAATGATGAGTTTGTCCCTGGCCAGTTGGCTCAGTGGTAGAGTGTCAGCCCAGCATCTGGAAGTCCCGGGTTCACTTCCTGGCCAGAGCACACAGGAGAAGTGCCCATCTGCTTCTTTACCCTTCCTCTTCTCCTTTCTTTTTATCTCTCTCTTCCACTCCTGTAACCAAGGCTCCTTTGGAGCAAAGTTGGCCCGGGCACTAAGGACGGCTCCATTTCCTCCGCCTCAGGCACTGGAATGCGTTGAGCTGCAACAGAGCAAAGCCCCAGATGGGCAGAGCATCGCCCCTGGTGGACATGCTGGGTGGATCCTGGTCAGGTGCCTGTGAGAATCTGTCTGACTGCCTCCTCACTACTAACTTTGGAAAAATAGAAAAAAAATGATGAGTTTACATATCATTTTGGTTTTCATTTGCCTATTTCTGATTAGTGATATTGAATACCGTTGTATATACCCGATGGCCATTTGTGTCTTTTATGATCAAGTGTCCATTCAAGGTCCTTTGCCTATTTTTTTGATTGGGTTGTTTTATGCTATTGAATTATATTAGGGGTTAATAGTTTGGAGATTATCCCCTTATTATATGTATGTTTTCCAAATATTTTCTCCCATTCCATAGGCTGCCTTTTCAATTTGTTGATGGTTTACTTTGCTGTCCAGAAGCCTTTTAGTTGTTGTACCCACTTGTTAATTTTTGTTTTTGGTATCAAATCATTGCTAAGACCAATGTCAAAAAGCTTACCACCTGCCTGACCAGGCAATGGTGCTGTGGATAGAATGTCTGACACTGGGACATGGAGGACCCAGGTTTGAATCCCTGAGGTTGCCAGCTTCAGTGGGGGCTCATCTGATTTGAGCAAGGCTCACCAGCTTGAGCCCAAGGTCACTGGCTTGAGCAAGGGGTCACTCAGTCTGCTGTAACCACCCTCCAGGGCAAAGCACATATGAAAAAGCAATCAATGAACAACTAAGATGCTGCAATGAAAATTTGATGCTTCTCATCTCTCTCCTTTCCTGTCTGTCTGTCTTTATCTGTCCCTTTCTCTGTCTCTGTCTTTTACAAAAAAAAAAAAAAAAAAAGGAGGAAGAATAGTGATTTTATTTTGTTTCTGGTTTTAAAAGAAATGTTTCAGTGTTTAGCTATTAATTATGATGTTATCTATTGACTGAGATGATTTTATTGCTTCCTCTTAATTCAGTATGTCTTATATATATATTTTCTTCTTGCAGTTGCTAGACTCCTAGTCTAGAGAGAAACTTATTTACTCTAGTAATTTTTATCTTCTGGTGTATTTAAAACATTTGCATTTAAAATAATTAGAGAACTCCCCCTTATCCATGGAGGATTTATCCAAGACCCCAGTGAATGCCTAAAATTAAACCTTGTATACATTATTATTTTTATCTATACAGACATACTTATTATAAAGTTTACTTTATAAATTAGTCACACTAAGGGACTAACAACAATAACTACCAATGAAATAAAACAATTAGCCCTGCCCAGGTAGAGGTACAGTAGATAAAACACTGAACTGGGATGCTAAGGATCAGGTTCAAAACCTTGAGGTTGGTGGGTTGAGCACGGTTCATCTGACATAAGTGTGGGAACATCAAAATTACCCCATGGTCACTAGCTTGAGCCCAAAGGCCACTGGCTTGAAAGCTCATAGTCGCTGGCTTGAACTCAAGATTGCTGGCATGAGCGAGGGGTCACTAGCTAAGTTAGAGCCCCCTCAGTCAAAGCACATATAAGAAAGCAATCAATGAACAACTAAAGTACTGTAATAAAGAATTGATGGCTCTCATCTCTTTCCCTTTCTGGCTGTCCCTGTCTCTTTCTTTCATAAGTAAATCAATCAATCAATCAATTAGAGCAGTATACTGTAATAAAAATGATAGAAATATGGACTCTGCCTCTTTCTGATACTCGATCTGATAACTGAGACTCTTACTAAGTGATAATGGGTAGTTGGGGTCTATGGTGTGGATACACTGGACAAAGCTGAACAGAGCTGGATGGTGAGAGATTTCATCATGTTACACATGATGCAATTTAAAATTTGTGAATTGTTTATCTGGAATTATCCATTTAATAATTTTAAAATGCTGTTGACCACAGGTAACTGAAATTTAATAGAGCCAAAACCGTGAATAAGGGAGACTACAGTGTTGATATGTTAGTGCTTAGGTCTGCCATTTTATTTTTTGTGTTTTCTTTCACAGTTCTTGTTTCTCTGTTTCTCTTTTCTTGATTTCTTGTGGAATACTAAAAAGGTTCTTTTAATTCCACCTAGACTTATTTATAATGTTTTCGCATGTATCTCATATTTTTCACAGTGGTGCTCTGGATTACAGTATTATTTTGTAACTTATCATAGTCTACTAGTGTCAACCTTTTATCACTTAAGAAAAATGGGGAAATCTCACTTTTATTTAATTTATTTATCTTCCATCACTTTTTAAAATAAGTTTAGAAACTATTTTCCACTGATTTTTGAGAGAGAGGAAGGAGGGAAGGAAGAAAGAGGGAGAAACAACTCACTTCACTTAGTTGTTCTATTTATTTGTGTGCTCATTGTGTCTTGTACATGCCCTGACTGGTGTTTGAATGTGCATCCTTGGAGCTCTGGGACAACGCTCTATCCACTGACACACTTGGACAGGGCCTATCTTTTTTCACTTTTAAATGTTATTTTATTGACTCTTAATTTTTTATTTAATCGTGAAATATGACTTACAGAAGTCATAAAGGGAAAGCAAAGTGTATTACATGTACTCTAATTTTTTTCTCTGATGTTTTTTTTCCTGATATTTTTGGGCTATTTCTTTTATCATTTCCTCTTTGTTTAAAATTCATTTAGTCACTCTTTAAAAATAGGAACAAATTCTTTAGTTTTCCTTTGCGCTGACCGATTCCCTCTTCTTGATTCCACTCCTCATGTTCTTATTCATTGGGGGTCTAGGGGCCCAGTGCAGAAGAACACTGGCCCTGGCTGCTCACTGTTGTTACTTCACATTGTGCTGGGCGAGGGAAGAACCTACTTGAGCTCCTTCTGCTGCTATGCTGGGAGTCAGGAAGTGACTGGTATTCCATATTCTCCAGTCCTGGAGTAGTGTCATTCAGTTCATCTTTTTTTAAAAAAATAATTACATTTTAGAGTTCTCCTTTGATCATCTCAAACAGTTTTTGAAGGTTTATTATAATTGCATTTGGAGAAAAATATAAACAAGGAGAAATTGGTCAACCTTGTCATCTGAAGACCAAAAGTCATATACTGAACTGTGACTCCAGGTCCTTACCCAATTTAACAATGCCCAATGTAAATCAAATACAAAAATAAGCCAACAAACCAATACACTACTGAAAATGCCTTAGATTCAGGCTTATCCTGAGAGTCATTTAATACTGTGCTTTATATATAAACTTTAAGGAAAATAAGAGGTTTCACAAGAATCTAAAACATACTGCCAATAAAGGGGCATTGCTCTGTTGCAATCAGAGCTATTCTAGTGCCTGAGGTGAAGGCCATGGAACCATCCTCAGTGCCCGGGCAAACCTTGCTCCAATAGAGCCTTGGCTGGGAGGGGAAGAGAGAGACAAAGGAGAGGGGGAATGATGGAGAAGTAGACAGGTGCTTCTCTTGTGTGCCCTGGCTGGGAATTGAACCTGGGAGTTCAACAAAGCCAGGCTGATGCTCTATTACTGAGCTAACCAGCCAGAGCTTCAAGAATATTTTGTTATTTTATTTTGCTTTCTATCTGCCCATGTAACTACATTCTAGTTTGGATATGCTTTTATCATAGAAAGGACATATGATAGCATCTATCCTATGCTCAAGGCACTGAGAACTAGGTTTGTTGTTAGCATTACGGAGATGCTATTACCTTTTCAGCCTTGTCCACTAAATTTTCAAGTATGCAAGGGATTCATTTATTGGCATTCAGTAAATTAATGCCTTATAAGAAAAAAAATTAATTGTAGTCTAATTCTATTAATTTGATTGATATTATATATTGTTATTATTGCATTTTTAAGGACAGGGAGATTTAAAAAAAAGGAAGAGGGTGGGATACAGCCAAAGCAACCTTGTGAAGTGAAATAATTGAGCTCAGTTCTCTCTCTGTAGCATGGAAGGGAAATGATTTGGAAATTCAGAACTCCAGTGAATGTTCCATAATTATTTCCACTCTCTGTTCTGCAATTGTTTTATCTGACATATATAGAAAATGTGGAAGACAATACTTATTTTCATTTGTGTTCTTCAACTAATTTAGGGTTTTATCATAGGTGATCTAGGCTATAGGTCAGCCTCTATTTGTGACCTAATTTCTTTCAAAATTCCAGAATTTCTTGACTTGTATGACTGGTGCAACCACTGAGAATAAAATGATTAAGGTATGAGTCACTATAACCATGTAATAACCTGTTTCTTCAACCACTGCAGAAATGGCAAAGGGGAGAAAATAATTGAGTATAACTGATAGTTAAAGAAGATTTTACCTTTTATTGAGTTCAAAGTACTTTCTTCATGCAGTTGTACAAATATTTAATTGCATTTTCTTGTCAGAATTTTAATCTTTTTATTTCAGAAATCTTGAGTTGTTTCTGAACATTACATTTCATTTTTGCATAGATAATAGCTGCTTCACAAAGTTCTATAAAAAGATATGCTTGTAGAATGCTGGGACAGAGTAGATAAAAGTCGCTATGGTTGCTTTCACACCAATGCCATGGTGTACAGTACTTGGCTTTGCTTGCTACTAAGGGCAAATCATTTTTAAGTCAAATCTGTATTAATCTTATCATTGAAATCTGTTTATTTTTTAACAAGACAATGTTGTACATGCTTTTCTCCAACTATGGAAGTCTGAGATTTATTTACATAAGAACTGTTAGCAAGATGATTACACCAATATATAAATAGCCTCCACTGTGCTAACTTGAAAACAATGTATAATATACATTTTCTATATGTGTGTATGTATATATAAATATATTATAAATATATGTGGGTATGTATACATATACAATAACGTAAGAATATACATCTCTTTATATGTGACACAATTAGGTTTACAGTTGTGAGTACACTGAACATAGTTTATTCTTGTATTATCATTTATTTATTATTGTATTATTTTCCACATGAAGAACTATAAATCTACTTTTGTCATCCAGCATACACACAGACACAGTTGGCCATTTGCCTCTGTGGCTATTGCAGCTACAGATTCAACCAACTGCTAGATTGACATTTTTTTTAGTCACATCATTGCAGCCTGATAGGTGGGATGGATAATCCACTGGGGATGCTGAGAGCCCCAGTTTGAAACTCTGAGTTCGCTGGCTAGAGTGTAAGGTCATGGGCTCAAGAAAAGGCTTGCCAGCTTGAGCACAGGGTCACTGGCTTGAGTGCAGGATCAAAGACATGATCCCAAGGTCACTGCTTTAAGCCCAAAGGTAGCTGGCTTGGAGCCTAAGGTTGCTGGCTAGAGCCCCCATGGCTGACTGGAAGACCTAGGCTGTTTGTTGGCTTGAGTCAAGTGGTCACTCACTCAGCTTGAGCCACTGGTCAGGGCACATATGAGAAAGCAATGAATGTACAACTGAAGTGAAACTGCCATGAGTCAATGCTTCTTCTTCCCCTTCTCTCTCACTTACTTTCTCTTGCTTAAAAAAAAAAATGGTGTTGTGTACATAGACTGTGCAGCTGGCCTACTATGTTTGCATCTGTACTAAACATTTACAGAACTTTTTTCTGTCTTATTCCATAAACATAAGCTGACCAATCGTCCTCCTTTAGTGAGGACAGTCCTTCTTTTGTAAATTCCGTCTCCCTTGAAAAGTGTCCTCCTACATGTCCTCTTTTTTGATATTGGAAGACTAATCTGTAAATGTCCGTATTCTATAGATGCAGAGTCGATCCATTTGTGTGATGTGATGTCTTTTATCTAAATGAGTACCTTTTTCTTAGAATTATTAAAAAATAATAGGCATGTAAGCATAATTACAATATAAAATATTACAAATGTTTTATTATGAATTTATCATTATAGTATATTATTGTTGCAATGAATAAAAGGTTTATTTATGATATTATTTTCTTCAATTTATTTTTGTCCTCCTTTTCATTGTAAAAACGTTGGTCACCTTACTAAACAGCACAGTATCACAATTATTTACAAAGCATTTTCATTGTATCAGATATTATAATTAATCTACAGGTGAGTTAAAGTGTATGATGGATTTCTATAAGTTATAGGCAAATAAAATCCCTTTTTATTTAAAGAACTTGGAACCAATCCCTGTGGATATTGAGGGATGACTGTATGCTTTTAACTGACACGTTCATTTTCATATTTGTTCAATGAAGCAGTTTCTCTTATCATGAAGAATACACAATAAATCAGAACTATTTAGAAATAAATTATATTTTCCATTACATTAAAATTATTTTTATTGTCACATGTGAACTTCCATTTGGCATCTTTATACATCTGCATTCACATGATTGTAGTCATTATGCACATGGATTTTCTGGTTCTGAAATCATATTATAAACATTTCTACTGTTTTTGCAACACTCCATAGATATCTATTCCAATTACAGTGTTATTCTCTGTTGATATTCTAATATAACTAAACCATTCCCTTAAAATATCTGTATTCTTACGTAACCATCTGGTATCTTCTATCTAGCCTTATATTTTTATATTAAAAATTATGATTTGTACATATATACTAGTGTGTATGTGTGGTTTTGTTTATTTCTCTATGACTAACTTCCAGTAGTAGAGTAACAAGACCAACAATTACAAATTTCTGTTACTCTTGCTTAGTACTTTTGAAATTTTTCATAAGAAGCTTGATGTAAAGTTCTAAAACATGCTTTTAAATATTATATGATTTTGGAGGTATGAACAGTATATAAAAACATTATTGTTCCCATATATATTGTGGGTGTCTGGTCCAATGTCAGAATGTTTTTATTTGACCTGAAATATTAATCTCCCAATTTGTATTTACTTTAATCACCTTTAATTTCATGGTGAATAGAGAATGAGGAACAGAAGTTTTAGAGGTTTGGGCAATTTGCAAATTATTGTTTCTATTTATTTTATATATAGGAAGATTTAGAAGGTCAGAAAAAGAAAAATACACTTAGCAAAGTATGCTTCTAACACAATAGGCTATTCTAGATGTTCTTTATCATATCTTAGTAATTTTCCTGTAAATAACCTTTGGAATGACATTTTATGCAAAGCTGGCGAACTAAAGGGACACCTGTCAGATAAACTGAGCTCTTCACCAGGCTGTCAAGTTTTTTTTTTTCGGTGTTCCTTATCCACATTGTAGTGACGGAAGAGTGTCTGGAATTACATTTTTAGCTGTTGGGAAATTTTGAAGATTTATTAAAATTAACCAACATGTAATTAATTGGGGCACCATTAATAGTGTATTAGTGTTCAGATAGGTTAATAGAAGAAGACAAATAGATTACATCTTGTATACTAACAAGTCCTACTAATTGTCTGGAAAGTGTGGTTAAGAAGACCTGTCCTGTTCTGCAGGAAAGAGTGCTGAGATGACGACACTGAGTGATTGGTCTTGTATGTCATTGGAACAGATTGGGAGTCTACTTGCCACATTCCTGCCAAACAGGAGCCACTTGTTTTTACACTAATCCTTCCTGTTGGTCAATATGGGTAAACTGGTTTAAGAATCTGAACATAAGCGAATAAGCCACATATAGTTTATAATTCTCTGGAGATATTGTTACCTAATCTAAAAAAACCAATCATGTGAAGCCATGCAGCCAGAACTCCTTGCTTGTCCCTCATTTATAGGGCTATAAATCAAATGCTGCTACATTTCACCAGCCAGTGAGTTGAAGTGAAGTCATGCCTACTTGTATTTAAAGTGTGCCTGTTCTCACCACTCATTAGTCTGACCCTGGGACTGTGTACAACAATGGAAGCAATATCAACCCATACAAGAAGTTTAGGAAATGTGTAAAAGTCTATGTGGTTCTCACAGTTATTGGCAGACGTCCTGGTTTTGAGTAGGTAGGGAACAGAAATTCTAGAGGGTTGAAATGCAAAGAGCAATTCTATACCACAGAGAAATCTCCAGTGTCTACAGAAATCACCACGAGTATGTTAAGAACTGAACTGAAGGAGTTTCTCCCATCCCTGCATATAACACACACTCAAAAACTGAATTTATTAAAGAATTAAAGGGTGTATTTTTCACATGGGACCCACACAGCTTTTTTAACCCTACACGTCCTTTCCTTTCATCAGGTCCCATGGCAACACTGGTCTAGTGTCTTCAAAACAAAGAAATAACCGAGTGAACACCGTGATGATTTCTGGGTGGTGCCACTGCTTGAGACAGTGCAGGACAGATCTGAGAGACAGAAATGCTTACATGAAGAAAAAAAAAAAGTGTCAATTCCTTTTTTTTCAAATAAAATGAATGCAATCAATTCTTGCATAATTCAAACCTGTTTGCAAGAATGACTGTGAAGTTTTTTACTTGTTTCTCTTCCTGCTCCAATTTGTGATTCCAGAGTTATTCAAAAATTCACGTTATGTTCTGAACACTTACAACTGACTGTATGAGGAACATTTTGCAATATTAAATGATGTATATTACTCTTAAATCTAGTTATTTGCAAGTCTAAATATAATATACTAGAAGCAAAATATAGTCTTGATACTGACTACAAAAAATGACCAGTATAGGCCCTGGCCGGTTGTCTCAGCGGTGGAGCACCGGCCTGGCGTGAGGGGGACCCGGGTTCGATTCCCAGCCAGGGCACATGGGAGAGGCGTCCATTTGCTTCTCCACCCCCCACTCCTTCCTCTCTGTCTCTCTCTTCCCCTCCCGCAGCCGAGGCTTCATTGGAGCAAGGATGGCCCGGGCGCTGGGGATGGCTCCTTGGCCTTTGCCCCAGGTGCTGGAGTGGCTCTGGTCACAGCAGAGCGAAGCCCCGGAGGGGCAGAGCATCACCCCCTGGTGGGCAGAGCGTCGCCCCTGGTGGGCGTGCCGGGTGGATCCTGGTCGGGCGCATGCGGGAGTCCGTCTGACTGTCTCTCCCCGTTTCCAGCTTCGGAAAAATACAAAAAAAAAAAAAAAAATGACCAGTATACACTAAATGGCCACTTCACATTGAATTCTAAATGCTGAGAATACTTTTATGTTATAAGAATGTTTAACTTGATAATGAAGCCAACAAATTAAAACTTTTACTTTATTTAAATAAATTTTATTTGAAATTCAACATTAATTTTATATATATGAAGTTTACCTTTCAACTTAATAAAGCATTGAAAAAAAACCGTATTGAAAAACAGAAATAAAAAAATGTTCTTGCCCCTAACATCTAAATTGTTAAGAGTGAAGAAGCCCACTGCAGGTATAATCCAGAGCAGTGATTTTCAACCTTTTTTTTCATGGCACAAACACACAGTAATTACTAAGGTCAGTGCCCCTGACTAAATACAGCCATTTTCATCTAATGGCACAAATAAATTAGTTACTAAGGAAGAAGAGGTCAGGGCCCCTTTTTCTTTAGTAACTAGTTTATGAGTGTGTGAGAAACAAAGGTTGAAAAGATTCCAGAGTACTTTATTATAATAAGAATACCAAAAAATTATTAAAGAAAATTTCTTTAAACATCCAGTAATTCAGAAGTAGGCCATTATTGAGGAAGGACCTATTTATCAGTAAAGGCTGTGTCCTGAAGGTATTGAATACTTTATCGCTCATTCTTATTTAGTTGTAATTGTGTAGATTATTGGAGCATTTCATGGAAACATAGAAATTTATTGTATATAAGTAATAGAATGTAGTTATTTTGTAGCAGATTTTGAATCAAATAGTACTCTTGAGTTTCGTGAAACACCAAGTTTCATTAGTAAATATTCTTTGAACTTTTTATGCTATCACCATGTTAAATATATTATGATAATATTTGTAGAAAATGATGCCTAACTTTTGTGATAACTATATATTGAGTATGTATTTTCTTATAGGTTACCTCTTGTTCTCAATTTTACTTTGACACTCTCTCTGGATGGCTACCACACAGAACTTCCATGTGTTTTTCGTTACTACTTATTTTTCTAATTCATTTTCCAACTCAAGTCATCTCCTGAAAGAGATAGTATCCAATGGTCTTCTCTAAATAATAAACAGTGAATACATACACTAGCATATGCAGAGATTTCTAGAAACTTATTATATTTTCTGTCATATTTTTTCACAGGGAACTGTTTTGACATAAGCATAAACGTACTGTGGTTCATATGAAGGGATATCACATTTCCTCAATACTTCCGTTGTAGCACACTGGCTAATATGATCTGCCTACTTTCATTACACTTATAATTGTTTTTGTTTATTCTATTAGGGTGGAGTTGCTATTTATGAAGATAGAACTATAAGATAATATGTCTGGAGTTGGGTAAAAATCATTGTACAGGTTTTAGACATGTCAAGATTGAGATGTCTATTAGACATTTAATTTGCACAGAGCTAGAGCCCTATTTCATTTTCTCTCTGTTTTTCTTCTACTTCAGATGTTGATATCATAGCATGCTTCGTGTAGGTATGCCCTGGTAGGCTCTTAACTCAGAATCAACACCAAGTTTTACTCTGAGGTTCTCTGGTGCCAGATATGTGAAATGTGCTGGATCCCACGCAAGCATGAGAAACAAAATCAGGACAGATTTAATACCTGCATGGTAACACTTGCCCAATTATGGATAAGAGTAAGTGGATTTACAGGAGAAAATAACCATTTTAATTATGGACATAAAGATGGGGTTTCATAAGAATATGGGGCCCAAGGACAAAATGGGTAGTTGAGACACATGTGCCATTTTGAGTTAGGGAGAAAAAGAGGGTAGTGATTTGGGACTTCAAAGGGGAGGAAAGGAATTACATTGAGATGCAAAAGCAAATGTTTGGTGACAAAGGGCCATACAGAAACAATGAGCCCTGGAGGGGGCAGTACATCTAGTGTGTGTGTGTGTGTGTGTATTTGTAGTTAAGCTCTGGTGATAGTTCTTTTTCTTGTAATAGACATTTTATGTAAATTCTTTAAAGCAGGTAGGGGAAACACCAAAGCCTCTTTCTAAGTTTTCTGTTTCCTAGAAAATAAAATAATTCTCATGCCAAAGAGACACAGCTTCGAGTGGCAGATTTTGTTTTCCTACAAAAGGAAAGGGCCTGAGACATACTAGATGCTCAATACATTTTTCTGACTATGTGAATAAAAATGTAATTCCTGTTGGAACTGAAAACGTTTGTTTTCACTGAGAGCTAGAATCTAAATTGCTTCATCAGTCAGGATGAAGTCAGGTGGGAAGAAAGAAATTTATGTTCTTTATTAATTTTAACAATACAGCATTTTGTAACTAAGAAAATTTTATCTAGACTTGTCCTCAGGTGTGTGTGTGTGTGTGTGTGTGTGTGTGTGTGTGTGTGTGTGTGTATATATATATATATATATATATATATATATATATATATATATACTATCCATACCTTTAAGCATCTACTCCATTCTTGGATAAGACCCTTGAAGATAAGGGGGAAACACTGTATAAAGAGAGTTCATAGAACTTATACATTGGACTTTATTTGTTTTCAAATTCTTATAGCAAAACACTTTTCTTAATTCCTAAAAAAATATTTTTTTAAAATTACCATCTTTATGTGACATTAATTTTAGATGTTCACATCTATAACCCAATATTTCCAATTTTCTGTGCCATTTCCCTCATCTTTTTACTCTTGAATTAATTTTATTAACTGTCAGTGCTTATTTGAATCAAGAGGAAAACTTCAAAATCACTTGAAGCAAAGTGGATTTATCTTTGCAGTTATAGAGGTCATTATATTCTATCATTTTCTAAAACCCAGTCTTTTTTAAAGAAGATAAATGAGAACAAACTCCACATTATGTAACCAAAATTTAAATGAATAGCTTAAGAAGAAGAAATGACCAAAAGAAGTAGAATGCCATAAATAACAAAATGAAGTATGTCATACAATAAAAGTGTTTCTGAAACTGCTAGTGAGCCAGGGTAATCTTTGTAACAGAAGGTAAATAGCACCAGCCCCTTACAACAATAGCAACATTTGTGCCAAATACTATTTTTTTAAAAATGATGAAAATCTGTGTATTATCCAATAGACTAGCAAGTTTAAACCGGAGTGCCACAAGAATCTTTAACATGCAATATTTGACTATTCAGTCAGGGTAACTGTCCTCTTTTCCCTTAGATTGTTAAATAAAAAATGACAATAACAAACACAAAGTAAATAGCCAGTGTCAATATCTTGTCTTGAATCATAAATATATGTCATATAATAGAGTTACATCTTATTGATCACACTGCATAACAAAGTTACATCAAATTGGTTAATTCTTGATAACAGAAATCCTTACATACAAATATCGGCGTCCAATTTTTAAAAAATAAACTTTGGAAAAAGATGGATAGGAATTTACTGTTACTATTTTCTTTTCTAAAGCAAATTATACCGAACTTTTTTGTCAGACTGGCAAAATGTTTTTGGTGTGCCACAGAATTTAAGTAATTAGTTGACAACCATTATATACAAAGGTTGGCTCATTCCTCACAATGTTACAAATATAATTACCTTTAAGTCATATTACCTTTCTAGAGGTTACCTTAAAAATAAACACTTTGATTTTTTTTTACATTCTCATCCCTTTTCTCTTCCTAACCCTAAATTCCACATTGGTAATTCATTCTAAAAATGGACCTTGTAAATATAATAAAGTACGTATTCAAAAAAAAAAAAAAAAAAAAAAAGAATAAAGATGCAATAAATATAGAGTTGAAAAATCTCAATTAAGCTGTTTCCACATTAAAGGAACACAGACATTAAGGATAGTCAAGCTTGCCTCGGAGAAAGACATTTGTAATACAACCAATATGAGAATTAAAAAAAAAAAGATGTCTTCATTTTATATAGAGCAGTTTTAGTTAAGAGGTTGTGATCTATATAGATCTTTGGAAAATAAATTTCTTCATTCTGAATATAATAAAATAAAAAGGGACTTCTGACTATAAAGTGTGTTTTGGATTTGTGTACAACATGAGATTGGTCACAGCTGGAGTAACATTCTTCAATCTGAAAACTAGGAAATAAAGTTGAGCTCACCTTAGAATGATGACAGTTTCACATGTTCAATGAAAACACACACTAAATGAACGATTATATATTTCCAACAGTTGTACACAGAGGCCACAAGGCAGGACCGAGCCAACACCCCATCTGACAGGAGCACACCAAGCTGTTTGTCCATGGCTACGGCCAATGATCCAGGAAGCGCGAGGGGACACAGGCTCTTCTCAGAGCCCAGCACCGACCACCAGGGTTCACAGTGTCCTCGCTCAGGCAGTGCTACCAGGAACCCTTGTGCACATCCAATTGTCATTCCATCTCTCAAAAAAGGATGATGAGGACCTTCTACAGCAGAATGAACCCCTCCAGGAAGAGGAATATTTTAACCAGAGTTCAGTCACAAGCATTGACATTAAGAAAATTGCCAGCAATAAAAGTGTTCAAAAGACAAGCATTTTTGTTTGGGAAGGAAAACACGAGAAGGTTCTCTCTGAATCCAAACCAGCGGCCATTTCTGTGGCACTGTGCACTCACAGGTCCTCCTATGATCAAACCGGAAACCAGCAGCTCTTTGATTCAGATCCCTCAGGAAAACCCCGGCCTCACACAGCCAATGCCCTCAAGAGATCAATGGGGTGGGGCCCTGCTCAGAGCCCAACCTGGATCACTGGCCCAGTGAACTGAGATCCCCCGGGAAGAAACTGGCGCAGAAACACTTGACAACGAGCTACGGAGCCGCTCACAGTCCGGGCTCACACCCCCTGAACCTTCCTCTCCCATTCATGGCAGTTCTCCATCCCAGAGGAAGCTAAAAGAACCCCATTTCATGTACACAGATCCAGTCTCATGTCTGAAGAATTGGCACCGCCTCTGGGCAAAACAGCAGGTGCCTGACTTATTCCAGCTGTGGCACCATAGATTATCGCTCAGAAAACCATGACATAACCATTAGACCCGGCGAAAGGTTGGGAAATGGCTAGGCTTCTTTGAAGCTCTGGTCCCTCAAAAAGAAATCAACAACAACCAGATCATTGGTAAAGAAAAATGAATTTGTGAGGGAAACAACAAAGGCACCTCCCCACACTTCTGCTGTCCCAGAAGCCAACTCAGTACAAGAGAAAAAAAAAAGGCTTACAACCATCTCGGAAGCCCAACTACAGGCTGCAGAAAAACTTCGAGCTGTGCACACAGCCCAGGTACAGGCACTGGGACAAGTAGGAACCATGCAAGCAGCCCTGGAGATGGCTACAAAACCCCTCAAAGTTGTCCTGACAGCCAAGGCACAGGCTGCAGATGAACCTGGGCAGGTGTGCACGGCCCTGACAGCCGCACAGGAAGGACTTGTGGATGTACACAGAGCCCTGTGAGAGACCACAAAAGGGATCCGGGTGCCACTGACCGCCCTGTCCAAAGTAGAAAAGGAACTCGGAACTGTGAACACAGCGCAGGGCGGTGTGAGGGAAGCACTTTGTGCTGAGATGGAGGAACATTAGAAAACAGAGAACGAGCTTGGATCTCTCTACACACCTCATATGACAGCCAGGAAAGGGCTTGGGGCTGGAAACACTGCCAAGACTGTGGCAAAGAGTGAACTTGGAGATGTACTGGCCTTTCAATACAAGACAACTGGAAGACGTTTAGCTATGAAAAACAGCCCTGGTAGCGGCAAAAGAACACCTAGGTGCTCTGCAGACAGCCCAATTTAGGCCAAGGAAAGATCTAGAAGCTCTGCATGCAGCCCTGTTGGCCACACCAGAAGCCTGGGACGATGGGCAAACTACCCATTTCGAGTGAACCGAGGAACTCTTAGCAGTAGAGGCAGCCAAGTCCGAGATGTCCGAGGGCCCAGTGGCTTTACAGACAACACTGTTAGCCACAGATGATGGATTCGCTGCAGTAGAGAAAGCCCAGGCTGCGGCAAGGGAAGAGCTCCTGGCCATGAACACGGCGCAGCTTGTTGCCATGGAGGGCCTTGGGGCGAAGCAGGAGCCCACCTGGAGGGAACAGAGGCTGCTGTGTGTCTGCAGATGGCCCTGTTTGCAATCCAGGATTCCTTAGGACCTGTGCACACAGCCCAGTTTGCTGCCACCAAGGACGGGGAGCTGTGTGCACTGCCCTGTCTTAAGCCAGGGAAGAACTGACGGCTCTGCACACGGTCCACCATCATCTGCAGAAACTGAAGGGCTTGGGGTGCAGAGATCACACAGCCGCATAGCTCTAATCCCAGGCAAGACTCAGAGAAACATGCCAGTTCTCCACTTGGGCTCATGGAAGAGAAACTCATACTTTCTATGAAATCTCACCAAGAAGTGGGTAAAAAAGAGCAGACACAGTGAATGAAGTTATCCACATGTCATTAGCAATGCTACAGCTGCCCGACTCTGAGAAAGACAACCTGTTATGAGTCAGTTCCAGGTAAGAAGTGGCACCATACCCACTTTCTAGACACAAATACCCCTACAAAATCGAAATGAGCCACGGCTCTGCTGACATGGAGCTCAGATAACTCCACCAGAGCTTTCAGCGTGCCAGAGCCCTTCCTCACATACCAGCTGCCCCGGCGAATGCCATGCCGCTACACCCCGAAACCCCGCTGAGGGCTGCGACCTGGCAGCTGAGCAGTTCGAGGCAGATAGAAGAACTGGAGGAGTAGATGGATCTGTGAGTGGGCTCGTAGACAAGGTTCGAGCACTCGCCTGGATAACTTGCTCATGTCACCACCTCTCAGGTGCCAGCACAGCTCTTTGGCGCATCTCTGCCAAACGTCTGTGAGAATGACCGTCTGCCCAAACCTGTCTTGGATATGCTTTCGGTCCTTCATCAGAAAGGACCCCTCACAGAGGGCATCTTCAGACGGCAGGCCAGTGGGAGATCTTCCAGACAGCTGAAAGAAAAACTGAATGCTGACATCGGCGTACACTAGAACTGTGAATCTATTTTTGTGATAGCCTCTGTTTTCCAGTCTTCTGTGAAAATATTCTTGGAGGTATTATGTCATCAGATCACTACGTTCACTGGGTCTGTGTAGTGGATCCAGACAACAATGAAGAGAAAATAAATACCATTCAGTGGCTGTTGGGTCAGCTTCCAAAAGCCAAAGTTGTTCTCCTGAGGTACCTGTTTGGGGTACTACACAACATCAAGCAACATTCCTCATCCAATCAGATGACTGCATAGAACCTGGCAGTGTTTCTGGCTCTAAGCACTCTTTGGCTTCCTACTTCTCAAGGCCAGAACTAGCAAAAGAAATGATCAAAGAGATTATTCTTTTTGTTCAATTTCTGATTGAAATTGCTGTACAAGATTTGAGGAAGAAATCACTTCCCTCTTTGGGGAGGACTCAGTGAGCTGTGACACCAGAGAGAACGTCGCCCATGTCGCTCACTTACACACAGCTGACTTCTCTGAAGACAGCTTGGGAAAGGAGCCGACTGAAGATGCTGACGCTGCTCCGTGTGGTGGCCTGCTGAGGATCCCGGGTCAGGGGAGCAGAATCACGGAGTCAGACTTCACCCTTAGCGGCCATGACAGCCTCAGACAGCCTTACGAGAAAGCCCCCTTTCCCTGACTGACTTTGAGTCAGACTATTCTCAACAGGAAGACATCCACAAGCTACAGCCTCTGGAATCCAACTGGTAAGCACTACCGCTATGCGCTCAGAGGCCACACTGCAGGACCATGCCCACGCCCCATCTGACATGAGCAC
Source organism: Saccopteryx leptura (assembly GCF_036850995.1). Classification (NCBI taxonomy): domain Eukaryota; kingdom Metazoa; phylum Chordata; class Mammalia; order Chiroptera; family Emballonuridae; genus Saccopteryx; species Saccopteryx leptura. The sequence goes on from NC_089503.1 coordinate 37,317,745, forward strand.
ACCAATCTATCTGCCCACGAATAGGGCTGATGTTCCAGAGAGCCCGAGGGGACACAGGCTCTCCTCAGAGCCCAGCACCTACCACCAGGGTTCACAGCTCTCCTCCCTCAGGCAGTATACCAGGAACCCCTGAAAACATCCAATTGTCACACTGTCCCTCACAAAGGGATGATGAGGACCTTCTAGGAAGAACAAACACCTCCAGGAGGGGGAATATTTTAACCAGAGTTCAGTCATAGACATTGACATCAACAAAGATGCCAGCAATAATAAGTTCAAAAGACAAGCTTTTTTGCATGGGAAGCAAAACACGAGCAAGTTCTCTCTGAATCCAAGCCAACGGCCATTTCTGTGGCACCATGCACTCACAGGTCCTCCTACAATTGTCCCGGTAACCAGCAGCTCCTTGATTCAGATCCCTCCAGAAAACCCCTGCCACACACAGCAGATGCCCTCAAGAGATCAATGAGGCGGCAGCCCTGCTCAGGGCCAAATGTGGATCACCGGCCCTGCGAATTGAGCTCCCCCAGAAAGAAACTGGTGCAGAAACACCATATAACGAGCTACAGAACTGGTCACTTGCATAAAGTGGAGGATTCCTCCCCTGGTCCTTCTCCATCGAGCGCCTCTGTGAGCTCCCAAGACTGTGCTTGCTCCCAGGTCACTCAACAGTGCGTGCTCACACCCCTGAACCTTCCTCTCCCATACATGGCACTTCTCCATCCTAGAAGAAGCGGGAAGAACCCCTTTCTGATGTACGCAGATCCAGTCTCATGTCTGAAGAACCTGGCACTGCCTCTGGACCCGACTTATATCAAAAGCGGCACCAAAGTATCACTCACAAATTCATGACATACCCATTAAACTTGGTGAAAGGTTGGGAAATGGCTAGGATTTTTGAAGCTCTGGTCCCTCAACATGAAATCAAAAGAAACCAGATCATTGGTAAAGAAAAATGCATTTGTGAGGCAAAACACACGGCCACCACCCCATGTTTCTGCTGTCTCAGAAGCCAACTCAGTACAAGAGAAACATAAAGACATGCCAGCAAGTCAACCGAAGGGTTTACAACCCTACCGAAAGCCCAATTACAGGCTGCCGAAGTACTTCGAGCTGTACACATAGCCAAGGTTCAGGCAACTGGACAAGTAGGAGCTGTGCAGACCCCTTGGGGATGGCGACAGAAACCCTTAACGCTGTCCACACAGCACAGGCACAGGCTGCAGATAAACCTGGGCCTGTGTACGCATCCCTACAGCCGCACAGGAGGCTTTGTGGATGTACGCAGAGCCCTGTCAGAGGGCACAAAAGGACTGCGGGTGCCACAGACTGCCCATTCCACAGCAAACAAAGAACTCGTAGCTGTGTACACAGCCCAGGGTGGCATGAGGGAAGCACTTGGTGCTGAGAAAGAAGGAGGTCCATTTGGAAACACAGAACGAACTTGGACCTGTCAATACACAGAAAACAGTCAGGAAAGGGCCTGGAGCTGTGAACACTGTCCAGAGTGTGGCAAAGAGCGAACATAGAGATGTACTGGCCTTCCAATACAGACAAGTGAAGGATGTTTAAATATGAAGAACATCCCTGGTAGTGACAGAAGAACACCTAGGTGCTCTGCTGACAGCCCAGTTTGGGTCAAGGGGAGATCTAGAAGCTCTGCACACAGCCCTGTTGGCCACACCAGAAGCCCTGGATGATGTGCAGACTGCTCAGTTCGAGTAACCCGAATATCTCTAGGTGATAGAGGCAGCCGAACACGAGACGTCGAGACGTCCAAGGACCCGGGGGCTTTACAGACAGCACTGATAGCCTCAGACGATGGACTCGCTGCAGTACAGACAGCCCAGGCTGCGACAAGGGAAGAGCTCCTAGCCATGAACATGGCCCAGCTTGCTGCCATGGAGGGCCTTGGTTGAAGCAGGGAACCCACCTCAAGGTAACAGAGGAAGCTGTATATATGTCACAGACTACCCTGTTTGTGATCAAGGATGGCTTAGGACCTGTGCACACAGCCCCGTTTGCTGCCACCAAGGACAAGGAGCTGTGTGCACTGCCCAGTCTAAAGCCCGGGAAGAACTGATGGCTCTGCACACGGTCCACCTGCATCAGCAGAAACCGAGGTGTTTGGAGTGTGAAAGATCACCCAGCTGCATAGCTCTAATCCCAGGCAAGACACAGTTAAACATGCCAGTTCTCTAATGGCCTCATGGAAGAGAAACCCAAACTTTCTATAAAATCTCACCAAGTGGATAAAAATGAGCAGACATAGTGAAGGAAGTTATACACATGTCATTAGCAATGCTACAGCTGCCTGGTTCTGAGAGAGACTACCAGGTATGGGTCAGTTCTGACCAAGAAATGGCACCTTACCCACCTGCTGGACACAAAAACCCCTAAATAATCAAAATGAGCCATCTTCGAGACACGGCTCTGCTGACACGGGGCTCAGAGGACTCCGCCTGCACTTCCAACCTGCCAGAGCCCTTCCTCATGGAGCAGCTGCCCCTGCGGACATGGTGCCATTTCACCCTGCAGCCCTGCCGCTGGGCTGTGATCAGGCGCTGAGCTATTTGGGGCGGAAGCAGTGGAAGAGAAGATGGATCGCTGATTGGGCCTCTTGGCGGGTTTTAGCACTGGCCTGGACAACTTGCTAGTGTCACCAACCTCTCCGGTGCCAGCACAGTTCTTTGGCGCATCTCTGCCAAACGTCTGTGAGAATGACCATCTGCCTAAAGCTGTCTTGGATATGCTTTCTGTCCTTCATCAGAAAGGACCCCTCACAGAGGGCATCTTCAGAAGGCAGGCCAGCGGGAGATCTTCCCGACAGCTAAAGGAGAAACTGAATGCTGGCCTCGGTGTACACTAGAACAGTGACTCTATTTTTGTGATAGCCTCTGTTTTCAAGTTTTCTACAAAAGTATTCTTGGAGGTATTATATCATCAGATCTTTTTGTTCACTGAGTGTTTGTAGTAGATCAAGAAAACGATGAAGAGAAAATAAATACCATTCAGTGGGTGTTGGACCAGCTTCCAAAAGCCAATATTTTTTTCCCCCTCAGGTACCTGTTTAGGCTATTACAGAACATCGAGCAACATTCCTCATCCTATCAGATGACCACATATAACCTGGCAGTTGTCTGGCTCCAAGCACTCTTTGGCCTCCTACTTCCTGAAGCCCAGAACTAGGAAATGAAATGATCAAAAAGGTTCTTCTCCTTGTTCAATTTCTGATTGCAAATTGCTTTACAATATTTGGCGAAGAAATCACTTCCGTCTTTGGGGAGGACTCAGTGAGCTGTGACACCAGAGAGAACGTCGCCCATGTCACTCGCTTGCACACGGCTGACTTCTCTGACGACAGCTTGGGAAGGTGCCGACTGAGGATGCTGACGCTCCTTCCTATGGTGGCCTGTTGAGGATCCTGGATCTGGGGTGGAAAAGCACGGCGTCCAACTTCACTGTTTGTGGAGACAACGGCTTCGGACAGCCCGAGGTGCAAAGTCATCTTTCCTGAGTACTTTGAATCAGATCATTCTCAACACGAAGACATCCACAGGCTACAGCCCCTCGAATCCGAACTGGTGAGCGCTACAGGTGTGCGCTCATAGGCCACACTGCAGGACCGTGCCAACACCTCATCTGACAGGAGCTGTCTGCCCATGGCTATGCCCAATATTCCAGAAAGCCCGAGGGGACACAGGCTCTCCTCAGAACCCAGCACCGACCACTAGGGTTCACAGCTGTCCACCCTCAGGCTACCAGGAACCCCTGTGCACATCCATTTCTAATAGCATCTCTCAAAAAAGGATGATGAGGACCTTCTATGGCAGAATGAACCCCTCCAGGAGGAAAATTTATCTATAGTTCAGTCACTGGCATTGACATTGAGAAAGATGCCAACAATAAAAAATATTCAAAAGAGAAGCTTTTTTGCTTGAGAAACAAAACACGAGCAGGTTCTCTCTGAATCCAGGATGGCGGCCATTTCTGTGGCACCATGCACTCACAGGTCCTCCTGGGATCATCCTGGGAACCAGCAGCTCCTTGACTCTGATGGCTCCAGGAAACTCTGCCTCACACAGCCCATGCCCTCAGAGATGGATGAGGCGGTGGCCCTGCTCAGGGCCCAACATGGATGACCAGCCCTGTGAACTGAGCTCCCCCATGAAAACACTGGCGTAGAAACACCGTACAACTAGCTAGGGAGCCATTCATTTGCATGGAGTGGAGGATTCCTCCCCGGGCCCTTCTCCATCAAGGGCTTCTGTGAGCTCCCAAGACTATGCTTGCTCTCAGGTCACTCAACAGATTGTTTTCACAACCTCCGACCTTCCTCTCCCATTCATAGCAATTCTCCAGCTCAGAGAAAGTGGGAAAAAATCCCTTCTGATGTACACAGATCAAGTCTCATGTCAGTAGAGCCTGGCACCGCTTCTGGGCACAAGAGCAGGTGCCTGACTTATTCCAAAAGAGGCACCATAAAGTATCGCTCACAAATCCATGACATAAACATTGAAACCAGAAAGGTTGGGAAATGGCTTGGCTTCTTTGAAGATCCGTTCCCTCAGATAGAAATCAAGAGCAACCAGTTCACTGGTAAAGAAAAATGCATTTGTGAGGAAAACCACACAGCCACCTCCCCATGCTTCTGCTGTCCCAGAAGCCAACTCAGAACAAGAGAAACAAAAAGAGATGCCCGCAAGGTCAACCAAATAGCTTACAACCCTACCTGAAGCCCAATTACAGGCTGCAGAAGAAATTCCAGCTGTGTGCCCAGCCCAGGTACAGGGGACAGGACAAGTAGGAGCTTTGCAGACATCATTGGGGTTGGTGACAGAGACCCTCAACGCTGTCCAGACAGCCCAGGAACAGGCTGCGGACGAGCTTGGGGCTGTGCGCGTGGCCCTGACAGCCGTACAGGAAGGACTGGGGGATGTGCACAGAGCTCTGTCAGAGGCCACAAAAGGGCTGCATGTGTCACAGACCGCCATGTTCACAGCAAAGAAAGAAATCAGAGCTGTGAACACAGCCCAGGATGGCGTGAGGGAAGCGCTTGATGGTGTGAAGGAGGCGCATTTGCAATCCCAGAAGGAGCTTGAATCTCTGCACACACTCACATGACAGCCAAGAAAGGGCTCAGGACTGTGAACACTGCCCAGAGTGTGGCAAAGAGCAAACTTGGAGATGTACTGGCCTTCCAATACAAGACAACCGAAGGACATTTAGCTATGAAAAACAGCCCTGGTTGTGGCAAAAGAACACCTAGGTGCTCTGCAGAGAGCCCAATTTGGGCAAAGGGTAGATCGACAAGCTCTGCACAAAGCCCTGTTGGCCACACCAGAAGCCCTGGATGACGTACAAACTGCCCAGTTCAAGTCAACTGAGGAAATCTCAGCAGTAGAGGCAGCCCAGTTCGAGATGTCCTAGGGCCTGGGGGCTTTACCCGACAACCCTGTTTGCAACAAGCGACTGACTCGGTGGAGTACAGAAAGCTCAGATTGCGACAAGAGAAGAGCTCCTGACCATGAGCACGGCCCAGCTTGCTGCCATGAAGGCCCTGGGGCGACGCAGGGAGCCCACCTGGAGGGAACAGAGGTTGCTGTTCGTCAGCAGACTACGCTCTTTGCGATCAAGGATGGCTTAGAACCTGTGCACACAGCCAGTTTGCTACCACCAAGGACGGGGATCTGTGTGCACTGCCCAGACTACAGCCAAGAAACAACTGACGGTTCTGCACACAGTTCCACCTGCATCAGCGGAAACTGAAGGGCTTGGGGTGCGAAAGGTCACCCAGCTGCATAGCTCTAATCCCAGGTTAGAGAAACATGCCAGGTCTCCACTCAGCCTTGTGGAAGTCACACCCGACGTTTGTAGGAAATCTCACTGGAAAGGACAGCGAAAGGAGCAGTGCCCTCCTAGTCCCCTGCCTGTGCGTGATCCTGCTGCAGCTCTTTGGTTGTGGGTGATGTGTCAGCCCAGACTCACGGCCCACAGTCCTTAGTGATTGATGCAGGGGCCAAATACACAACCAAAGACATTTCACCACCAGAATCTGATGATTACAAGACTAGAAACTGGGCTAAAAATGACATCAAGACAATCATCATCATGACTCTTTCCAATGAAAGACCTGGGATAGGGAGCATAAAGGTAAACGCTGCTCCTACTTAGGACAACAAAGTCATTCTCTTCATTGAGACCATTAGGAAAAACTTGCAGATGAGAAAAACCTGCATCACCTCAGTGACTGGGAGGCCTGTTCCTTTTCAGATCATGGGCGTGGTCCCATTGCGTGATGCTTCCAATACCCTCAGAGTGCTAGAAAGAGCAGCTTCTGTATAGAAAACAGACATTATGTCAGATTTGTGTTCGGAGAAGGCCAGGGGGTGGTGATTAAAGAACACAGACTGTGGGGAGAGCTGTAAATTGCAGTGAAACCATCCATAGTCCTTGGAACGCTTGTCATCAATAGACAAGAATAATGCCGCTCATCAAAAAGAAGAAAAGCATGCCCGGGACTGAAGGGAATCCTGTGAGATGTTTCCCCGAGTCCACACCAGTGGCCTTTTCTGTGATCTCTCACAGTCACATGCTCTCACAGGATCACTGCCCAAAACCGCCCAGTGATGTCGCTGGACTGCAAAACCAGACTCATTCAAGACCCATGAGTGTCATGATACCGATTTTGGGCTGTTGTGCTTATTTGAATTGTTTTTCTATTAGTAGTGCGTTGCTCTACAAAGGCTCCAGAAAAGAGAGCTGGGAAGAGAGCTAAAATATAATACTGACTAATCTGAACATCTTTTCAAAGGTAACCTGAAAGCATCTCTTGCCCAAGTGTGGATAAAGACCATGACAACTGTCCTGTATGACAAGAATGCTCCTGCAAACATGTATGTGATCAGAGCTTGGCTGCTCTTTGCTGAGAGGTTTCTCAGCTGTCCTGCCTCTTAGGGCAGTGAGCCAGAAAACAGGACTGCTGAGTCCTCCTTTTGCTGAGGATCATTTAGAAGCAGTGGAATTGAGAAGATGCTGGTGAATCAAGATTTACAGAATGAAGACCCACAAAGTCGCAATCAGGCCTTTTTCTCAGAGAGTCCCTGGATCTGGGTTTCCTTACCTCCCCAAGTCTTGACATAATATTGCCTCAGTTGATTCACCTTGACATCTAGTTGATAGCCCATTGGTTTATTTCTTCCCCAGTGGCTTATTTCATATCCATGGACCTTTCTCTCCTCTCTTGCCTTAAAGGTGGCACTGGCACATCTCCTGGACTATCCCCTGGGATGAGTAGGCCTTGCCATCAGAATGAAGGCATAGAGTCAGGAATCGATATGGGCCTTCCCTCCCGTGAACTTATACCAAGTTGCTCAGAACCTCTTTAGTTCACCATCAGAAGTCTCTTTCAACCACAAATCGACCTTGTTTTGAATCCTCTTCTTGAGCTCCAGGAAACTTGCATGTGAAATGATATTTCCATGATTTCCTAAATGCTGCATTTTTTTCAGTTACAGAGGAAAAGTTAATGTTTTCTTTAGGGTATAAGAAGTTTTTCCATTATCAGCTATAACCAACTGCTCTCAGTATTCTTTTGAATACTTTTTGATACTTAATCTGAATACTTGGTAACTATTGTAGTAAGGAGTGCTTTTCAACATTTCTATTCCAATGGCACAAAAACGAATGACTAAAATTCTACAGCACAAACAAAATAATTCTATTTCTTGCTTATCTGAAAACAGATAGGTATAATTTTGATAGACCTACAAAAAAATTAGTCATCACCTACCTTTTTTCCTAGAAAGTGACATTTAAAAATTTATAAAAAAAATTTTCTTCAAGGTATTTTGCTGTTACTTAAAATAACTTTTGGTCATTATTTTTTCTTCAATTTCATTGCATTTGAAATTTGATGAGATAGCTGAGCCTGACTTGTTTTAGAGTCTCTTTTGTCTGAGGTTCTATTTTGGACAGGGACGTTTTTAAAACTTTTGCAGGATTTCCAGCCACAATACAGCTGGCTCTTGTATTAGTCATTGGGAATCTCGATTTCCACAAATAGGATGTGGGGAAAGGAAGCAGTGTTGCTTTTTTTTTTTTTAATATGAAGAAATTCAGTTTAAGTGGTAACCAAAATGAAGTAGTATCCATTGTAGATTTTATTTTTTTGAGACAGGGATGGAGGGAGCAAGAGAGAAAAGATCAACTCACTGCTCCACTGAACTTTGCCATTGACTGCTACTCATATGTACCCTGAGTGGAGCTCGATATGGTGACCTTGGGTGTCAAGCTGGTACCCTTGTGTTCGAGCCAGAACCAATGCTTGAACTGGTAGCTGGTGCTGGATAGGGCTTTGTCCTAGACCACCACAGTCACCAGTTACATCCCGAGGTTGCTGGCTCAAACCCGAAGTCAGAAAATCAATCTTGAGTCAGGGCACAGATAAGAAGCAATCAGTGGGTGCCCAGCTAAAGAAAAACAATGAGGAGATGTTTCTCTCTCTCTTTCTATCTCCTTCACGCAAAACCTTCTCCTTCTCTCTCCAAGAAAATATAACACAACATAAAATAATACCTCTTCTTTTTAAATAAATCACGTGGTTCTGGCCGGTTAGCTCATCAGTAGAGCACTGGCCAGGCAGGAGGAAGTCCCGGGTTCAATTTCTAGTCAGGGCACACAGGAGAATTGCCCATCTGCTTCTCCAATCTTTCCCCTCTCCTTCCTCTCTATCTCTCTCTTCCCCTCCTGCAGCCAAGGCTCCATTAGAGCAAAGTAGCCAAGGATGGCTCCATGGCCTCTGCCTCAGATGCTAGAATGGCTCTGGTTGCAGGGAAGCATCGCCCCATAGTGGGCAGAATGTTGCCCCCTGCTGAGCATGCCTGGTGGATCCCAGTCAGGCACGCATGTGGGAGTCTGTCTGACTGCCTCCCTGCTTCTAAGTTTGAAAAAAAGAAAGAAGAAGAAGAAAAAAAAAATATATATATATACACATAAATAAATCAACTGAATGCTGGAGATTTAGCATTTACATTGACATTCATTGGTCCTTTCAGCTGAATACGAGACATGTCTATATCTTTAATGTATTGCATCCGTTAGAATTCAACCATTAGGAACAAATCCTGAATAAGTCGACTATGGTGTTACCTGACATTTGAATTTTTAACACACCCATTTCATATTTTCCTTGCCAAACATGATTTCTACAACTTTATAGCATGCTGGCAAAATTACATATTTTTCAATTGTGAAAGATAGCATTTTTTAGCAAGAATTTCTGTGATAGTGAAAATTGCTTTTCGTGCTTTTTCTGATGCCATTACAATTAATTCGATCATTTTGCTTGACTACTTTTGTGCAGTACAACTGTTTTAGAATATTCAGCTTGCTTTTTGCACAGGTGAGAAAGTTCTACTAACAAATATCTTTAATTTACTTGGAACCATCACATGATTTGCTAATTTTCTCCACAAATCATGTGAAACATGATGTATTTTCTTCACTGAAATAAAGACAAATGACAACTCATCTTCTATGAGATGATGAACAGTAGTTTTCCCTTTAGTTTTAGAAGAAGCAGAGCCAGTTACGGTTCTAGACGAGGTACCCACGGCCGATGTGCTGGGCAGAGCTGCACTCGATGCACTTGCATCGTTTCTTTCATAGTCTTCTGAGATTTAGGATTTTTTATTCGACAGTTGTCCATGTTACATGGATAGCAATTTCCTAAAAAACAATTAAAAAGAAAGAAGAAGAAAGTGATCGTTTTTACCAGTTAAAAAAATATAAACAGTACTTGAAATTTGTGTGGGAACAGCTGAGACTGCTTCACCTTCCGTTACTTTCTATGTGTACAAACGGGAGACTCTGGGTGAGCAGTGAGTCTCAGCACTGCCCACTGCTACAATATTGTTTTGAAACTCTTGCCTCCACTCTTAGGATGTGCTGTTGGGAAAAACATGTGGCTCCCAGGGACACTGGTGGCCCAAGAACAGTGTATGGAGGGGGAGAAAAAGGGCAGAAGCGAAACTGCCTCCAGCCTACACTGGGCACTGAATCCTTTGCCTGAAAAGGCACTGAAAGCTTTGTATCCAAAGGCCATGGAAGGTGGCTTGCAGGCCCTGTGCCATGCTCCCCGGGGCTCTGTGGGGCGGGCACAGTGACACAGAGTCTCAGCCACGTGGCCTAGGATTAAGGTGGGCCAGCTGCTATGCCCTACTAAGGATTTTGCCAAATGTCTAGCCCTAACCTGTTCTTGCAGCCTTTCCAACAATTTTGTACGTAACTAATAGCCTATATTAAATTCTTCTCTGCTTAAAGTACTTAGTCATTTCTGTTTTTTGACATTAGAACTTACTGATTCTCCTATATATTATTGTAGTGTGACTGTAACTATTGAATATATATGTACATATAAAGTTGTTGGGTATATGCAAATATATATATGGACATGTATATAAACAATCTGTAACTATATAACTATATCTTGTAAAAAAAGAATACATCTTTTGAATCTTCTGCCATTCTTTGCCTACACAAATTATTCATTGAGAATAAGCTGGTCTCTTTGGTACTCCCAGAACTGCCGTTGGTGTGTCTGTGTATGTATGCATGGGCACGGTCTATGTCTCCATTCTGCCTACCCAGGCCTAAAGGAGAGGAACCAGGACACACAGCGCAGCAGCAAAGAGTTCTCACTCTCCTGCCATGGCCGACCTGCCCAGTATGGCAACAGCGGACGTGTAGCAAACCTGTGGTGTCCAAGTCAGCAGGACAGACACACATTGAGATGGAGCCTGGAGAAATGCCCTGGTCCCGAAGATATTAGGCAGATAGACTTCAGAAGAATAGATATTCTCCTTGAGCTGGTTAGAACAAGAGTGAGGATCATGTGCAAGTGTAATGTTTATACAGGCTGATCTCTGGGTATGATTTCATTCTTGTTCTTCCCAACACAATTCCAAATGTTGGCAGTGCACTGGAAATGAAAACCATCAAAGTCTCTGCTTGGCTAGCATTCATTTCCTCCTCTTTATTCTTGCAGGAGAAACTTAACATCACACCTTGTGTTATTTTCTGTCTTTCTTGGGTTTATTTTTTTAACGGAAAAAGCTGACCTACCATAAAGAGTATCAAGAGTGTTGAGAGTTTCCCGTCCTCATCCTCGAAGTCAGACAACCAGACGATGATGCGATCCCACTGCACAGAGGTAAGCATTGCTGCCACTCTGTTTCACGTCTTTCTGACTTCCTTGCACGTATTTACATACACTACTGGTTAATGAAAACACAAGTGCATGTACTTTTCGCTATTTGACATTTTCTCTTCACAATATATTATGAACGCATTTCCCTGTCAGTACACATTAGACCATCTCATTCTTTCATAAGGCTGCACTAGGGCCCATGTCAATTTTCAGACTGTCTGCTTAATTTTGCTTCATGGCAATTATGAGACAATCAATGTCTTATCTAAGTATAGTCAGAGTCGACCTGATTTGGGGTGAGGGGTGTGGAAACCGTTCAAAAGAAGGTTTTACTTGACAAAACATTTTAAGAACCATTAATTTGCATAAGATGAGACCCGAGGACAAATTTATATTTTGGTTTGTAGTTTGACATCAAGTTTGGATTGAGGTATAAAATTGAGAAGACAGTCATTTAAGTATAAAAAACTTGACACCTTCTCCTGCAGAAGACTAAAAACAGGTTCACAGAACACAGAGCTCATTAACCAATTATGCTTATAGATGAATTGGAGAAGATGACCATATTTGAAATACAGAATTTACTCTGTGCCTAAGAAAACTGAACAAAATTTTTGATTTAACATCCTCACGTAGCCTGGATTAAACGTTGACCTGGGATGCTGAGGTTGCCGGATCGAAACCGGGGCTTGCCAGGAAGAAAGATCAAAGAACAGATGAAAAGTAGCTACTAATAGTTCATGTTTCCCACTCCTCTCCCTCTTACTCTTTCTTTCCCTTCTTTCTAAAATCAATCAATAAAACATTTTGAAATTTAATGTCCTCCTGTATTCTCAAAAATTTTCAGTAAATGTTATCACTGATTTATTAAAAGATGAAACCTGTATTTTGAGCTTTTGGCCATAACCACCATCTTCCAGTAATTCACCAAAAATTAACTGGAGCTAAGAAAAACTAACTAAAAACAAAAGAGGAGAGGTACTCACTCTCTGCTTCGCAGGCCTTTGTGAAAACATGGAATTGAACACCTGAAATATCTAACTGACACACGTGAATCCATTAGAGAGGTGACACTATAGACATAGAGAAAAGTGTCATTGTTTAAAAAGTAAGGCCCTACAAATGTTCCCGTCGCACAACAGGAAGGGGCTACAACATCACCCATCACGCGGTCAGCGCAGCAATGAACAAACTAGGTCAGGGCCAGATTCTCGCCAAGAGAATTAAGGTAAGTATTGGTCACCTTAAGCACTCGAAGAACTGAGGCACCTTCCTCAGACTGTTAAAGAAAATGATCAAAAAAGAAAGAAACCGAAGACAGAGGTATCTGCCTTGCTTCAATGGCAGGGCCATACTGCTCTGCTCAGAGAAGCTCACTTTGTGACAACCAATGGACAGGAGACTGAGCTTATTGCACACACGCCCTGTGAAGACATGGCATGGTGACTGCAAAACTATCAATGAGTAGAAGGCCTCTGTACTGATAATAAGTATTCATGGAAGAGGACATAAACACTTTCAGTCATCAGAGAATAATGCAGCTGAAACAAGATCTATTTAGATTATGGTTCAGGTCTAAGCCAAGAAGAGGTCAACAGTATGAGCTGAAGATAGAAAATATCCCTGAAAAATTTAGATGCTAAAATTATCAACAACATATGAGCAAATTAGTTCCAGCAATACATGAAAAAATTATATTTATACATTATGACCAAGTAGGATTTATTCTGGGGACGCGAGGCAGGTAAAATTATTCACAAATCACTCAATGTGATTCATCACATAAACAAACGGAAGGAGAAAAATCACATGATCGTATCAATAGATGCAGGTAAAGCATCTATTGATATCATACAGGAAATACAGGGAACATACCTCAACATGATAAAGGCCATCTATGACAAATCCCAAGCCAACATCATACTCAATAGGCAAAAATTAAAAGCAATCCCCTTAAGGTCAGGAATAAGGCAAGGGTGCCCATTTTCACCACTATTATTCAATATACTTCTGGAAGTCCTAGGCACAGCACTCAAACTAGAAGAAGAAATGAAAGCCATCAAAATTAAAAAAGAAATAGTAAGACTATCATTATTTGCTGATGATATAATATTGTAATTAGAAAACCCTAAAGTCTCAGTCAAGAAACTACCTGGCCAAAAACAATCCAATAAATAAATGGGAAAAAAATGAATAGACACTTTTCCAAAGAGGACTTAGAGATGGCCAATAGGCATATGAAAAAATGCTCAACATCACTAATCATTAGAGAAATGCAAATTAAATCCACAATGAGATATCACCTCACTCCAATCACAATGGCGCTCATCAACAAAACAACACAGAATAAGTGCTGGAGAGGATGTGAAGGAAAGAGAACCTCCCTGCACTGCTGGTAGGAATGCAGACTGGTGCAGCCTCTGTGGAAAACAGTATGGAGATTCCTCAAAAAATTGAAAATAGAACTGCCTTTTGAGCCAGCTATCCCACTTTTAGGAATATACCCCAAGAACACCATAGAACTGTTCCACAAGGAGAAATGCACCCGCATGTTTATGGCAGCATTGTTCACAATAGTGAAGATCTGGAAACTGCCCAAGTGTCCGTCAAAGAACGAGTGGATTAAAAAGCTTTGGTACATATGATATATACTATGGAATACTACTCAGCCATAAGAAATGACGACATCAGATCATTTACAATAACATGTATGGACCTTGATAACATTATACAGAGTGAAATAAGTAAATCAGAAGAAACTAAGAACTATATGAACCCATACATAGATAGGACAAAAAATTAGACTCAGAGACATGGACATGAATGTGATGGTAACACGGGGTGGGGTGGGGTGTGGCAAGGAGGCGAGGAAAGAGAGACAGGGGATGGGGGAGCGGAGGAGCACAAATAAAACCAGATAGAAGGTGACTGAAGACAGTTTGACTTTGGGTGAGGGGTATGCAACATAATCAAATGTCAAATTAAGATGTTTTCTCGGAACATATGTACCCTGATTTATAAATGTTACTGCATTAAAATTAATAAAAATAAAATTAAAAAATAAAACTACTGGGCCTGATAAATGTATTCAGCAATGTGGCAAAATATAAAATTAATATTCAGAAATCAGAGGCATTTTTATATACCAACAATCAAGTGTCTAAAAGAGAAATTCAGAAAACAATCCCCTTCATAATTGCAAAAACAAAAAAATAAAGTACCTAGGAGTAAATTTAATCAAGGAGATTAAAAACTTGTACTGGAAAATTATAAAACATTAATAAAAGATATCAAGGAAAATACAAACAAGTGGAAGTATATATCGTGTTTATGGATAGGAAGAATAAACATCATTAAAATGTGTATATTACCCAAATCAATTTATAAATTCAATGCAATTCCTATTAAAATACCAATGACATACTTCAAAGATATACAACAAATATTCCAAAAATTTATATGGAACCAAAATAAAACCACAAACAGCCTCAGGAATCTTGAAAAAGAAGAATAAAGTGGGTAGAATCATACTTCCTGATAACAAGTTATACTACAGAGCCATTGTACTCTAAACAGCTTGATACTGGCAAAAGAACAGGCAGACAGATCAATGGAACAGAATAGAGAACCCAGAAATAAACCCACACCTTTATGGACAATTGATATTTGACAAAGGAGGTAAGAGCATATAATAGAGTAAAGACAGTCTCTTTACCTAATGTTGTTGGAAAATTTGGACAGCTACCTGAAAAAAAAATGAAACTACACCACAAACTTATACTGTTCACAAAAATAAACTCAAAATGGATAAAAGACTTAAATGTAAGTAATGAAACCATATTCATCTTGGAAGAAAACATAGGCAGTAAGCTCTCTGAAATCTCTCACAGCAATGTATTTGGGAATTTATCTCCACGGGCAAGTGAAATAAAGGACGGAATGAACAAATGGGACTATATCAAACTAAAAAGCTTTTTGCAGAGTTAAAGACAATATAAACAAAATAAACAGAAAGACCACACAATGGGAGAACATATTTGACAATACATCTGATGAACAGTTAATAACTAAAATTTATAAAGAACTTGTAAAACTCAACACCAGAAAGATAAACAGTCCAATCAAAACATGGCAAAAGAAATGAATAGATACTTCTCCAATGAGGACATACAGATGGCCAATAGGCAAAAGAAAAAATGTTCAACATCACTAATCATTAGAAAAATGCAAATTTAAACCAAAATAAGCCTGAACAAGAGGTGGTGCAGTGGATAGAGCATCTGACTGGGATGCGGAAAGACTCAGGTTCAAGACCCCAAGGTCGCAAGCTTGAGCGTGGGCTCATCGGGCTTGAGAAAAAGCACCAGCTTAGACCCAAGGTCGCTGGCTTGAGCAAGGGTTACTCAGTCTGCTGAAGGCCCGCAGTTAAGACACATATGAGAAAGCAATTAATGAACAACTACAAAAAACTGATAATTGATGCTTCTCATCTCTCTCCGTACCTGTCTGTCTGTCCCTATCTATCCCTCTCTCTGAATCTCTCTCTGTCCTTGTAAAAAAATAAAAAGAAAAGAAACCACAATGAGATACAACCATTCAGAATGGCGGTCATTATTAAAACAACACATAATAAGAGCTGTCCAGGGTGTGGAGAAAAGGGAACCCTCCTGCACTGCTGGTGGGAATGCAGACTGGTGCAACCACTGTGGAAAACAGTATGGAGATTCTTCAAAAAATAAAAATGGAACTGCCTGTGAATCAGGCATCCCACTTTTAGGATTATTTCCTACAAACACCAGATCACTGATTCAAAGAAAAAAAATGTACCCCCATGTTTATGTCAGCATGGTTTACAATAGCCAAGATCTGGAAACAGCCCAACTGTTCCTTAATGGACGAGTGGATTAAAAAGGTGTGATACATATACACAATGGAATACTATGCGGCCATATAAATGAGGGAAATCTTACTTTTTTGCGACAATATGGATGGACCTGGAAACTATTATGTTAAGTGAAATAAGCCAAGCAGAGAGAAAAATTTCAAAAGACCTCACTCATTTAAAAAATCCAAGAAACAATGTGAACTGATAAACGGAATAAAGCCATAGGCAGGATCAAAGGGACCAGAGGGAAAGCAGACAATGGGAAAGAAAATGAGAGGATGGGATCAGAGAAGGGAAAGAGATTGGTGATTTATATAAATATATACACAAAACGGCGTTATAGAGAGCAGAAAAGCAAATCCTGGATAAAAGGGGAGAGGGTGTTGGCGTGACAGGGGTGGACGGGCAAAGGCAATGTTGAGGTGGACACGGGGGTGGAGGGATGTATTTGGCGACACTTGAATCTATGTAAACAAAAGAAATTTAAATCAATAAAAAAAATAAATAGGCCATGGCTGGTTGGCTCAGTGGTAGAGCGTCGGCCTGGCGTGCAGGAGTCCCGGATTCAATTCCTGGCCAGGGCATACAACAGAAGCATCCACCTGTTTCTCCACCCCTCCCCCTCAGCTTCCTCTTTGTCGCTCTCTTCCCCTCCCACAAACAAGGCTCCATTGGAGCAAGGTTGGCCCAAGTGCTGAGGATGGCTCTATGGCCTCTGCCTCAGGTGCTAGAATGTCCCTGGTTGCAACAGAACAATCCCCCAGATTGGCAGAGCATTGCCCCCTGGTAGGCATGCAGGATGGATCCCGGTTGGGCGCATGCAGGAGTCTGTCTGACTGCCTCCCGTTTCCAACTTCAGAAAAATACAAAGAACAAACAAAAAAAAACAAAAAGAAAAGAAAACTACGTAAAAATTTTATGATTGGTTACTATACTAGATATGAATAAAATTATTCCTATAGCTCCTCTGAAGTGTTTTTACTTCACAAAATAAAGTTGTTGAAGGGTACTCTTTATTACTATATAGTACCATTGATTTTTAATTAAGAAATGATGCTTGTTAGCTTCTGGTGAACCATATTTCTACATACATCACTGAAAATATCTTTAAGATGCATTTAATTATTCTCCAGATTGTCCATTCAAGAAATGGTTTTACAAAATTGCAGTAGTAGGTAACTAAAAATGTTTGGATACAATCAGAATTTACATTACTATAAACTTTTAAAAAGCAGCTTGAATTTTCATTCTCTTTTTTCCTTTTAGGATTTTATTTATTGACTTCAGAGAGAGGAGAGCGAGAGAGAAGGAGAAAAAGTAGGAATAGGAAGCACATGTGCCTTGACCGGGAAAGACCAGAATTTCGAACCGGTAGACTCAGTATCACAAGTCGACACTTGAGCCACTGTGCCACCTCAGCTCAGGCTCATGGTCTATTTCTTTAACATTATCATCATGCTGAATAATGAGATTTATTTAAGAGCAGCACGATTTTGTAAAATAGAAAAGTAACCCTTCCAATGCTCATTACCTATATCATTATGCTTGGTATTGAAAGTAAAATTATGCCAAACGCTCAGCCCCCATCAGAGTGAACTTGCGCATTTCCCTGTGTTAGATGGAATATTGTGTTTGCTCTTTGTTCAGATTTTGTGACTATAAACTTGTTGTTACAAGATTTACAGATAAATTTAACTCGACAGAAAAAATATTTTACAGTACACTGTATTGATTTCTCTGTATAACCAAATTACATTCTCACAGCAGATTTATTAAAATTACATGTGGTACTATAATAACAAAAGAACTAATAAATAACAGAGACCCATTAGAAACCATGCCCAATTCTACAGGCAAGTGCCACACAGGAGAGTTCCCCAATGCTGCAGATGCACATAATAGAGCGTCCTGACCTATACCCCTACCTCCGTGAGAGAGGAGACATCCCCAGGAAGGTGATGTGGAAGCTCTGATCCAAAGATCGTGGATGCCCCATCTCGGAGGACGGTGGAGAATCATTTGCTCACTGACAGAATACATGTAGAAAGACCTGTCGGAGGAGGAAGCACAGTCTTTAAAATGCCATGTAGCGAGGGCACAGGAGAGAAATAGGAAGAGTGGGCACGTGCCTGTCGGGACATGCTGCAGGTCTGCCTGTTTACAAGCAGTGGAACATTGTTGAAGGTTTTTCAGAACAGGAGTGAAGGATCACATTTACATTTACAATACATGTCTCTTTCATCTCCTCAGAACACAGGTTAAAGGGGGCAGGAGAAAATGGAAGTCAACTCCTAGAAGGCTATGAGAACCATCCAGAAGCTGAGACTGGAAGATGAAGGGGGCGGAGAGGCTCATGGGAAACAGATGCACCTAGAAGATATTTCACAGGCAAGTGTTGAAGATGCCTAATGAACAGACCAGTTTCTCGAATATACTACTGGATTATAAATAAGTTTACAACAGAGGTATACAGATATTTAATTTTTATTTTCTAATATTTCCAAGTAAAAAAAGGCTTGAAGATAAACAAAAGAGCATACACATGAAACAGTGTTTTAGAAAAGTCTACAGGGTACAATAGGAGAAATATGTCAACTTGCATTTTTTCTAATTTGGACATGCCAGAAAGTGTATCTGCTGGTTGAGGGATCTTCTAATTCAATGGATCACCTTCCCAAGAGCATCCTGGTGGAAGAACAGATGAATAAGAACAAGGAATTTAAAGGTGGATCATGAGTGTATCTAGTGTTCAAAAAGTATAGCATTGAAAAATATGAAGATAGAGAAACAATAAAATACAAAATTTTAAAATATATTTTTCTTTGCAAAGACGGGGGGAGATAAGTAGACTAGGGAAAGTATTTCTGGCTCTCATGAGCTGCTCAGAGTTCTGTTATTGTAAAAGTAATTAACTTGAAGTTTAAATTTGAAGTTACTGAAGACTGAAGAATTTCAAAATGATGTCAACATGACCTGGATTATGAAGTCTGAAATTCAGTAAAAGTGAAGTTGGTTATTTCAAAGTCAGGCATTGATTTTTCAAGAATGGTCAACTAGCACCATCTTCCGGCTATGCAAGGACTTTGTTTTCCTCCCTAGCTCCAAACTGTTAGTGACAATATTATGATTGTGGTGACGCCTGCAGGACTTATTTCTAATAAATGAACATACATCCTGAAGAGCTATAACTCTGAAATGAGATGATTACTTTTCAGAAATGTAACTTCTAGTCGCTCTAGAAAAAAAAATAATAATGTTTGCTAAGTAGATAACGGTCCTGATTCTAAGAATCATTTTAAATTATTTATATATAGTATTCTGGAGAATTATTATGTGTTCTAATAATTCTTATGAAGAAACTTTGTATATATATAACTTTGGTAACTCCAACCTGTTTTCTCCTCTGCTCACCCCTTATAAACTCTAGCCACATAAGAAGATATCTTCAAATGTTTAAAGAGTAAAAAAAATATTACTTAAGCAACATGAACAAATTATTCCTTAAATTATCCAACTCTTTGAAATAGACAGGAGGATTAGCCCCATATTACTGACAGGAAAACATGTGGCTTAGCTTAATCTAAAGAAGCCTGTGTCAAAAATAGAACAGAGAAAATTCAGATACAAGGTATTTTTTGTACTGAAGCCCCTGTTTTTTCGACACTACTCATATCCACTGCTCCTTAATAGGGAATATGTATATGTAGAAATATGATTTAATTGCCTAATAAAAGACTTTCTCATATCTATTAATTAGTGTCTTTGTCAGAACTCTACAGCTCTTAGGATGACTTTATTTCCTCTACTCATTTTCACACAGGCTGAACACAGCACCTTCTATTTTACACCTGGGATTTCTTTCTGTGTCTCTCTAAATATCAACCATGGCTTTTAAATCATTCTGTTAATGTGTGAACAGAAAACTTCAAAAAAACAAAGAATAATTTATCACTTTTCCTACAGTGTTGATTCGATTCATCCTACAAATGAGAATGCTACCATTCCAAAGCTGAAAAGCAGACGCTCCATTAATTTACTAATACTAACCATATTTAGTGACGTAACCTGAGCTTTGAAATTATGTTCTCTAACCTGGTAATATGCACCAATTAGAAGCCTCCTTAAAAGCAGGGAGAACTCTGTGTCAGGTTGAGGGTAAAGTGCAAAGAACAATGATACCCTGGTAGGATTGATGTGGGTGCTAGAGGCCCTCATTCTCTGCAGAAAATACTAGCCACAACCTGCAGAGAAAAGCAAGCAAATAGAGATGAATATAATCATTATTTGACTAAACCAAATTCCTTTTGTATTTCTAGGTCCTTGAGCAAATATAATAATTTCATTCAATTATTTACTTTCATGCATTTCTGTTGAAGAGATAAAAATTTGTTACCCCAAAACTATGTTTTGGGGGTACTGCTTTTAAGTTGTTTATTAGAAAATAAAAGACTCAGAAGAACACTAACTCTCCACTCCTTGCCTGCACAAGAGACCCAGATGTGAGAAATCTGCTTCAGAAGGAGATCTTCGAACGCTGCCTTAGCCTAACTTGAATTGAGTATGGTCAACAAGGGCTTCAGGCAGGGGCCTGTTACCTACATAGCACTGTGTCCCAGCGTTTCTGAGTCACCTACCACGGATTCTCCCGGCCATGTTTGTTCCCCAGTTCCTCAGCTACCTGTAAATCACCCATTCTCACTTCTGAAAACTGTGTGCCCTTTCCCTGTCCTCCTTGGTCCAAAATATGTTATATACACAATGCTGCCTCAGTGTCTTTGGGATTTTCAGGGAATTTTTGTGTCTACGTGAATTCACCATGAGCGTGTATTAAACTTTGAATTTTCACCTGTTAATCTGTTCATTTGGTTATTAGTCCAGCCAGAAGAAATTAGGAAGAGGAAAAGTATTAACATTTTTTCTAGCTCCAACACTGTTCTTGCAACTCAAGAAATACTAATTAATAGTCTCCAAAAGTATGTATTAACTAATGTAGAATGGAATGATCCTAAATAATCTGAGCTTCCATTTTCAAAATTCATCATAAGAAACTCATACACATTTTACCTCCCTCCCAAGGTTCATGGAGTTTCCAATGAAATGAACACTCGATGAAATAAAAAGTAAAATTTAAATGAAAAATTGACAAGCATATTTTTAAAAATGTGCTATATAAATGTCAAATTTATGGTATTCAACCCTGCAATACTGTTGCACAAATCAATCCATGTGCCTAGCACTGTTCTTCTTAAAAATGCATTGTATTCTGTAAGTTTGAATCTTTTTCAGTGTCAGTTCTAACATAGAGAGATAGGAGTGGGGACCTTTCCAAGGGTTTTATTCTCAATCAGCACTGCAACTCAGTGTTAGGACCCAGTAAGTTAAGTAAGTTAAAGTATCAGGGTAAAGATCAGGTACTGAGGAGTATTTATCTGATATGGCTCAAAGACAATGTTTTATAATAAAACAACAACATTGCATTTACATTTTTATCTGTCAGTGTAAAGTGAGGTAATTTCCCAAACTGGCTCTCAGCCCCTGCTATATGGAAAATGACATCTGTGAAATACTGACCCAACTCTTAATGTTCCTGTGATGGTGTCAAGACTCAGGAGGACAGTTCATATTTAGTCCTGTGATGTTAAATCCCAACGCAGTTTCGGTAGACTACTTTCATGATGATATAAAATGGAATTAGATGTCTTAAAGGAATTATATCTTCAGTAAAGGTGAACATATTTTAAGGAAGGCGACATTTTTCTTGCTTGACAAATAGACCTCTGTGCTATTGGTAAAATTTTCAGTCTCCAATTCTAGGTTCACTTGTGTCCTCAAAATATCAACTTAGTGCAAAACTGGAAAATAAGGGAAGATATTTGTAACCCCAGTGAATGTGAATACATTCACCTGCTCTCACACTGAATGGAAGTTTTAGCATACTCAACTTTCCCAGTATTTGTGATTTTAAGACTTTCAAGTACTAGAAAAAGGCTTTTCCTCATCACTATAACTTAACATTAAATTAACTTTATTCTAATATTAAATGGCATTGTGCCTTTTTCCACTCAGTATAACCCACCTAAAGACAGAAAAGACTTGAATAAGTTTTCAAATGTGTCTTTTTGCCCCAGCTGTATAAATTCACACAGAACAGTACAAACATATAGGAAAATGGGAAGTATTAGGGAGCTTTGACTCAGAAAAACACAAGGTAAGTTTTGAGCATCCTGAAGTTAACAACAAGTTAGGTTCAATATTCAATTCCTAGGAATGCAGGCTATCTAATAAAGAATGTATCTAATACTGAGCCACTGAAGGCATGGCCAAACCAGATTAGAAGTTAAGTACTAAACAATTGTAAAGTGTGGCTATAAATCATTCATTTCACCTTTGCTTTCATGACTACCTTAAAATTAAGCATTACATCTTGTAATTCAGAATAGTTTTTCACAATAGAGTTCACTGTCATTCTAGCTGTTTAATCCACTAGTAGTTTATCTTTAGGTTCACGTCACTTCCAACAGTAAATATGAATGTATTATCACTTTTGAAAGATTTCTCCTGACAGAGATTAGGCAACAGGGGTTTTTCTATCACCAGTGAAGGTCACCCTTCAGAGGGCATCAGTTAAGTTGTGCTGTGAGAGTAGACCACCACTGCACTGTAAGACTTTTTTGTGTTGCTGATGCCCTAATTCCACAACTAAAGGTCCACCTTATTCCTACGTGTGAAGATGTGCCTTTCTGAGGAAGCAAGAACCAAGGATCTGATACTGAAACGTCCATAAATCACAACATAAATGAGAGAGAGAGAAGAGCAGGCTCCTACGTGTTCCTCTAGTCTCAATGTGTGTGATCACAGGCAGAGAACTAAGAGAAAGTGCTTTGCATACTTAAAGTAAGTAAAAAAGAAGGCCAATAGACTGATATGGCTAATGCCTTCGTGATCCACCTGCCTGACACTGGCAGGTGGGGGGACACTGGGGTGGAGAGGGGGGTGACCTGAGCACAGGTGGTGGGGCCCTATGAAGCAGGGCAGGACTTTAGAGCCTAAACTGAGCCCCAAGCACTAGGAGCAGAGCACCACTGGGTGGAGCCAAGCTTCTCAGCCACCAGCCCAGCTGGGGACCTAGCGAACTCTGCCCCTGGGGGATGCTGACATTACCATGCAGGTCATACTTATTAGTCCAATGCAGGAGGGACATCCAGTCATTCTCCTGAAGGGGGTGTGCTTTTCCTGTTTTTGTAAGTCCAAACCTCCCACGCCAAACCTGGTGAGTAAGGCCACATCAACGCTGGTATAGACCCGTGCAGTGTGCCCCTGTTCCTGAGCACGCCAGGAGCCTGAGGGTGGGCACCTCGATGGCAAAGACTTGTGTTCACGCCTGGAGGGACCTTGAGGTCCTGTCAGCAGAAACTGGGTCGCTGCCTCCGTGTGGTCTCCCCACTTAGCTTCAGTCAACTTGCCTGTAGGTGGCTCTGGGGTTTTCATCCTTTTCTCAGACTGGAAGAAATGGTAGTTGGTGGGATGCCTAGGAAAAAAAAACATTCTTGACCACGTGTAGACACAGTTAGGGTTCAGAAAGAAATTCCTCTCTTTTATGAAGTGGTGAATGGTCCAGTAGAACATGTGCATTTTTCTGAGTCTGTTCCACCAGTTTAATGAAGGTGCTCAGTAAGTCCACTATACTCCTATGCTTTATTGGAATTATATAAATACTTGCATTTTACCTTTAGTATTTAGATTTCTTTTAAATTCTTCCTTAAAAAAAGAGGATTGTTTGATGAACTATAGACCATACAATTTGTAATGTTGCTATATTAGCAACTAAGGACACAGAGAGCCTAGTTAAAATTGAATTTTCAGATAAAAAAGGAATACATTTTCAAAGGAGATTTGTTGCAAAAAGTATTGGGACATAGTTATAGTACTTGAAAGTATTTGTGTTTACCTGAAGTTCAGATTTACCTTAGCGGTGGGTGGTACACTGCATTTATTATTTTTGTACCTTTCTGTTGTAAACAGTACCTTTGCTTTAGTACTCCCTACTGGAAGTTGATAACAGAAAATCTAAATTTCTCTCTTCTCTCCTATGTAGCTAAAAATTCATTGAAAGATACTGTCTAAGGAAGTGCATTCACTGTTCAGCCTGTGATTATACAAACTAAAGAGAGACCTGGCCTGACCAGGCGGTGGCGCAGTGGATAGAGTGTCGAACTGGGATGCAGAGGACCCGGGTTCGAGACCCTGAGGTCGCCAGCTTAAACGCGGGTTCATGTGGTTTGAGGAAAAGCCCCCCAACTTGAACCCAAGGTCACTGGCTCCAGCAAGGGGTTACTTGGTCTGCTGAAGGCCCGCGGTCAA
Source organism: Saccopteryx leptura (assembly GCF_036850995.1). NCBI lineage: Eukaryota > Metazoa > Chordata > Mammalia > Chiroptera > Emballonuridae > Saccopteryx > Saccopteryx leptura. Next base: position 37,342,200 of record NC_089503.1, read on the forward strand.
GGTACATATGAGAGAGCAATCGCATATGAGAGAGCAATCGATGAACAACTAAGGTGTTGCAATGCGCAATGAAAAACTAATGATTGATGCTTCTCATCTCTCTCCATTCCTGTCTGTCTGTCCCTGTCTATCCCTCTCTCTGACTCTCTCTCTGTCTCTGTAAAAAATAAGAAAGAAAGAAAGAAAGAAAGAAAGAAAGAAAGAAAGAAAGAAAGAAAGAAAGAAAGAAAGAAAGAAAGAAAGAAAGAAAGAAAGAGAAAGAAAGAAAGAGAAAGAAAGAGAGAAAGAGAGAAAGGAGAGACCTGGAAGTTAGTACCAGGAAGTTCACCTTGTTTTTCTTGCTACGGTTGCTTTTAAATGTCTGTCTGTCAGTCCGTTGATAAAAGGACAACTAGTCAGCATTCGTGAACCCTCTGTCCATTCCCAAATATCACCACATGACTCACTATTTCTGTTACTTTGTGGTGGAGGGTTTTCCTGACCTCCCTAAATAAATGGATCCCAACAATCTGACCCACCCAGCCTACTATTTCATACCCTTATAATTTCCCAAGCACCGATTGCTATCTGGAGGACAGTTTAACTTGATTATATTTGACTGTGTGCCTTCGTTGGAATTTTAAGTTTCATTCGGGTAGAAATGTTAACCTATCTTTTCACTGTTATCTCCTCAGCACAGAACAGGTTCCTGAGGCATGATAGGTGCACAGTAAAGACTGTTTTTATACAATGAATTGAAGAATATAAGTACTGTGGTATGGGGAAAAATGAGAATTATTAACATAGCTGCCAAGATAACAATAATACAAGAGATATATACACAATGCAATTCTCCCACTTTATTTGTGAACCTTTCCTACAAACACCAACATACCGAAATAATTTCTGCTGCCTTCACAGGAGGTATGCACTCAAAATACACAAAACCAAACTGGAAAGTTTTGCAAGAATAAACTGAAGTGATATACTTTGTAAGCAGTAACTTCACCTTTGACAATTTTATTTTGAATTGCAAAGTAAAATGAACAGATAGTATATATTTTAAAATTGTGTTTCTATGTTTATTACTCATGCTTTATATTTTCAGATCCAGTGAAGATAAAAGGTAGCATTCACACGAAAGTTTTCACACTGTCCCTCTTCCTCATACAGTAAAATGGTAATACTTTGAGTCAGTCTGGCTCTCCACATGATTTTTTATTTATTTATTTATTTATTTATTTTGTATTTTTCTGAAGCTGGAAACGGGGAGAGATAGTCAGACACACTCCTGCATGCACCCGACCGGGATCCACCCGGCACGCCCACCAGGGGCAACGCTCTGCCCACCAGGGGGCGATGCTCTGCCCCTCCGAGGCGTCGCTCTGCTGTGACCAGAGCCACTCTAGCGCCTGGGGCAGAGGTCAATGAGCCATCCCCAGCGCCCGGGCCATCTCTGCTCCAATGGAGCCTTGGCTGCGGGAGGGGATGAGAGACAGAGAGGAAGGATGGTGGGGTGGAGAAGCAAATGGGCGCCTCTCCTATGTGCCCTGGCCGGGAATAGAACCCGGGTCCCCCGCACGCCAGGCCGACACTCTACCGCTGAGCCAACCGGCCAGGGCCTCTCCACATGATTTTAAATGAAAGTGTTGCTAATAAAATATCTTTCAAAGAGGATTTGGCTTAAGTTCTTTGTTAATTGAGAAGAGATGAGAGAGACAGATTCCCACATATGTCCCACTAGGATACACCCAGTAAGGACATCTGGAGCTCATGTTTGACTATAGAACCTGAGGCTGACTCACTTAGAGCAATCAAGCCATCCTCAATATCCAAGGAAACTGTCACAGCAATTGAGCCACTGGCTGTGGGAGGGGAAGAGGAAAAAGAGTGAGACAGAGAGGAAAAGTAGCAGAAGGTCGCTCTTCCTGTAATTCCTTGATGCAATTGGGATTCAAAATCAAGTAACTTAGATGCTAAACTGACACTGTATCCACTGACATACCATCCAGGGTATACTGAACCTCAGTTTTTAAATTCAAATATGTGGCAAAACACGTTTCCTATCCCTATATCAACAATTTTAAAAACTCATATTCTAGATAATTAATGTGGTATTTTTATTAACTGATTTTTAGAGAAAGACTGGAGACAGAGAGAGACAGAGGAGAAATAGAGAAAGAGAGGGGCAGAAGCAGGAAACATCAACTTATAGTAGATGCTTCCTGTACGTGCCTTGAATAGACAAGACCAGGATTTCGAATTGGCAAACTCAGTGTTCCACATCAATGCTTTATCCACTGCACTACCACAGGCCAGGATCTAGATAATTTATACATTCTATTTCTTTTCAGTTCTCATTCTAAACACAATCCCAAGGGTAGCTGTAACTAAATTTAGAACAGCAGGGGTTCTATATAGAAACAGGTAAGTAATGCCTGACCAAGCAGAGAGGCACAGTGGATAGAGAGTCTGATTGTGACACTGAGCACCCAGGTTTGGAACCCAGAGTTTGCAAGCTCAGCTTGGGCTCATCATGCTTAAGCAGGGGCTCGTCACTTTCAGCACCGGGATGCTAGCTTGAGTGTGGGATCATAGACCTTAGACTAGCTTAAGCCCAAACTCACTAGCTTGAAGACCAAGGTCACTAGTGTGAGCAAGGGGTCGCTAGCTCTGCTATACCCTCCTTGTCAAGGTACATATGAGAAAGCAATCAGTGAACAACTAAGACACAGCACAAAGGAATTGATGCGTCTCATTCCTCTCCCTTCAGATCTGTCCCTATCTGGTCCTCTCTCTGTCACGGTGTCTCTGTCACAGACACACACACACATACACACAAACACATATACAAACACATACACAACAGTAGTTCATCTAACACTGACTCCTTCCCATAATATTTCTTATTATTTATTATACACTCATTTTTTCAGAAATAAAGATTTTATAGGAATGGTTGGCTTCTGGTCCTGACTCATTAGCTCCCTTGGATAAAGTCTCATCTTGAAATGGTAGATGACAGTTTCTGTTCTGGTCAGGGCACATATTGGAAGCAAACATTGAGTGCACTGCTAAATGGAACAACAAATGAATGCTTCTCTCTGTCTCTCTCTCCCTTCCTCATGCTGTCTAGTGAAAATCAATCCATAACATTTTCTAAAAATTTAAAAAGTGTTTGTTTCCAAGAAAATAACCCTAACCACAATGTTATTTACACAGATCAGACATAGTTAAGTACTAATTCTGGACTGTAAGAAATCTAAACACCAATAAGAAAAATTTAGAAATAAAAGACTAGATGTGCTATGCTATATTCCAAATTTCAAGATCTTAATAAAGCACAGGCTCCTCGTTAAAATACACTGTGGTCGACAGGATTTTAAAAGGATCTCTAAGATCCACACTTTGTCCTAGAGCATCTCTCCTTGAATATTAAGTCCTTCTTCTTATGAATATGCAAATATATCGCCTATGTGATTGTCACATTACATGAAAAAATTAAAAGACTTTTCAAATGTAATTAAGGACCCCAATCAGGGGAATTTAGTTAAGCACAAAGGAGACTATCTGTGGGGGCCAGATCTTTAGAGGGGACTTGGGACATACCTGAGCTCAGAGACTGGAACCTGAGCAGAACCTCTCCTTTTCCATTGCTGTTTTTGCAGAAGCAAACCCTTTGGAATACAGAAGCTGCAGGGAAAAGAACTCTCAACAGCCACAGGCCTACACTGGCATCTTGTGGCAGCTCGAAACTCTGACAGGAGACCGCCCAAAGCCATGCCAGATTTCTAACTCATGGAAAATGCGAGGTAAATAAATGTACTTTTCATTAAGTTCCTCTGTTTGTGCTCATTTCTTATGGCCCAATCATAAAAGAGAAGAGTATCAAAGCACTTTTTGTTCAAACTCGCCTAGGCCTGCCCTGTGGTGGCGCAGGGGATGAAGCATGGACCCGGAATGCTGAGGATGCAGGTCGAAGCACTGTGCTTGCTGATCAAGGAATCTATGGGAGTTGATGGTTCCAGCTCCTTGCTCCTTCTCTCTCCCTCTCTCTCTCTCGCTCTCTCTCTCTCTTTATTCTCTATGAAATAAATAACACCTTTAAAAAAAGTTTTAAAGAGGGAGTCTTAAGTAGAAAATATTGAAACTTTTATTCAGAAATATACAGAAACATATTAAGACCAATAAAAAATTTTCTCCCTAAAGGCAGAGATGATCAAGTTCTATTCTTTAAAATCAAAATCAACTATACTAAAGGTCTACCAAAAAAATGCTTGTCCATACACATGGATAGGATTAAAGATAAAATGATGCAAATATATAGTCCATAAAAACATAAATCGTTAAAGGTAAAATGGCTATTTTACTAACACAAATTAGTCTTCAGAATAAATCATATTACGGGTATACAGATAAATAATTTCTAATAAAAGCTACAATTCATTACAAAGAAATAATCACTAATATATTACCCATAACAAAACTTCAAAGGACATTAATGGAAAAACAAATGGAATTCAAAGAATACAGAAATCCACAATTAAAACTGAAACCTAGTATTCCTCTATTAAAATAAATCATATTTACTGATATTTAGAAACTATTACACCAACATCAACAGAACACCTAGCCTCCCAGCTGGGCACCACAACTAATGCCACATTTATGAGGATGGCTTCTAACACACAGCAAAAGACTTCATATCCTGCTCTCTCAACTGGAACAATACCGAGTCATTTAGATGGCAAAAAATGCTGTTGATGTCAATTTGCAATTGCAGCCAGTTTAATTCAATTTCACTTTAATTTCTGGAGCTCAGTGTCCTATATCCCGACAGAAATAGCAATAAGTATCCCACTGTCCTTTCATTCAGTGTAAATAACCAGGAAAAGGGAGCCCGGAATCCAATTTCTACATCCCAGTTATCCAGGGTGCCGGCAGCAGGCGTTTCCAGGCACTCAGGCAGGTCCGGGGGCCTGGCACTGGGGGGAGGGGTGGGGGGAGCCAGGAGGAAGGGGTGACCAGGACTGAGGCACGGAGCAGGGGACTGGGGCGCAGGTGGTGAGCGTACCACAGCTCCTGGGATGGGTGGGTAGGAACTGGAAACCGGGAACTTAAACCCTGAGCAGGATGGCTTAAACGTGGGGCACGTGCAGGGGCTCAGGGCGGGGACAGAGTCCCAAGCACAGGCAGCAGAGCAGCACAGGGCGGAGTCTATGCAGCCACCTACCCAGCGAACTCTGCCACTCTGGGGTGCCCGCATTACCACGCAGGTCACACTTACCAGTCCGGTGTAGGAGGGACCTCCAGTCGTTCTCTGGATGAGGTTCTGCTTTTCCTGTCCTGCGAGTCCAAACCTCCCACACTGAACCCGTTGAGTAAGACCCAGACCTAGCCGTTACCTGTAGCGCCGCGTGCACATGTTCCAGGAACAGCGCTCGGGACGCCTCTGCACTGCTAGTACGTTTACAGGAGGTGGGTCGCTCTGGAGCACACCAGGAGCTTCTGGGAGGCACCCTGGTGGCTAAGACCCTGGTGGCATCCTGAGGGAACTTGGGGTCCTGCCAGCTGGGACTGGGCTGCAGCCTCCATGTGGTCTCCTCACTTTCATTACCGCAACCTGTCTTTAGGCAGCTCCGGGGTCTTCATGGCTTTCCCTGACAAGCAGATTTGGCAGTTGGTGGGATTCTGGGGGGACTTGATGCAGACAGGGGCGGTGTAGGGGGCCATTCTTGGCCACACAGAGACGTAGTGAGGGTTCAGAAGAAATCCTTGTTTGTCTAAAGTGGTGAATGGTCCAGTAGGACATGTGCATTTTTTCTGTGTCTGTATCAGCTGCTTTAAAGAAGGTGCTCAGTAAGTCCCTTAATACTCCTAAACTTTGGAATTACACATGTAATTTACCTTTACTATATAGCTTTCTTTTAAAGTTCTTCCTATAAAAAAAGGATGATTTGATGAAATACAGACCATACAATTTGTAACGTTCTTACCTTAAGCAACTAAGAACACAGGTCGCCTAGGTAAAACTAACTTTTCAAATAAATAAAAAATACATTTTCAAAGGAGATTTGTTACATGAAAATATCGGTATATATTTATACCAAAAAGTATTCATTGTTTTTATGAAGTTCAGTTTTACCTTAGCCGTGTGTGGTACACTGCATTTATCTTTTTGTACCTTTCTGTTCTGAACAGTACCTTTACATTGACTCCTTACTGGGAGTTTATAACAAAAAATCTAAATTCCTCTCTTCTCTCCTATCTAGAAAAAAATTCGTTGAAAGATATTTTCCAAGGAACTGCACTCACTCTTCAGCCTGTGATTATACAGACTAAAGAGAGACCTGGAAGTTAGTACCAGGAAGTTCACCTTGTCTTTCTTGCTACTGTTGCTTCTAAATGTCTCTCTGTCGGTCTGTGGATAAAAGCACAACTAGTCAGCATTTGTTGAACCCTCCACCCATTCCCAGAGATCACCACATGGCTCACTATTTGAGTTACCTAGTGGTGAAGGTTTCTCCTGACCTCACTAAATAATAGAGATCCCAACTATCCAAATGACCTATCCTGTCCTTCTTACCCTACTGATTTCTAAGCACCCATTACTATCTGGCTGACAATTTAACTTAATTATATTTGACTGTGTGCCTTTGTGGCAATTTTAAGTTTCATTCGGGTCGAAATTCTGACTTGTCCTTTCACTGTTACCTCTTCAGCACCAGAACAGGTTCCGAGGCATTATAGGTGCACAGTAAATACTATGTTTATATAATAATGGAAGAATATATGTATTGTGGTATGGAATAAAAAAGGGCAATTATTAACATAGCTGCCAAGATAATAATAATAAAATACATATATAGGAAATTATTCAGTTTCCCAATATGAACAGTACCTTTCATAAATTTCCTACAGTTTTTCTTATACACAATGAGAAATGCTCCCTTCATTCGTGAACCTTTCCTATAAACACCAACTGACAAAAATATTAGTTGCCAATAAAATATCTTTTAAGGAAGAATAGACCTCAGTTTTGTTTTTTTTATCAGTGAATAAGATAGAGAGATTCTCGTATATGTCCTGATCGGGATTCACCAAACATGGCCATCTGGAGCTGATTTTTGAGTATGAACTATATTTAGAGCCTGAGACTGGTCGTGGGAGGGGAAAAGAAAAGGAGGGGAGAGAGAGAGGATAGAAGCAAATGGTCCGCTTCTATTGTATTTCCTTGATTCACCTTGGGAATCAAACTCAAGTCACTCATACTCTGGCTGACACTGTATCCACTGAGACACCTGCCAGGGTTGACTGAAACTCCATTCTTAAAATTCAAACCAAATATGTGGTAAAAACACATTTCCTATTTCTACATGGACAGTTTTCAAAACTCATTTTCTAAATTATTAGAGGGGGTGTTGTAATTACTGACTTTTAGAGAGAGGATGGGGGAAGAAAGAGACAGAGAGAGAGGATAAATAGAGAAAGAGGGGGGCAGAAGCGGGAAGCATCAACTCACAGTAGGTACTTCCTGTATGTGCCTTGACTAGACAAGGCCAGGTTTCAAACTGGCCACCTCAACATTCCAGATCAATGCTTTATCCACTGTGGCACCACACAACAGGCTCTAGATAATTGGTACATTCTGTTTGTCTCTGTCATGCTTCAAAATACAACATTAAGGACAGCTGGAACTAAATTTAGAGAATAGGAGTTCTATAGAGAAACTGGTTAAGTAATGCCCTGACCAGGGGCAGTGCAGTGGATACAGCATCAGGTCAGGGACACTGAGGAACCACTAGGTTTGAAAACCCAGGTCTCAGCTTGAGCACGGACTCAACAGGCTTAAGTACGAGCTTGTCACCTTCAGTGCCCGGTCACCAGCTTGAGCATGGGATTGTAGACCTGAACCTATGGTCCACTAGCTTGAGCCCAAACTCACTGACTTGAAACTCAAGGTTGCATGTGTGAGCAAGGGGTCACTAGCTCTGCTATACATCCCTTGTCAATGCACATATTAAAGAAAGCAATCAGTGAACAACTAAGGTGTGATTAAAAGAATTGATCCTATTCATCTATCTCCCATCCTGGCCCTCTCTCTGTCTCTCTGTCTTTCACACACAAAACAAAACAGTAGTTTCATCAAACACTAACTCTTTCCCCATAATATTCCTTATTATATATTATAAAGTCATTTTACCAGAAATAAAGATTTTATAAAATGTTTGGCTTCTGGTCCTGACTCATTAGCTCCCTTGGATAGAGTGTCATCCTGAAATGGCAAAATCGCAGGTTCTGTTCCCGGTCAGGGCACATATGGTAAGCAAACACTGAGTGCACTGCTAAGTGGAACAACAAATGAATGCTTTTCTCTGTCTCTCTCTCCCTTCATCTTGCTGTCTAGCTAAAATCAATCCATAAAATTTTCTAAAAATTTAAAAAGGCTTTGGTTTCAAGAAAATTACCCTAACCACAATGTTATATCCGTAGATTATACTTTGTTAAGTACTGATTCTGAACTGTATAAAGTCTAAATACCAGTCAAAAGAATTTAGAAATAAAAGAACTAGATGTGCTATTCTAATCCCAATTTTTAAGATCTTAATAAAACAATGACTGATCAACAGGATTTTAAAAGGATCTCTGAAATCCAATTCGTGTCACAGAATTTCTCTCCTTGAGTATGAAGTCCTTTTTCTTGTGAATATGCAAATATATCGCCTATGTGATTATGTCACATTACATGGAAAAATTAAAAGATTTTTCAAATGTAATTAAAGTCCCCAATCAAGTGAATTTAGTTAAGCAAAAAGGAGACTATCTGTGGGGGCCAGACCTTTACAAGGCCTTGGGACTTACCTGAGCTCGGAGACTGTAACTTAAACTGACCCTCCTCGTTTTCCAATTGCTGGCTCTGAAGAACAAACCCTCTGGAGTACAGAAGCTGCAGGGAAAGGAACTCTCAATAACCACAGGGAACTTGGAAAGAGGACTCCCAATTCTTAACTAGCACCACAGGCCTAAACTCTCACCTTGCGGCAGCCCATGATACTCTGAGTGGAGACCCCCTAAGCCATGCCCAGACTTCTAACACACTGAGAACCATAAGTATAAAATGCACTTTTTCATGAAGTCCCTGTGTTTGTGCTGATTTGTTATGTAAGAATATTTATGGAACAATGCCGTAAGCCTGACCTGTGGCAGCGCCATTGATAGAGCATCAACCTGGAACACTGAGTCTGCCAGTTTGACCCCTGGGCTTGCCTGAACAGGTCACATAAAGAGAGACAATGCTTCCTGCTCTTCCTCCTTCCTCTCTCTCTCTTTCTTTCTCTCTCTCTTATCTTCTCGTTAAAATGAATAAATAATATATTAAAAATAAATTTATAAATCCTGTTTTAAAAAACATCGAAAAAGCTGCAAATAAAAGTCAGATTACCTACCTTATTTTTTCCTTCTGATAATCCTTTTTCCAAACCTATGTAAGTGTTCAAAGTTTCTATTTTCTGAAGCCTGAAGATGCAAATATGAGAAGTACAGTAGTTTTTCCCTTAAAGTTTCCACAAACAAGGTTATCAAAGGTAAGGCCCAATAAACCATAAAAATAGGTGATGTTGCCTGGCAACCATTTTTTTCCACCACCCTGGAGTAGTTGAGTAGATCAGTTCCCAGTGCAGCAGTGTCACAGTTCAATAATTAAGGTAAAATAAAAACAAAAAAATAAATCTTAGTGCAGTGCTCCATGAGGCAAAGTAGGATCCAGTTACTGAACGGAAAAATTGTTACAATGGTCTGTCCATATTTTCTTTCCTTTGCTGAAACACGTGAATACGAAGCTCATGTAAGAGAAAACTTCAACACTCGAACAGCCTCCGAATACTTTTGTTAACCAGTGAGAAAATCCGACCCAGAAGTTGTGTGATATAGACCCGAAGAGAACAGAAAAATCATCTACCTGATGGTGCACATTCTGTTTCACATGCACTAAAATTATGATAAATAATAAAGCAAGAGCAGGAAACACATACATTTTAGAAAAGAAGAAATCAGCTCTAGGAAGTGACTTTTTCAATATATGTGACTGTTAGGTACACAGGTGTAACTAGAACCTTTCAACTTCGAACTACCAGATGAGGAGCCTTGCCATGTTGCATGGGTTGCAACCTTGAACACATGGGGTAATTAGGGGTCCCAGCAGTTCTCAGTTGAAAATCTGCATCTAACAGTTTGACCTAGCAAATACTCAAACTACAGTTGACTCTTGCCATCTGCAGATTCAAACCAACCTGTGGACTATAAACAATATTTCAACTCCCTTTCAGGATTTTGCAGTTGGGAATGGGAAAATACTGTTTTAGATCGACTGAGGCTGAACCGAATATGTGAATTCCAAGAAAGCAAAGTGGTGACTTCATATATTTATTTATTTATTTGTTTACTTATTTATTATTTTTCTTTTTCTAAAGTGAGAATCAGAGAGGCAGAGCCCAATCGGGATCCACAGAGCATGCCCACCAGGTGGCGATGCTCTTCCCATCTGGGCCTTTGCTCTGTTGCATCCAAGCCATTCTAGCACCTGAGGTGGGGGCCATGGAGCCATCCTCAGCAGCCAAGCTATCTTTGCTCTAGTGGAGCCTTGGCTTTAGGAGGGGAAGACAGAGATAGAGAGGAAGGAGAGGGGAAAGGGTGGAGAGGCACATAGGTGTTTCTCCTGTGTGTACCTGGTCGGGAATTGAACCGGGGACATCCATACACCAGGCCAATGATCTACCTCTGAGCCAACTGGCCAGGGCAAGTGGAGACTTTACTTCTTGAAAAATTTGTGCTTATATGTAAACCAACACACTTCTAGCTCGCTGTTCAAGGGTCAAATATGGCTCAAATATATGCTACAGTACAAAGAACATAGCATTTGGAGGAAAGTAAACCAAGTGAGTTTTCCAGTCCTGCCATTTGTTGATTATGTGACCTTGGAATAGTGACTTACTGATTTTGTGATTTTTTTTTTTTTGTATTTTTCCGAAGCTGGAAATGGGGAGAGACAGACTCCCGCATGCGCCCGACCGGGATCCACCCGGCACGCCCACCAGGGGCGATGCTCTGCCCACCAGGGGGCGATGCTCTGCCCCTCCGGGGCGTCGCTCTGCCATGACCAGAGCCACTCCAGCGCCTGGGGCAGAGGCCGAGGAGCCATCCCCATCGCCCGGGCCATCTTTGCTCCAATGGAGCCTTGGCTGCGGGAGGGGAAGAGAGAGACAGAGAGGAAGGAGGGGAAGGAGGGGGGGTGGAGAAGCAAATAGGCACTTCTCCTATGTGACCTGGCCGGGAATCGAACCCGGTCCCTGCATGCCAGGCCGATGCTCTACCACTGAGCCAAGCGGACAGGGCCCTGAAATTGTGATTTAATTTACTCATCAATATGATGTAGATAATCCCTTAGGCAATTGTGTTAATCATGAACAAAAACAACATGTTCAGTCAGTGGAAACAATGACCATCATATTAGGCATTTATTTTGGGAATTCCAGAATAATCTATAAAAAATTTGAGCATGGTGCATGAGAATTCTAATAAAAAGTCAAATTCAATGAACATGAATATATTTCTCTTGGAAATTAATAAATAAAAGTATGTGGAAAATAATATTAAAGCTTCTATTTACTGCTTGATTAAACGGGCACATCAAATTATAATGAAAGAATATATTTGACTTGTTAATACACATTAGAAACAAAGCTTTAGTGATATAATCAGTAGTACAATTTGATAAGAAACTACATATAACAGTTTAAATACACATTAACCAAAAGACCAAAGATTTCATTGCATAAGTTATATAGAATATTATAACTCAGCACATATTTGCAAAAGAACAAATTGAAGAGTGAAATATAAAATTTATTTAAATACAAACATTCACAGTTATTGCTTTTTTATGACTTGCAAACTCTTCCATAAAGTAAACAGAGTCCTGAGGTTTCTACTCATTTGTAATAGCTAAATATAACTTTAGTTATGAAATTTCTTATGTTACAAAACAAAAATTGGAGAAATATATAGTGTCTTCAGAGAAGCAAGCACAAGATACTATTCAGCACTTAGATTTAAAAGAAATACTTAATCTTGAGCTTCTCCCAAAGTGAACATTTTCTTAGTATCTTTCTTCCTGCCTGCCATTTCTGGGCTTTGCTTAAGTAACATTATTGCACACATTTAATAGGGCTGACGTCAATTAGGCACTGTATTAAGAATGTCACTATTTAACTTATTTAATCCTTAAATAGATGTATGAGGTAGACAATATTATTTCTATTTTAATGAAATGAGGAACAGAGGTAACTGATAAATCATATAGCTTAATGAGTAGTATTGATTGGGCATTGAACCAATTTCCATTCAAATATTAACAATTACTTTGTAATAAAACACGATGTTTTTACAACTGGCTTTTTTTGGCATTATATTCTGCTTATAACTTCCCCCAAGACAAAGTCAAAATATCTTCTATAGGAAATATAGGGAGAGGCCCTGTCTAGTTGGTTCAGTGGTAGAGCATCAGACTGGCGTGTATGAAGTCCTGGTTCGATTCCAGCCAGGGTATACAATAGACAGACCCATCTGCTTCTCCACCCATCTTGGTCTCCTTTCTCTCTGTCTCTCTCTTCCCTTCTGTAGCCAAGGCTTCCCTGGAGCAAAGTTGGCCCAGGTGCTGAGGATGACTCCATGGTCTGCTTCAGGTGCTAGAATGGCTCCAGTTGCAGCAGAATATATGCCCCAGATGGGCAGAGCATTATCCCCTAGTGGGCATGCAGTGTGGAACCCGGTTGGGTGCTTTTGGGATACTTGTCAGGCTACCTCCACCGCTTCTCACTTCAAGAAAATAGAAAAAGGGGCCCTGGCCGGTTGGCATCAAGTGGTAGAGCATCGACCTGAGCGTGCAGAAGTCCCAGGTTCGATTCCTGGCCAAGAGCACACAGGAGAAGCACCCATCTGCTTCTCCCACCCCTCTCCCTTTCCTTCCCTTTCTGTCTCTCCCTTTCCTCTCGCTCGCAGCCAGGTACCAATGGAGCAAGGTTGGCCCGGGCGCTGAGGATGGCTCTATGGCCTCTGCCTCAGGTGCTACAATGGCTGTGATTGCAACAGAGCAACGCCCCAGATGGGTAGAGCATCGCCTCCTGGTGGTCATGCTGTGTGGATAGCCCAGTCAGGCGCAAGTGGGAGTCTATCTGACAGCCTCCTTGTTTCCAACTTCAGAAAAATACACAAAAAAAAAACTACAAAAAGAAAAAAAGAATATTTTGGAGATTATATTAACTACCTGAAAGGAACTTTTAAGAAAGATATTTCCTCAGCATTCTAACAACACGAGATCTTTAATCTAAGCAAAGAATGCATTTAGGAACCAGGGCTCATCTATAGGACACTGAATTAATATAGATTTCAAATATCTGCCTGAATCCACAGAACTTATTAAGGCCTTCTTCAAGAATTGCCAATGAGCTATGATGGACCTTCAGTGATATTTGACAAAACTGAACTGTTCAAAAATCTCCTCTTTCCTAAAAAAGTCTGCTATGACAGAGTACAGAAGGATGCTCATTCACATGAGAAACCCAAAGAGATTTTTCTCTGAAAACCTGAGCCAGGTGGTGGAGTCAGTGGAGAGAACATCAGACTGGGTATGCCTAACACTCTGGTTTCGAAACCCAAGGCTGCTGGCTTCAGCACGGGCTCATCAACTTAGAGCTCAGGGTTGCAGGTTTAGCATGGGATCATGGACATGACCCCATGGTCACTTGCTTGAGACCAAAGTCACTAGCTTGAGCAAGGGGTCACTTGCTCTGATAAAAGCCACCACCCATCTAGGCACATATGAGAAAGCAATTAATTAACAACTGCAAACAACAGAGGTGCCGCAACAAAGAATTGATGCTTCTCATCTCTCTCCCTCCATGTCTGCCCTGTCTGACTCTGTCTCTATAATAAAAAAAAAAGAAAATACCAAGGTGCTTTTACGATGTGACATATCTCCCACTACAAGCACCCTTTTCTTTCTTCAGTTGTTACTTTTCTTACCTGACTGAAGCTCTCAGGCATCTAGGTCCATGTTTATACAAGGTGTTAAATGTAATGAGGTTATTGATCTAGAAGAAACCAGCGCCCTCCTTATGAAAATAAAAATTGGGCTAAAATTAGTTACATTGAGTTGTATAAAATAATTGGCTATTTAAAAAAACACTTCCCAACATCTACTCTCGTGCTTTCTTTAAAATGATGTCATGGTCCCACTGTAAACATTTTGTTCAAAGAACAAATATAATTAGAACAATTGCTTTTTATGACTTGTAAACTCTTCCAGAAGTAAACAGAGTCCTGAATTTTCTATGTATTTGTAATAGCTAAATATAACTTTGAGGCCCTGGCCAGTTGGCTTAGTGGTAGAGTGTCAGCCTGGCGTGCAGGAGTCCTGGGTTCGATTCCTGGCCAGGGCACTCAGGAGATGCGGCCATCTACTTCTCCTTCCCTCCCCTTCTTCTTCCTCTCTGTCTCTCTCTTCCTCTGATGCACCCAAGGCTCCACTGGAGCAAAGTTGGCCCTGGCACTGGGGGTGGCTCTATGGCCTCTGCCTCAGGTGCTAGAATGGCTATGGTTGCAACAGAGTGATGCCCCAGATGGGCAGAGCATTGCCCCCTGGTGGGCATTCTGGGTGGATCCCAGTTGGGTGCATGTGGGAGTCTGCTGACTGCCTCCCCATTTCTAGCTTCAGAAAAAATTAATTAATTAATTAATATAACTTTGATTATGAAATTTCCTAATGGTACAAAAGAAAAATAGGAGAAATCATATAGTACTTCAGAGAAGTAAGCAAAGATATTATTCAGCACTTAGAACAATTAAATTTTGTTGTTGTTGTGAGGTCATCTAATGGGCTGGTTTCATTAAGTTTTCACTAAATCTTACTGTAACATCTCTGCATTAGATTTGCTTCTTTCATTTGTGTTATCCTTTGTTTTTACTCTTCCATAATCTCTTTGCATTATTAGTTTTTTAAACTGTTTTTCAAAGCTTTCTTAGTGAGTATAACACAAAATATGTATTGAGACACAGTGCATACATCTACTTCTCCAGTAGAGATGATGTGTAATGTAGAAAGATGTTCTACTAACCTCCTGTATTTGGGGTTTAAAGAGGTAGGCTGGGTACTGGAAAATGTTTCTTCTTTTAATATATTGACAATTACATGTCTCAATAAAAAATAAGTACGAGACTTGAAGATGGAGTGGAGTAGGCAAGACGTACAGATTCCCAGCTCATACCACAAACTGGATTACAAACTCTTTTATGAACAATCAGCATGAGAAAACCATCTCTAGACTTAACACCAACAGCTCTCAAACCAAGGAGCAGAGCAGAACCCACAACAAACTGTTAGGGAGCGCCTGATTCTCCGCTGCTTAGAGGAACAGAGTTGGGTGAGGCTGAGAGCCTAGAAGGGCTCTCACTCAAAGGAGAAGTGCATAAAAATACTGCTCACAGCCACTTGCAGGGTGACCAGTGAACGAGGTGTGTTGAAAGGGCCAGCATTGTCTTCCAAAAGAAAGAGAAGAGAGAGAGAGAGACAGTGAGAGGCAGAGGATTGCAGGGGACGACCTGAGAAGCTGACTCATCCATGCTGGAGACAGGCCATAGCATGGAGAGGGGCTGATCCATCCACAAAAACAAAAGACAAAGTGCTTTCAGGTCACAGATCTCCAGACATCTCTCCAGCTCCAATCAGTGCAACAAGACACAGCTGACAACAAGAAATGGGAGGAGGGACAGTAACTCAGGTCTCCATGGAGATCTGAGATACACCTACCCCTACTGAAGCTGAGAAAACACCCTGTCCCCAGGAGATTATCTGTAGAGGAGGCCTTCAGAATCTCAGGCTACACCCTCTACATTCCAGGATAAGTTTAAATAAGCACCCTGCAGAGATCAGAAAACTAGACTACCACCTGTTAAAAAACAAACAAATCAAGACTTCAGAGTGGCTCAAATCAAAAAGAGGATTTAAATATAATAGCTGATGCCAACCCAAGAAGACCTAGAAATGACACAATTAAAAACTAGAGGCAGACAACACCAAGCCTAGACTCAATCAATCTCTACAAACAACACACCCCAAATACACAGATATAATGAGAAAACAGAGAAGTGCAATCCAAATGAAACCCCAAGAGAAACTCCAGGAAATAAACTGAGTGATATGGAAATAACAAAAACTTCCCAATGCGGAGTTCAAAATAATGATTGTAAGGATGCTTAGGGATCTTAGAACAACAATGGATGGTCATTCTGAACACCTAAATAAAGAAATAGCAACTATAAAAAAGGATATTGAAATATTAAAAGAGGCCTGACCTGTGGTGGCGCAGTGGATAAAGCGTCGACCTGGAAATGCTGAGGTCGCCGGTTCAAAACCCTGGGCTTGCCTGGTCAAGGCACATATGGGAGTTGATGCTTCCAGCTCCTCCCCCCTTTTCTCTCTCTGTCTCTCTCTCCTCTCTCTCTCTCTCCCTCTCTCCCTCCTCTCTAAAAATGAATAAATAAAATAAAATAAATAAAAATAAATATTAAAAGAGAATCAGCCAGAGATGACAAATACCATATCAGAAATGAAGACCACAATGGAAGAAATAAAAAACAGGATAGATGGGCCCTGGCCTGTTGGCTCAGCGGTAGAGCGTTGGTCTGGTGTGCGGGAGTCCCGGGTTCGATTCCCGGCCAAGGCACACAGGAGAGGTGCCCATCTGCTTCTCCACCCCTCACCCCTCTCCTTCCTCTCTGTCTCTCTCATTCCCCTCCCGTGTCCGAGGGCTCCACTGGAGCAAAGATGGCCCTGAGCGCTGGGATGGCTCTGTGGCTCTTGCCTCAGGCATTAGAATGGCCTCTGGATGTAACAGAGCAAAGCCCCAGAGGGGCAGAACATCGCCCCCTGGTGAACATGCCGGGTGGATCCCGGTCGGGTGCATGCAGGAATCTGTCTGACTGCCTCCCTGTTTCCAGATTCGGAAAAATGAAAAAAAACAAAACAAAACGGATGGATGAGCTGAAGATCAAATCAGGCGATTTGGAGGACAAGTTGAATGAAGGCAAGAAAGCAGAGAGGAAAAAGAGAAAAGAGAATCAAAAGGTCTGAGGAAACTATTACAGAGCTCTGTGACAAATGAGAGAAATAATATCCGCATCATAGGGTTCCTGATGAGAAGAGAAAGAAAAAGGGATAGAGACTTTGTTCAAGCATATCATAGCTGAAAACATCCCTCAATTAAGGCAGGAGAAACTCTCACAAGTTCAAAAAGCACAGAGAACTCCATTAAAGAGAAACCCAAAGAAAACCTACACCAAGACACATCTAAATTAAAATACCAAAGCTAAGTGATAAAGAAAAAAATATAAAAGCCTGCTAGAAGAAAAAAGGCTATCACTTACAAAGAAGCCCCCATAAGGATGACACTAGAACATCTCAACAGAAACACTGTAGGCCAGAAGGGAATGGCAAGAAATAATCAAAGCAATGTAGAATAGAACCTACACCAAGATTACTTTATCCACCAAGACTATCATTTAAAAATTGAGTGAGAAATAAAAAGCTTCCAGATGAAAAAACAAACAAACAAAAAACCTGAAGGAATTCATTACAACCAAACTAATGCTGCAGGAAATGTTAAGGGGCATGGTGTAAACCAGGCATCCCCAAACTATGGCATGTGGGCCAAATGCAGCACCCTCAGGCCCATTTATTCCGCCCTCCTGCCCGCACTTCCAGAAGGGGCACCTCTTTCATTGGTGGTCAGTGAGAGGAGCACTGTATGTGGCGTACCTCCAACAGTCTGAGGGACAGTGAACTGGCACCCTGTGTAAAAAGTTTGGGGACCCCTAGCAGTGGGAAAGAATATAGCGAAAGAGGAATACAGCTTTAAACAATAAAATGGCAATAAACAACTATATATCAATAATAACCTTAAATTAAATGGATCATAAAGATCTAATGAAAAGGCATAGGGAAGATGAATGGATAAGACAACAGGACCCATTACATATGCTGTGTACAAGAGACACACGTTTAGAACAAAACATACACAATATATTGAAGGTAAAAGGATGGAAAAAAAAAACATTTCATGCAAATGGAAATGAAAAAAAAAGATGGGGAAGCAATACTCATATCAGACAAATTGGACTTTAAAAACAAAGGATATAGGAAGAGATAAAGAAGGGCCACTACATAATGAAAAGAGAGTAATACAACAGGAAAGATATAACTATATTAAATATCTATGAACTAATATAGAGCACCTAAATATATATAAAAAGCAGACTTTGATGGGATATAAGGGCTAGATCAAACCAGCAAATACTATATTAGTAGGGGATTTCAATACCCCACTAAATTACTGGATAGATCTTCAAAAAAAGAAAATTAAGAAGAAACAGCCAGACTTTAAAGGACACTCAACTCAATTTAATAGATTATCTTCAGAACCTTTTCACCCTAAAAGCAGGCAGACTATGCATTCTTTTCAAAGTGCTCATGGTATATTTCTCTAGGATAGACACCATGTTAGGGCATAAAAGTGGTCTCAACAAATTTAAGAACATTGAAATAATATCAAGCACTTTTTTCTGATCACAATGGCAATGAAACTGAAATCAACACAAACAGAAAAGCTCAAAAGTTCTCAAACACATGGAAACTAAATAGCAGGTTGTTAAATAACGAATGGATTAAGAATGAGATCAAAGAAGAAATAATAAATAATTCCTAGAAACAAATGACAATGAGTATAGAAGAACTCAAAATTTATGGGACACAGCAAAAGGAGTACTGACAAAGAAGTTCATAGCACTACAGGCACACTTTAAGAAGCTAGAAAAAGCTCAAACAAACAACTTAACCCTGCACCTAAAAGAACTAGAAAAAGAACAGCAAGTAAAGCCCAAATGTAGTAGAAGGAAGAAAATAATAAAGATCAGAGCAGAAATAAAGAATGTAGAGGCTAAAGAAACAATACAGAGGATCAATGAAACTAGGAGCTGGTTCTTTGAAAAGATAAACAAGATCGATGAACCTTTAACTAGAGTCACCAAGAAAAAAAGAGAGAAGACTCAAATAAATAAAATTAGAAATGAGAGTGGAGCAATAACAACTGACACAACAGAAATACAAAATATTGTAAGAAAATGCTATGAAGAACTGTATGCCAAAAAACTAGACAACCTAGCTGAAATGGACAAATTCCTTGAAACATACAATCTTCCAAAAATCAATCTGGAAGAATCAGAAAACCTAAACAAAT
The DNA here is from genome assembly GCF_036850995.1 of Saccopteryx leptura. Taxonomy (NCBI): domain Eukaryota; kingdom Metazoa; phylum Chordata; class Mammalia; order Chiroptera; family Emballonuridae; genus Saccopteryx; species Saccopteryx leptura. The sequence goes on from NC_089503.1 coordinate 37,361,525, forward strand.
CGATTACAAGAATGACATCGAAAGAGTTATCAAAAAATTCCCCAATAAAGTAAAGTCTAGGCCACATGGCTTCACAAGTGAATTCTACCAAATATTCAAAGAAGAACTAACTCCTATCCATCTCAAGCTATTTCAAAAACTTCAAGAGGAAAGAAGACTTCCAAGCTCCTTTTATGAGGCAGGCATAATTCTGATTCCAAAACCAGGCAAAGACAACACAAAATAAGAAAATTATAGGCCAATACCCTTGATGAATATAGATGCTAAAATCCTCACAAAATATTAGCAAACTGGATCCAACTATAGTATGGAAAAAATCATACACCATGATCCAAGTGGGATTTATTCAGGGGAGGCAAGGCTGGGACAATATTTGCAAATCAATCAATGTGATATCATCACATAAACAAAAAGAAGGAAAAAAACCACATGATAATTTCAACAGATGCAGAAAAAGCTTCTGATAAAATCCAGCACCCATTCATGATCAATAACTCTCAGCAAAGTGGGAATACAGGGAACATACCTCAACATGATAAAGGACCACTAGGATAAACCCACAGCCAACATCATACTCAATGGGCAAAAATTAAAAACAATCCCCTTAAGAATCAGGAACAAGGCAGGGTGCCCCCTTCCACCACTCTTATTCAACATAGTCCTGGAAGTCCTAGCCACAGGCAATCAGACAAGAAGAAGAAATAAAAGGCATCCAAATTGGAAAAGAAGAAGTAAAAATATCGTTATTTGCAGAATTATAGATATTTGTATATAGAAAACCCTAAACTCTCAGTCAAAAAACTACTGGACCTGATAAATGAATCAGCAAAGTGGTAGGATTATAAAAGTAATACTCAGAAATAAGAGGCATTTTATACACAGTTATGACAGTAAAGGGAAATTAAGGAAACCAATCCCTTCACTATTACAACCAAAAAAATAAGTACCTAGGAGTAAATTTAAACCAAGGAGACTAAACACCTGTACTCGGAAAATGATAAAACATTGATAAAAGCAATCAAGGAATATACAAACAAGTGTAAGCATATAACGTGCTCATGGTTAGGAAGAATAAACATCATCTAAATGTGTTTATTACCCAAAGCAATTTATAAATTCAATGCAATACCAATTAAAATACCAATTACATACTTTAAAGATAAAGATCACATATTACAAATATTTATATAGAACCAAAAAAAGAACACGAATAGCCTCAGCAATCTTTAAAAAAAAATAATAAAGTGGGAGGTATCACATTTCCTGATATCAAGTTATACTACAAGGTCATTGTACTCAATACAGCCTGGTACTGGCATAAGAACAGGTATATAGATCAATAGAACAGAATAGAGAACCCAGAAATAAACCAACAGCTCTATTGACAACTGATATTTGACAAAGCAGGTAAGGGCATACAATGGAGTAAAGATAGCCTCTTCAATAAATGGTATTGGGAACATTGAACATCTACCTGCAAAAAATTGAAACTAGACCACCAAACTTACACCATTCACAAAAATAAACTCAAAATGGATAAAAGACTTGTATGTAAGTTGTGAAACAATAAGCATCATAGAAGAAAATATAGGCTGTAAGCTCTGCCACCCTCTCTCGCAGCAATATATTTGCTGATTTATCTCCACGGCAAGTGAAATAAAACACAGGATAAAGAAATGGGACCTATATCAAATTAAAAAGCTTTTACATAACCAAAGACAATAAGAACAGAATAAAAAGACCAACTACAAAATGGAGAAAATATTTGACAATACGTCTGATAAGGGGTTAATAACCAAAATTGATAAAGAACTTGTAATCTCAACACCAGGAAGACAGACAAACAAATAAAAAATATGGCCAAAAGAAATGATAGACATTTTTCCAAAGAGGACATACAGATGCCAAAAGGCATATGAAAAAAGTTCAACATCACTAATCATTAAGAGAAATGCAAATTAAAACCACAATGAGATGTATCACCTTACCCAGTCACAATGGCACTCATCAACAAAACAATACAGAATAAGTGCTGGCCAGGATGTAGAAAAAAGGGAACCCTCCTGCACTGCCTGGTGGGAATTGAAGACTGGTGCAGCCTCTGTGGAAAACTGTAAGGAAATTCACAAAAAATTGAAAATCTAACTGCCTTTTTGACCCAGCTAACCCACTTTTTGAGGAATATATTCTAAGAACACCATAGAACAGTTCCAAAAGGAGAAATGCACCCCCCTGTTTATGGCAGCATTGTTCACAATAGCATAGATCTGGAAACAGTCCAAATGTCCATCAGAGGACGAGTGGATTAAAGAGCTTTGTTTCATATGACCTATGGAATACTATGCAGCCATAAGAAATGATGACATCAGATCATTTACAGTAACATGGATGGAACTTGATAACATTTATACAGAGTAAAATATGCAAGTCAGAAAAAACTAAGAACTATATGAAACCAATACATAGATGGGACATAAAAATGAGATCTCAGAGACATGGATATGAATGTGATGGAAATGGGGGATGAGGTGGTGGGATGGGGAGGAGGGCAAGGAAGGAGAGAGAGGGGGTGGGGGGATAGGAGAGCACAAAGAAAACCAGATAGAAGGTGACAGAAGACAATTTGACTTTGGGTGAGGGGTATGCAGCATAATCAATGTCAAAATAATCTGGAGATGTTTTCTCGGAACATATATACCCGATTTATCAATGTCACTGCATTAAAATTAATAAAAATAAAATAAAAAATAAGTTACATTAAAGTGGAAACACGTTCATAAAAGCTATAAAATAAAATTCTACATCTAGAAATCATATCTTATCAAAATAAGTAACTTTTTTATTTTTTCCTTGTTTTTTTATGACTATACTTATTTCACTACGTATAATTTTATCAAGATCCACCATTTTGGTTGTAGATGATCCGATGTCATCATTTCATATGCTGAGTAGTATACCATAGTGTATATGTGCCACATCTTCTTTATCCAGTCTTCTATATATAACTTATTTTAACATGCAATTTTGGAGACGTATGATTCCAAAGTGATGTGAAATATATTTTAATCCTTTTTCAAATAGCTGTTTTCATAAATTATAGATGCCAGTTTTCTCAATGCATGGAGAAATGTTCTTACAAGCATTTTTTCAGCTCACACATTTGAAAACCCCCCCCACCCCCCCAGGAGTCGCAATGGACTTACCTCAGAATCTCATGAATAAAGCCTTCACCTCATGCCTTTGAGGCAAATTCACATGGGAAAATTACACATGCCAGTATTATGATTTTGGATCTCAAAGGCACAGCACAGTATAGATTGGATCATTTATGAATTTGACTTTTTATAAAAGGTTTTCCTATGCAAAAAGGCTATAAAGGGCTGAAATTATAGTTCTCACCATAATCTAATTGCTAACTAATCCCTAAGTTAGTGGTACTCAAAAAACATGCACACACATACAAGCGTTTTACCCTTTCTTTTATTGATTTTAATTTGTTTTACATATTTACAAGTGTACCCCCATATATATCTCCTCCCCTAGTTCTCCTTGATACCCCCTTTGCCCCCTCCCCCTACCACCTTCCCCTCTTTCCTCCATCATTTACTATCCTCTCTCTATCTCTCTGAGTTATGTTTACATACTTTCACTAATGTATTTCCTTCCTTTGAGTCCCATCCTCCCTTCCTTTCCCTCTGGACTCTTTGACCCCTTTCTCTGCCTCTATTCCATTCTTCACTTCTCATTGTTTATTGGATTCCTCATATGAGTGAAGTGATATGTATATTTTCATTCTCTTCCTGGCTTATTTTGCTTCTCATAATAGACTCCACGTTCATCCATGTTGCCGCAAAGGGTCAAGATATCCTTCTTTTTCACTGCCGTTGTAGTATTCCATTATGTTTAATGTACCACTTTTGGTGCTCACTAACCAAACAACACAGAATAAGTGCTGGCGAGCATGCAGAGAAAAGGGAACCCTCCTGCATTGTTGGTGGGAATGCGGACTGCTACAGTCATGGGGAAAACAATATGGATATTGATCAAAAATATTAAAAATAGAATTGCCTTTTGACCCAGCTATCCCACTTCTAGGAATACTATATCTAGGAATAACAAATAACCAATTCAAAAGAAGAAATGCACCCCCATGTTTACTGCAGAATTGCTCACAATAGCCTAGATCTAGAAACAGCCCAGTGTTCATCAGTACACGAGTGCTCCACTTATTTTTTAATGCCCCCTATTCTATGAATATTGAGTAAAATGCTTCTACCTAAATGTTTCATTATTCCTCTTTTACATGAACTATTAATGCAATAATAGAAACAGTTTTAATTACAGAAAAACAGTGACAACTCTTTGTTCTGCAGCTCACTTACAATGACTGAAACGTTCCAGAGCAATCGGATTTCTTCCTGAGTCTGAGAAAAGCTCTTGAAGTGCAGAGACAACATACTTAGCGGAACTGCTCACAAGGACTTACATGGAACGTGACGTTGATGAGCGAGGCTGAAATGAATGTAGTCCCCATAGGAAGCTAAACGACTGTAGGCTCAGAATGAGTAAGATTATGGGCTGAGGTAGGAAGTGAAAAGTCTTAGTTAGCAAAAAAGATCAGAGTATGAAACTTAACGATGAATAACACAACAGAAGGTAAAAAGCAAAAAAAGAAGCCAACAATGTCACAACCCAGGAAGATGAAGAACTGATCTGGGCTATCACAGAAGCTGGATCTGGCATGAAGCTGTAGCCCTTATATACGTGGTTTTGACCTGTGAATGTGTCTCAATGCTGAAGAGTTCAGGGATATGGCGGAAAATCACTTACCATCAATAAAGAGCCCACAATTACAGTTACAGACGCTGAACTTTCAAGTGGTGAGAAAGCAGACAAGCGGCATGATCCAAGATTCTGAACCAACCGGTGTCCTCTCTCCTTGCTGCTGCCAAACATTGGACAATTGTGTATGAAAATGATGACAGTACAAATACTCCCTGAGAATGAAAGGGAAAAGAATGAAATTCTATTAGGAGAATATTCTACTGCTGCTATCCGACCATTACTTCTGGACACCCCTATTAATCCAGGTGAACCCCAGCATCATTCTTTTACTGCAAGATATGCTCCATGACCTCTCTTGAGACCTGCTGATAAAACACAATAAAACAAAACAAAAACAAAGAAAACGACACAAGTCCTACTATAAAGAAAAGACGCTGAGTGTAGAGACTGGTATATAAAATGCTCTAAAAACAAATTATTTTTTTCCTACTTCTTGTGTGGGAATTCATATAGAACTGAAAATTAGACAGAGGATGAAATAAATTGGAATAAACAGAGAAAGTAATACTGAAATTTCAAAATGATAAGGATACATGCTTTAAAAAAACCGGATAAGAGAATAAAGGAAAATGACATCAGAAAGAAAAGAGGAAACTAAGGTGAAACACATAGGAAACAAAATTATAAGTTAGACATAGCACTGTAAAGAAATGCAAAACTAATGTTTAATTTATTTATAAGTAAACCTTGCAGAAATAGCTTAACTAAATGTATATCATAATCAGATAAAATCATCTAAAAATGCATTTTTTTGTAATACAATTAAGTTATCTCAAAATAGGTGGAAGTAGAAAGGGCAAGGAGGCCCTGGCTGGTTGGCTCAGTGGTAGAGCGTTGGCCTGGCGTGCGGGGGGACCCGGGTTTGATTCCCGGCCAGGCACACAGGAGAAGCGCCCATTTGCTTCTCCACACCCCCCCCCTCCTTCCTCTCGTGTCTTTCTCTTCCCACTCCCGCTGCCAAGGTTCCATTGGAGCAAAGATGGCCCGGGCGCTGGGGATGGCTCCTTGGCCTCTGCCCCAGGCGCTAAAGTGGCTCTGGTAGCAACAGAGCGACGCCCCAGAGGGGCAGAACATCGCCCCTGGGTGGGCAGAGCATCGCCCCTGGTGGTGTGCCGGGTGGATCCAGTTCGGGCGCATGCAGGAGTCTGTCTGACTGTCTCTCCCCGTTTCCAGCTTCAGAAAAATACAGAAAAAAAAAAAAAAAAAGGGCAAGGAGAAAGAAAACAAAAATAAAATATAGACAATAATTATTTAGAAACTAACTCTGTGAAGACAATGAATTCCAAAGCGCATGAGCTTTGTAGCAGCAAACTCCAAGGTGACACAGAAAACGCACTGTGGATTTGTTTAATTGATAGAATCACTGCAACAATTCCCAGAGATGTACAAGTCTCCAGAGGGAAGGGTGTTCAGATGTTCAGTTCTATTGGATTGTCCCAAGGACACCTGCTTCATCATATTCCAATCTTAACTGAAAATCAACCACCCAGCACCATTTCAAAACCTTCTCTGCACTTAACTCTTTCTACTTGTGGTCAGTGGAGCATGAATAATCTACCTGAAACAAGTACTGCTTACCTCACCACAGCTCAGCAGCTTAAAAACTACCAAAGTGTCTCAGAAAAAGCTCATGGTGAGTTTTCCTGAAACACCAAGAAACAAATCTATGAAGTTTGAGATGAGAAATATTGACATCTGATAACCAAGGGCTACTTAGCACAGTGAGGAAGCCGGGATGCACTTGGGGAGTAACGCTGTGTATGAAGGAAAGTCATCTGTCCTTTACTTCCCAAACCTTCAAGGTTCACAGTCTCATAATTTTAACATGCAAGCTCTGAAGACTGTCTTCCACGGAAGCCACATAACTTTCGCCGTTCTAAGTGTCGGTAGTTACTGAAAATTGACCACCTTTTCAGTACTCTTAGTTCTTCGAATCATAGCAATATCACAAAAAAAAAATTGCTGATTAACTCTGCATACTATTGATTTTTTAAATTGTGGTAAAATAGGCATAACATAAAATTTACCATCTGAACCATTGTAAACGTTCAATTCAGTGATATTCAGTTCATTCCCAATGTTATGCAAATATCACCACCCTCCATCTCAAGAACTCTTTTTAACTTTGTCCACTGAAATTTTACACCTGTTAAACAAAAACTCCCCATTTCTCACTCTCCCAAGGCTTCTGTCAGCCAGTATTTTACAGTCTGTTTCTGAGTTGGACTACTCTCATTAGCTCATATAAGGAGAATCATAGAGTGTCAGTACTTTTCTGAATTGCTTATCTCACTTAGTAGAATGTCCTCATGGCTCATATGATTACACTACATATCAGAATGTCTTTTCAAGATAAAATAATCTTTCATTATATGTATATATCACTGTTTTTTCTTTTTCTTTTTAAGTCCAATAATCTATTGATGAGCAATTCAGCACCTTCCATCTCTTGGCTATTATAAATAATACCACAATGATCAAAGAAGTACAAATATCTCAAGATGCTGATTTTGCCCTGGCCGGTTGGCTCAGCGGTAGAGCATTGGCCTAGCGTGTGGAGGACCTGGGTTCGATTACCTGCCAGGGCACACAGGAGAAGCACCCATTTGCTTCTCCACCCCTCCGCCACGCCTTCCTCTCTGTCTCTCTCTTCCCTTCCCGCAGCCAAGGCTCCATTGGAGCAAGGATGGCCCAAGCACTGGGGATGGCTCTGTGGCCTCTGCCTCAGGCACTAGAGTGGCTCTGGTCACAACATGGCGACGCCCAGGATGGGCAGAGCATCGCCCCCTGATGGGCAGAGCGTCGCCCCATGGTGGGCGTGCCGGGAGGATCCCAGTCAGGCACATGTGGGAGTCTGTCTGACTGTCTCTCCCTGTTTCCAGCTTTAGAAAAATGCAAAAAAAAAAATGCTTATTTTGTTTAATACTTTTTCTCTCTCTGTCTCTCTAGGCCTGGGTAAGAATGTACCTTCATCCTGAATTTTCTAGACATGGGAAAAGAACACGTATCAAAATCTCAGAGGATGACATTTCAACAACAGAAAACCACAGGAATAGGTCCATTATTAGAATATAAGAGAATAAAGTGCCCTGTATATTCTTCAATGCACTTCTCAGGTTTTCTTTTTTACGCATTTTCTCAAAGTGAGAAGCGGCGGGTGTGGAGGTGGTGATGGTGTGTGTGTGAGGTGGGGGAGGTGAGGCAGACAGACTTCAGCATGCACCGAAATGGAATCCAACTGGCATGCCCACCAGGGGGCGGTGCTATGCCCATCTAAGGCTTTTCCCCATTGTAACCAGAGCAGAGCTATGCCAGCACCTGGGGCAGAGGCCATGGAGCCATCCTCAGTGCCCAGGACAACTTTTGCTCCAATGGAGCCTTGGCTGCAGAAGGGGAAGAGAGAGAAAGAGAGAAAGGAGTAGGAGAAGGGTGGAGAACCAGTTAGGTGCTTCTCCGGTGTGCCCTGCCTGGGAATTGAACCTGTGACTTCCACATGTCAGGCCGACACTCTACCACTGAGACAACCAGCCAGGGCCACACTTCTCAGGTTTTAATGGTCACATACTAACTGCTAGATCTTTGTCTGGTAACTAAACTATTGGTGAGTTATATATAAGACCCACAACAATTGTGTGAAATGTGCTGTGTGAGTATTCGTTGGAATTTGTTTTCATTAATAGCTTTGGAAATGTTTCTAAAGAGAGCTGTGTACAGTTTTCAAGCAGTTAATAAGATTCCTAGAAAAGGTTTTCTTGACAAAAGACAATGATATCAATAAAGGAGGTTTAAATGCCTTTGGAGAATTAAGAATGGGGATATGGGGATGGGTGAGGGAGGTGGAGGAATAGAGCAAAAATGAATAAACTTATGAACATGAACAACAGTTTGGTGATTGCCATCTTGTGGTGGGGGAAGTGGAGCAGGATATGGGTACAATCAGTGGTGATGTACAGACTTCAGTGGTGGATGTAAACACACAGTAACACACAGTGTATTGTACAGACCTGTGTTGAAGAAGGAGGAAACCTGAATCGTATATGGTTATCCGAACTAGTGTCACCCTAATAAATTTAATTTCAGCAGAAAAAAAACAAACGCCCTAGCCAGTTGCTCCATGAATAGAAAGAGTCATCCTGATGTATGGATGCCCTCAGATTTGATTCCCAGTCAGTGAACACAGGAGAAGCGGACCATCAGCTCCCCCCCCCCCACTCTGTCTTTTCTCCCTCTTCTCCTCACACAGCCATTGGTGTCATTGGTTCAAGTGTGCGCCCAGAGTGCTGGGAATAGCTCTACTGGAGTACATGAGACTCAGGTGCTAAAATAGCTCAGTACTCGAGCATTGGCTCCAGGATAGCATTGGCCAGGTAGATATCTAGATGGGGGGCATGCGGGAGTTTGCCTTACTCTCTCACCTTTTCTCACATGAAAAAGAAAGATTTAAAAGAATAAAACAGCTGATTATGACTAGAACATAGCTGCAAAGACAAATGCCATGCTGTAGGGCACTAGTCTGACTGTAAGGGTTATCAAAGCCCATGTGGACTCTGTAATAGTGCAGTTTGCTAAAACAAAAGTAGGACCCGAACCTTTAATATTTGAGTACAACCCGATCTTTTGACCTCAGGGATAGTTCTAATAGGTGTGTTTCAGATGAAGAACGTCATTTTCATAAGTTATTCAGAAATGTATGACTCCATGGAAACTCAGTGCCTGGTCATTCCCACGTGATTCCATCACTCAGAAGTCAGGCATAGGGCCCCACCTGATTAAAAAAGAGGGTTGGGAATGTAGTCTAGCTGTGCTCCAGTGAGCAGCGAGAACTGACTTATTATGCTACAGAGTACATGTATGTAACTCATATGCAAAAGGGAGCTCTTGAAGTAGTTTTCAAGCTGGAAGTGACAGGAGCAAAATAAAGTCAGAGAGAAATTGCATGCTCTGTACAACGAACCAGAAGAGCTGCTAGAGTTCTGTGAAGAGCCTGTCCTCTGTGTTCTCAGTATAGAAGACAGTTGACCCAATGCCATTGGGTTCTCCCTCGTGTCTCCAAACCAATACCATGTGGTAATTATCATACAACCAGCAGCAAATAATGAGATATTTTACTAAAAAGGGAAGAAAATTTTGAGCCCATTCTCAACCCTGGTACTAATGACCAGACTTTGCTGTAGATTCAAGTCTTACGCTGAAATGATAAATAAGGGAATGAGGCCTCCTCTGTGACACGCATAAGGATACAAGAGCAGAAAGGAAGCTGATGCTACTGAGCACATGATTGGATTATTTTCTTTCTGTGACCTGTAAGAGAGTTTGACAATTGCTTTCCCTCTAACTTCACAAACCATACGTTGCATTTATTATGTCTTTCTATGTCATTTATACACTTGTAAACATTACACACGCTTCCACTGAGGCTTTTATTACAAAGCCTTCAGTATCTTTTAAAGACTTTCAAAATATTGAATGCATTTGTCTAGAATATTGTAAAGAAATGATAATGGGTCATAGAAGATGAAACACCTCAGCATAAGATCAACTTCAGCTCTCCCCTCAATGCAACATGAGTATCTTTGGCACCATGCTGATGAGCAGATGTGTCAGAAAGCTCAGTGTGAGGAAATCCAATGATGCTTGAAGAACTCCAAATATCACAGTGCTTAGGTTACAGTACTATTCATGATATAAGGTGTAATTATACAATAGCAGTAGGAGGAAAAGGGAAACAAGTGGCCTTTAAAAATTTGCACCCCTTTCTCCATTCACTGCTAATGTAGTCACCAAGCCCGAGTGGTTCAAATACCCGCACATCTATTTAGTTAATGAAAACATATCTATCATATATCTTCAGAATTTAATTAGTACATGCTAGTAATGGAAGGCATTATGGAACAGGTAAAACATTCTATAGCTCTCTTACCTAGTGGTGAAAACTGTAGAATTGATGATTTTTGAAGTTTGCAATATGTATGGGGCACAATGCTTTCAAAAAATTTCAGATTCTCAGCTAACAGTGACTCTATTCTTTTTTTTTATTATTTATTTCTCTGAAGTTGGAAACGAGGAGGCAGTCAGACAGACTCCCGCATGTGCCCAACCGGGATCCACCGGGCACGCCCACCAGGGGTGATGCTCTGCCCATCTTGGGGCATCGCTCTTTCCACAACCAGAACCATTCCAGCACCTGAGGCAGAGGCCACAGAGCCATCCTCAGTGCCCGGGCAAACGCTGCTCCAATGGAGCCTTGGCTGCAGGAGGGGAAGAGAGAGACAGAAAAGGGGAGGCGGAGAGGTGGAGAAGAAGATGGGTGCTTTTTCTATGTGCCCTGGCCAGGAATCAAATTTGAAATTCCCGCACGCCAGGCTGACGCTCTACCACTGAGCCAACCGGCCAGGGCCGACTCTATTCTTTAAATTGATCAAATTCACAAATGTTAGAATCGTACTTGACTCCTATCTTTCTCTCCTTCTACAAATGGATTCAACAAGGGCAAAGTAAATGTGAAATTAATCTGTTATATAATGGTACATTGGAAAAAATTAACTGGAACTACAACCTTCAATTTCTTTGTTACATATGGAAATAATAAAAATAATAATAAGAAGAATGAAAATAAGCTCATAATGTTGATGAGATAGTAAAGGAGGCAAACTATACAAGATTCTATCTTGTTAGCAAATATTGGCTATGTTCTAAAAATAGTACAGTTCCTACTCATCTGTCATTTATTTTGATGTTTTCTCTTGGAAATACCACTCCTCAAACTATGATCAGTTTAAAGTTATTAAGTTCAGCTAATAGAAAAACATATCTTTTCGCATTCCTGTGGGAAGAAATATCATATTTCCTCATGTGTAAGACACACGCTTTCAAAAAACTTGGGAGTCAAAACACTGGGTGTGTCTTACACAGTGTTTGTAGATTTTTATACTTGCATTTCCCGATTTTTCACGCAGATAAGCAGTTGTAGGAATTTTATGATGAATAAAACTTGACTTCAATAACTACAAAATACAATGTTTTTCAAATTTGGGGTCCAAATTTAAGGTGCATCTTATACATGGGAGTGTCTCTATATGGGGAAATATGGTACATCCCTAGGGCAAAGACCACTACTAAAACGTTTGATTCTAAGAGTATATGTCAAACCATCTTATTTGTGACATTTCTTATCATTCTAGGGCCTCTTTAATCCTCCCATTCTACCTTATACTCAAGTGAATGAAGAGAAGATCACTCCTCTAGCCTGTGTCTGGTTTTTGCAGTCCAAGACTTCAGCTATTTGATGAGTTCCTTCAGACATTATGACCACCTCAGTTTCTAAGAACAAGTAGAAATGAGGCACAGTCAGCGAGCTGGGAAATCTCAGCAGACCCTCCTACTTGCTTCGCCCTTCCTGGGAAATGAATTAATGGAGTCTTCTATTAATGTATTCACTCATGCTTGACACTCATTTTATTAATATCATTAGCAGATTTCCGGTGATGCACATACCAGTCTCATTTAATGTTTATTCAATAGTAAACTGTTTTCTTTTTTC